>NW_027186457.1:9008747-9012684 GCF_028583685.1 Petaurus breviceps papuanus | reverse complement strand
TTATAAGAAAGTGGGTTGATTTAATGCTGCCACTTGTTATGCGAGGTAACCAAAGAGGTCTGATAGTCTGGGATTCAGCCAGCACTCACCACGCTAAAGAAATGAAGAACTTCCTTGCAGAGAGAAGAATAGATCAAGTAATGATTCCTGCAGGAATGACTGCCTATCTCCAGACCCTTGATATTGCAATAAAGAAGCCATTCAAGGACCATTTGCGCATGGAAGTCAATGACTACATTGAAAATAGAATGGAAAGAAATCAGCGTGGAAACTTTGTGAAGCCCTGTCTGCAAGAAGTCATGACTTGGGGGAAGAAGTCATGGGATAAAATTACTGACAGCTGTGTCGCCAAGGCACTACGAGCAGGTTACCTGGACAAGACATATTCATTTAAAGAGAGCTATATTGCTGGATATGACAGATTGGGTCCACTTCTTCTGAAGGAAATGGAGGCACAAGACATCCAGGACGGAATTCAGGGTATGGACACTTATGACGATGTTGTTGAAGAAGATGACATGATCATTACTGAATAAAGGTACATTTTTTTGTTCACATTTACCTGTTTATTAAAATTGCTGTCTAAGCCCTCCCCTGAAAATAAGCCCTCTGGTGTTTTTCTGTCCAAAAAAATTAATAAGACAGTGTCTTATTATTGGGGAAACACGGTAGCTTTCCGCAGTCAGAAGGCTCAGGTTCAAAGCCCACCTGCAACATCTGCTACCTGCATTACATCCCTCAATCTCCTTGGGCCTCAGTTTTCTTTCAGGAGAAATAAGGGGGCTGGGATGGCTGGCTTCTGACGTTCTTTCCAGCACTACCCCTACAATACTGCGATCCTAATTTGGCCATACTCTCTCCACTTGTCCAAAGTAGGGAGGTGTTACTCCATCCTAAGCAGCTTCATTTCTTTTTCTTCCTCAAATTCAAAGTCTTATCTACTTTAAGAAGATCTTATCTACGTTTAAGAAGATGAAGTGAACTCCATTTTCTAAGTCGTCACAATAGCCTGGGGAAGTAGAAGGATCTGGATATAATTTTTAAAAACTGCAATCCTCCACAAATCAACCTTCAGGCATAGGAAACATGGGCTTCTCCTACTGTAATGGGAAACACCAATGGGAAAAATGTGCTACAGTCAAAGATTAGTCAGTGGAATAATCAGTGGCCCACTGTGAACCCCTGCTGCATTTCAATATCTACCTTTACCTGTAAATATCTATTTATCTGTATATGTCTTACTGCATTTACTAGTGAGCTCTTAACCCAAGTCCTATTTGCATTCATAATAGTGCCTAGCCCAGGGACTTATACACAATGGACATTTAACAAATGGTTGGTGAATGAAACGATGGATCTTTTCTCAACAGACCAAATATCAGTTTTTCACATTTCACTCTAAAATTACAGACCCTTCCACGGGGGTAAGTACTGAAAACACAATTAACACTGAATTCAGAATGGAGAGCAATTAACCAAGTTAGCCCTAAAAAAAGCAAAATTACCAATGGGAATCTGAATTTACTGAAGAAGTCTAATCATTCCCTGGGCAGGAAGAGATGAAGCCTCCTTCCCTATTAGCCCCCTAACCACTGTGGTGTGGCAGAAAGGGCCTTTTATGTGGAGTTAGGGCACTTCCTAGATGTCTGTTTAAGAGGAGGCCACTGAAACTCTCTGATTCTCAGTTTCCAAACAGTTATTGTGAGGATCAAATTGAGACAATTTGTTTGGATTGCTTTGTAAACCTTAAAGCTCTATGTTAATGGAAGCTATCATTATCATTGAGGTGCAGGTAGGTGGTGAAGTGGATGGAGTGCCAGGCCTGTAGTCAGGAAGACTCAGACACATACTAGCTGGGCAAGTCACTTAACCCGTTTGCCTCAGTTTCCTCATCTGTAAAATGAGCCAGAGAAGGACATGGCAAACTGCTGCAGTATCCCTGCCAAGAAAACTCCAAAAGGATTATGAAGGGTCAGATGCAACTGAAATAATTAAACAATATTATTATTAATATTATAAATAGAAAAAGCATACTGGACAGCTGCAAGTCTCACTTATGACCAGCTTTGCACTGTTACAAAAAGTCATTCTCCCACAAAAGTTCTTTCCTGGTGTGTTTTGGGAATTTTTGTGTCATTTGGGCAAGGAGCTCTTTTTTGGGGGTGGGGGAGGTATTTTTTGTTGTTTAACATTCAGTTAAATGAAAATCTAAAATGCCTGAATACCTCTGATTACTCTATCCTGTATCTTTATAATCTATCTGTCATATACATTTACAGTGACTTGAGGGAACATTTTCTTGATTTAGAAAATGCCTTTTTCCTCATGTTATTTCTCATTCAAACATCCCAGCCAATGCCTTACTGAAATATAGTCTACAAGACTGAACATCTGAATACTACAAAACCTAATTTTGGTACTTGTCAGACAAAGGAGGGAGGGGGAGGGCTAGAAGAAACTTGCAGCGTGTAAGTCAAAGACTTGTGTGATTAAAGGTATTGTATCTGAGTCATCAATAACCCTGAGAATCTCAATGACATGGCAACAAAAAGAATGGGTCTTCGGGTACCAGGAACATTCTCTACAGGTTCTGCTGGTCCAATTAGCTTTCTTTTCATAGCTCTATAATTTATATTCCTGGAAAACTCTAACAGTCAAACACTTATTTAAATTATATTTAAAAACCAAACCGAGTTGAACATTCTTTCATAGCTATACACTTTGGCACTGTGTTAAAAGAAATTCTGGTTATCATTATTCCATTAGCTTTCCATCTGTTCCTTATAGACATACCAGATTTTCATGGCAAAGGAGATCAAGAAACAATACCAAGATTAGAAAAATTGGTCACAGATTTTTTTTTAACATCCATGAGGTTCATTGGCTTATAAAACCTTTCTTAGATGGGCATGGCCATACTGACAATAATGCCATACTCACAAGAGATCCATTCTTAAATGTTCCTTGGTTGGTTGCTGACATGAACCCTCAGCTTTATAGGATATTGCTTTTTGCAAAGCTAAAATTCTTTCCTGTAATCATTGAACGTTAGGGCTGGAAAGGCCTCTGGCAATGATTTGGTCCAAATTCCTCATATTAAGGATGAGGACCATGAAGATCAGAGAGGTTAAGTGATTTTCCCATGGCCACTCAGTATCTGTACCCAAACTATATGAAAGAAAAATGCAGATCTGGCGCTTTTCCTATGAGGTAAAGAAGGGGCAGCAAAAATTTTCCAAAGAGGGGAAATGGGGCCCTTTATTTAGCCCTGTTAATGGTGGATCCTGAGCATCTTCCAAGGGAGGGAGTTATGAAGCAGGTTCCCTCTTTACAGAGAAGAGGGGTGTCACAGGATGAGCAAATAAATAAAAAGTACCAATTTACAGTTAAATTAGCCTTTGGAAGCCATGACATTGCCTTAAGAATCCAGGCTGAGAGGAAAAAAAACATGGACCACAGGTTCATGGATCACAGAAGCCATCTAGTCTCCCCCCTCCCCCCCCATTTTACAGAAGAGGAAACTGAGGTCAAAAGTCATATTGTAGTAAGCACTAGAGATGGGATCTGAATTCAGGTCCTCTGACTGAAGAGCCAGGGCTCTTTTGATTGTATTACAAATGAAATAACCCAAGTTCTAGGGTTTTGTTTTTTGTCATCCAGTTGTTTCAGTGGTATCTGACTCTTCATGACCCCATTTGTGGTTTTCTTGGTAACGATATTGGAGAGGTTTGACACTCATTTTACAGATGAGGAAGCTGAGGCAAACAGGGTTAAGTGACTTGCCCAGGGTCACAGAGCTACTAAGTATCTGAGGTCAGTTTGAACTCATGTTTCCCTGATAGCAGGCTCTATACACTGTGCCACCCAGCTGCCCTTCTTGTAGGTTCATACAGTGTATTGGAAGGGAGGGAGGGAGGGAGGGAGGGAGGGAGGGAGG
>NW_027186457.1:9005233-9008647 GCF_028583685.1 Petaurus breviceps papuanus | reverse complement strand
AAGGAAGGAAGGAAGGAAGGAAGGAAGGAAGGAAGGAAGGAAGGAAGGAAGGAAGGAAGACCGCCCAATTGGAACAGGCCAGTTGGGTCCCCAGTGAAGAAACTACTACTACTCACAGATTGTTGTATGTCCTTCATTCTCAAAAAGGACCAATGGCATCAGGAGAGTGATGTCTTCACTTGCAAGTGAACTGAGTTTAAGTGAGGCAAAGCTGTACAAAGTCATCATCCTCATTCTCTCCTTGATCTAGAGAAGTCCCAACCATCCAAGCTCATAGCAGTTATGATAAGAAGACTTGACATGTGTCTGTGCTTCATGAGCTTTTCGAGTAACAGTAGTTATCCCTAAGCTCTGTAAGTATGGTAAATTCTAGGAAGGACACTTTCTGCCACACATTTGATGTTGCCAGTTTGCTTCATGGTACTTATCCAGATGGTCATTAACTTTCAATGTGTCATCGAGACCCAGCTCTGCTGTAGACATCTTGGAGCCAAAGTGAGCTACAATGATGGTAAATCTGGGTCAATCTGACCTGCCCCCATTGAGGTTTATTATGAAGAGATCAATGGGGATTTTACTAGAAATTCAGCCATACCCAGACTGTGGCAGAAACTGCTCCTGGACTAGCCTAGACCTCCCATCCTGAGGCCTCTGGGAAAAACTGGTTTAAATCAAGTGTTTGGGACAGGCCTACTGTGTTCTTCATTATGCTAGGTGCTACACAGGAGGCCAAAACAGACACGGAATCCAGATGCCCAAAGCAGTTTAAAATCCAGTTTGTGAGGAAAAAAGAGAAACACCTGAAACATTCAGGAAACAACAGATGAGTGTGTGGTTGCCAAGTTTTAAGCCCTGGAGGAGTTCAGTGGTGTCACAAATAGATGGGTCGAGAAAGCCTTGATGGAGAAGTAACTTGACTGATGTCTTCAAGGATAATGAAGACACCTGACAGGGCAGAGTCTTTGCCTCCAGCCCCTTCTCTCTCCCATCCACATCCCCCAAATGGCCGCCATACTGATATTCCTAACATGAAGGTCTATCCATGTCACCCGTACTCCATGAGGTCCAGTGGCTTCCCTATTGTCTCTACAATAAAACACCAACTCCTCTGTTTAGAGCTTAAAGTCCTTTATGATGTGGCTACAGATCACTTTCTACATTTGCAATTCCTTCTAAATTGGCCTAATGGCTCTTCTAAGAATTTGACATTCCACTCATTTCTTAGCCCCATGCCTCTGCTCTGTTCCCCATGCCAGAAATGCCCTCTCTTGATCTTCACCTCTTCTTCACAGAATTCCTCCTTTCTTTCAAAACCCAAGGTATACCTCCTACAGGCCACCTCCCTTCCTCTCTAGCTGATAGTGCCCTCTCCCTCCCCCCACTGGAAATGATTTTGTATAGATTCGGTAGTCACTTTTGTCAGTTAATTTATGTCCCTCCAACAAAATGGGAGTGACACAAGAGCAAGGATTATTATTTACGTTTTGTTTTCTTTGTCTTGTCTCCCCAGGGCCCAGCACAGAACCTGTCACAAACTTGGAGCTAATAATTTTCTTAAATGAAAGAATGAAACTAAGACAAACAAATTAGGCAACAAATGCAGCAGGTGCTATAGTTGAGAAAGAGACTAGCTTAAACAGGGCAAAAGGTTCAAACTTGGGAGGAGGGAGAGAGAAAATCAGGACAAACAGGACAAGTCCAAAGGGTGAAAAATCTGGAAAAACTGGTAGGGATACTTGCATTTGATAGAGCAGGCAATGAGGAACAGGTTTCTGAGCTCACAAGGTTTGAGGGCCAGAGAGTCAAGAACTTGTCCAGAGGTCACAGAGATAAATGGCAGAGTTGGGACGCAGAACCCAGGACTTCTGACTCTCACCACACACAGAAACTGAGTCCTAATGAAAATGTTTAAGAAAGATTAGTGTGGCAGGTGTTTTCAGAAGGGATAAGAGGGAAAGACTCACAGATAAACAAATTATTGAGTTGGAATTGAAAGACAGGTCAGTAGGGATGCAAGAGGAATAAGGAGACCAGGCTGTGGCCTTGGTGGATTTCTGACAGAAATAATCCTGAGACAAGCTGCTATTCTGCTGTTAAAGGACAGGAGCAGGATGTGTGATTTCCTTGACACAGAGAACTCTCAAGTGAAGACACTCCCTGTACCACAGCCAGTTGGCATCTTCCCCGAAACTTCTCATCTTAGAGAGTTTGCCTAAGTGGCTTGCCCAGGGTCACACAGCCACTATATAGCATAGGCAGGACTTGAACCCATGCCTTCCTGGCTCTGAGGCTGGCTCTCCACCTGCCATGCCATTGAGATTTATAAATGTATCTGTAATATCCTCCCAATTGGTCTCCCTGCTTTCCTCCTCCAACCCATTTTCCACTCAGCTCTCAAAGGGCTATTATTCCTATGATGCAGAATCGCAGAATCTGACATCTGGAAGGGACCTTGGCAGTCATATCTCTGGTCCAACCCATGTGAGAAAGGCGCCTCCACCATAACACTGACATATGGTCATCAGCTTCTGCCTAAAGATCAACAAAGATGGGGAAGCCATCATCTCCCAAGGCAGCCATTTCCACTTTTGAGGATTGCTCCGATTGTGAGGAAGCTTTTGATGATGTCCGGATGACAGTGGCCTCTGGACCACCCACTGCTACTGGCTCTTTCCACCAGGGCCAAACAAAACAATTCTAGCCCCTTCCTCTTCCACACAAAGTCTTTCCCTTCAAATACTTGAAGATGGCAATCATGCCTTCCTCGGCCCCTGGAAGAGTTTCTGAGGCTAAAAGTGCCCATATTAGCTCTAATTTTCTTCCTGAAATACAGTCCTGAATTTCCAATTGCCTGCTGGGCATGGGGGTGTCACCTCAAACTCATCCCCTCTAAAATGGAACTTATCTTCCCATTGAAACTGCCCCCTCCTGCAAATTTCTCTATTTCTACTGAGGGCATCACCTTCCTCCCAGTCATCCAGATCTGAAGCTGCATCATTGGTTTTTAGAGGCAGCACGGAAAAGTAGCCATGGTGCTGGGCTCCGAGCAAGCAAGACCTCAGTCACTTACTGGTTCTATGTGACCACAGGCCCTAGATTTCTCTGTGTCTCAGTTTCTAAATCTGTAAAATGAAGGGAGGGCAGATTGGGGGAAGGGTGTAATCAGAATGCCGCCACCTTGGGGTAGGTGGAGGGGAGAGATGGAGGAAATATCTGGGACTCAAAATCTTGTGGAAGGGGATGCTGAAAACTAAAAATCAATAATTAATTTAAAATTTTTTTGGAAAAAATGAAGGGGGAAGAAGTAGGTGTTTAGCCTCTAAGGTCTTCCAGATCTGATTTCTGTGATCTTCTGATCTTTTCCTGTCCTCCTCTCCCCCCCCCCCCCCCCTCCCCCCCCCCCCCCCCCCCCCC
>NW_027186457.1:8792139-9005133 GCF_028583685.1 Petaurus breviceps papuanus | reverse complement strand
CCCCCCCGTACGTACGTCCTGGCTGCCAAGACCCATCACATCCAGCTCCATTACAGCCCTTTTCTCCATCCATACCATGACCAGACTTGTCGGCAGCTTCACCTCCTGACTGAACTACTGCATTAGCTTCTAAACTGATCTTCCAGTATCTCCCATCTCCATTCCATTCTTTATCTAGCTTCCCAAGTAATATCCCTAAGGCACCAAATCTGACTGTGTCAATCCTTTGATTCAAAACAAAACAAAACAATATCTTCCATAACTCACTATTGCTTCTAGTATTAAAATTAAAACTCAATAAAAGTTTTCCAATCAATCAATTAACCAATATTAAGGGTCTGTAACATGCCAGGGACTATGTTAAGCGCTCCAAAATCTGGTTAGATGATCCCTAGCTCTGGATCTAGGATACCTATAGCACTTCATTTCATATCACTACCCTTCCCAAACATTGTATTACAGACAAATGCGGCCAGTGGGTACTCCTCCAAATCCAACATGTCACCTCTGGCTTCCATGCACTCACTGAAGCCTGCAACGTACATGCTCCTCTCATTTTTATCTTCCTTCAAAAGCTTAGCTCAGGAGACTCCTCCAGGCCTTCCCTGATTCTCCAGGCTGGGAGCATTCTCTCATCCCTCAGATACTCCTATAGTATTTTGTCCCCTTTGTTCCCCATGCTGTAGTTTATTTTTGTGCATGACATTCTTCCCAGTAGAAGATGATCACATTAAAGGTAGGGTCTATACAATTTTTACCTTTGGAGTCCCCAGTGCCTGACACAGTTCCTTACACATAATAGGTACTTAATAAAATGTTTCTTGAATTGAATATGGGGGACATAGCCACAGAAAAGGTTTGGGTTTGAAAGTGAATTTTTGAAATCAAGGACATTTTGACTATCATGTTAGTGAAGGATTAGTGTACTATGCCAAGGGAGGTTAGGACTGCTACATATTTTCAAGGATGATTCTCCCTATCTACACCCTGGGTTATCTCATCCATTCCCATGCCCTTGATTATAACCCTCACATTGATGAATCCCAGATTTATCTTTCCATTCCTGACCTCTCCCCATGGCTCTCTCTCCTGCATCTTTTGCCATCTTGCAAAAAGAGTTTGGAGGCTGTATTATTATTTCTCAAAGTTATAATGGTGAGAACCAATCTCATTTTTCTCTTTTCCAATTACCAATTGGGATATCTTGTGAACTGACTATTTAAAGAATTATTCTTAATTCTGCTAGGTTAAGTTAATGGTGCCTAGTTACCAGAGGTAATGAAAACGCAGGGAAGCAAACCTGCTGTCACCCTGACTGTCACAACCAGAAATAAGCTGTGAACACACTCACTGTTTCTGATTTAACACTGACAGAACAGTGTTATTAAAAAAAAAAAAAGCTTTTGTTACTGTCAGTTTTACAAGACATTCTGCCCCATCCACTGCCAAAAAATGCCCTGTGCTCTCAGTTTAATAAATAACAAGCATTAGTATATATAAAAAGCTAAGCCACAACCAACAGCTGTAGCAAGTCAGCTGCCGGATGGTCTTTAACATCACACAGTATGAACGTGGCTGGTGATCACGCACCAGTCTTTTTGTAGTGACTGAAACAACCCTATCAGCAGGGCTTTAAAATTGATAAAAAATTCAATAGGCAAACTAGACAATTACCATGGTTCATGGGTTACCAGAGTTGGGAGGAGGCTCAATGGCAATCTCCCCCGCACCATCGGACCCGGAGACCCCTTTACCACATACCCAGCAAGTGGTTGTCCGCTCATTGCTTTAAGATCTTTAAATCTTAAAGGGAAAATGCTTTACCTTCCAAAGCAGCCTGGATGCTCACTGGGCATGCTTTTCTATATTCCTCTATTTTGTTCTTCCTAATAAGCTTTCATTTTTATTTGGTTATGATGACTAAATTAATCATGCAAAAGAACAATTAAAAATTATAATCATCCTATCCATCATGCCATCATTTGGAGAATGGCTAAACAAATTATGGTCCATGAATAGAATAGAATACCACCATGCCATTGGAAATGACGTAAGAGGCAGCTTCAGCGAAATCTGTAAAGACACATTGTATAAACTGAGGTAGAGTCAACAGGCCCAGAAGAAAATTTATGTTGCTTGTAAAAATAAACAACTTTGAAAGACTTAAGAACTTGATTCCAGAGGACTAATGATAAATCATACCAACTATCTCCTTCCAGAGAGGTTATCGATTCAAGATGCAGAATGAGACCTATGTTTTTATTTGAGGAGGGTATAGCTTGTGACTTGTCTATTTAAAGAATATTATTTTCTCAATTCTGCCAGGTTAACTTAATGGTAGCTAGTTACCAGAGAAGCAATCTATCACCCTGAGGGAGGGGGAAGACCTGGATGGAGAGAAAAGGAAAATAAATGCTTATTAAATGAAAATGAAAAAAAAAAACTACTTAAAAAAGCTTCTTTGTCATTTCTACCCATTGCTTCTCATTCTGCCACCTGGGGCCAAACACAATACATCCTATTCCGTCTTTTTTTTTTTTTAAGTGGCTGCCTTTCAAAAATACTTGAAGATAGCTAAATATTCTCAACTTTCAAAACATGGGAAAGCATGCTTCCTTACCACACATGCTATATACATCCCACCCAGGCTGCTCTCTTTCTCACCTAGTCCTCACTAACTATACCTGGAATAAATCAATTCCCATTACTCTACAGTCCATTAGGCAAAAGCATCACGTTATTTGCCGAAGATTGTGTTTCTTTGTTATGTATTGGTCCTGTGTCACCAATTAAATTATAAATGTCTTGAGGATGTGGGTCATCTCTGTATTTTTTTCTCTTTCTACAGTGGAATAAGTATAACTGATAGATTTAAAAAAAAAAAAAAGCTTTAACACTTTATGATCAAATAAAGAAAAGGCAACAGATTTGGATCTGCAGGTCAAAACACAGGCTCATTATAAAGAGTGGGTCCTTCAGACCCACTCTTTAAAATAAATCCACAACTCTATATTTTGAACTCTATAGCTGTTATAAATCGGCATGCATGCAAAGGACATATAGTACTTTCCAAGCCTGCTGTTTCCCTAGCACGTCATGTGGCAATGCTCCAGTTACCCCAGGGCTCCCTGGGGTAGCTGGAATGTGGTACATACAGCCCTTGACCTACGCATTTGAAGCAAGCACTCTGCCCCACCTATTTACTAGAAAATAGGGAGAAGAAACAATGCATTCTATTCATCCCACCTAATATCACTTTATTTCAGAGGCGCTCTCTCAGTTTGGTAATGATATTTAGAAAATGTGCTAGGGTAGTCTTGTTTAATTGAAGACAGTCCCTAAAACTCAGCAGTAAGAGCTAAATGAAAAGGCCTCCGGGCTAGGAGTGAGCGATCCCATGCTCTAGCTTGGACTTTACCATGCCTGTGGCTTTCTCTTGACACATTTTTTTCCTACCTAATACTCCTTCTCACCACTCCTGTTACCAACTCCCCTTCCTAGTCCATCCCCTCTTTAATAACCTTACTTTTAACTTCCTTCAGGGACAAATGAAATGCTCTATCACGTGTCTGAAAGAGTTCTGAGTCCCTCCCTAGAACAGAGTATTATTTTTGTCATCATCACCATCATTATTTTAAAAACAGTCAATTGGGGGGTGGCCAGGTAGCACAGCAAGTAAGAGCACCGGCTCCAGTGTCGGGATGACCTGGGGATCGAATCCAGGCTCAGACACTTAGCACCCACCCAGAAACACCTGCTCATGTAACCTTGAGCAAGTCACTTAACCCCAATTGCTTAGGGGTGGTCAGGTGGCTCAGAGAGTAAGAGCACTGGCTCCAGTGTTGAGATGACCTGGGGATCGAATACGGGCTCCAACACTTAGCACCACACCCAGAAATAACTGGCCATGTAACCTTGAGCAAGTTACTTAACCCCAATTGCTTAAAAAAAAAAAAATAGTCAACTGGAGTAGCCATTCTTTGCGTCAACCTGTCAAAGATCCCTGATTTTACTGGTGTGAGCATTCATGCCTCTAACATTGAAGGGGACGGCTCTAGAACGATGGGAAAGGAAGTGCTCTAGAACAAGAGAACTGCTAGACATCTTCAAGGGCTGTTGGGGCCAAAGAAAAGCCATACCCTATTGGCCAAGCTGGTGATAAGCACCTCTGTATGTAGGCAGGGGGCCCCTCAGTTCATGGGCACACCGTCCATCAATGGGACAGCATATTCACAGCCTCCCTAGCTTAATAAGATCAGCCAGAACTTGAACCTCCCTGGCAGAGCCTTTGAAAAACCAGCATCACCTCCCTACCACAACGAGACATGCTAGCAGTACTACTGTAAAGGAGGAAACTTTATTTTGTTTCTCAATAAATCATAATGAATTGAATAACCACTTATAGTAATAATACATTAATAAACCAGAACCTACAGATTAATTAGTAAAATAGTAAACTGATAATTAATAAATGGAATAAGCAATAATAAGCATTGTGGTATAGTGAACAGACCACTGGATTTAGTGTCAGTAAGATCTGGGTCCAAGTCTAACCTCTGGCTAAGTGACCGAGGTCAAGTCACTTAACCCTTACTAATCTCCTTGGGTGGAGAAGGTTCCCACACAGATGAAATCATATAAAAGAAATGTTTAAAAAACATCATTGAAGACATTTTCATAAAGAATTTACCTGTATTATTGAAGTAATACTGCTGTCTTGGGTAATGGGTGTTGAAGGAAAATATACCTAAATCAAGAAAAATAAAAAGAGACATGAGATATTTTTATACTTTATAAATTATACTCACATTTAAAATATAAAGAAAACCAAAAAGTTCAAAAAGGGATATAAACAAATCAGGGCAGTTTTGTTACTACCTCGTTCAATTTAATCTATGCTTTAAAAAAAAAACCACAGCCAGTGACCGAAGTTCCTGGATGCATATATAATTGAGCCTACTTTGTTCTTCCTTGTATGTCAAAATATTTGTGTTTGGTAATGATGGCTAGTTTCATAATAAAAAAGCACAATTCAATATTATAATCATTTTGCTGATACTTGGGTTGAATTGCAAATTTTTTTTAATGTCTTCAACTTGTCTAGGAAAGAAAGAAGGTTTATTTTCTCCCTTGTACAATTCATTCCTTGCAGAAATGGCATGGGTACATTGTCTATAGTTGATAACAGGTTAAATGAATAAATCCTTATCCATAATGTCTAGGCAGCTAGTCACATAGTAAAGTGAAAAGTTCAGTGGCTGTGTAGTGGGAAAACCTGGGTTCATCTCTGACCTTTAATATTTGCTAAGTGACCTTGGTCAAATCATTTAACTCTTAACCTGCTGGGGCTTGAAACTCAAAAATGAAAGGGTTGCTTGTACTTGATGGTCTCTTAGGTGCTTCCGGTCTCCAGACTTATTACACTATGATTCACAGACTGTAGTACTTCAAAATACTCTTGAGTACAAATTCACTGTGTTTCTGAAGAGAGAACAAATGCATTTTTTTAAAAACACTTATCAAGGGTGCCTAGGTGCAGTGAATAGAGCACTGGCCCTGGAGTCAGAAGGACCCGAGTTCAAATACAGCCTCAGACACTTAACACAAAAACTAGCCGTGTGACCTTGGGCAAGTCACTTAACCCCAAATTGCCCTACCTTTCCCCCTCCAAACAGCAATAAAATAAAATAAATAAAACAAAATAAAATAAAAATATCAGTCAAACTTTATTCATGATGTCCACAAAATGAGAAAGACTGACAGAAGATAGAATATTAACTGGTGAAAATTTCCGTTTTCATTCTCAACAATGATGCTAACATCCATAGCAGATACCACGTGTCACATAGGCACTGTGCCCAGCACTTTATAACTTATCTCATTTGATCATCACAACAACCCCGGGAAGGAAAGACTATTACTATCTCCATTTTACAAATGAGAAAACTGAAGCAAACAGGAGTTAAGTGACTGACCCAGAGTCACTTAGTAAGTGTCTGAGGGTGGATTTGAACTCAGGTCTTCCTGACTCTATGCTCAGCGTTCCACCCACCATATGATCTAGGTGCCCACTATTCATCCTCCAACAAGCTGGGCACTTTTTTTTTAGGGTGGGGGAAGCACATGGAGAAATCTTTTTTTTTTTGCTTTTTGGAGGGCAGTTGGGGTTAAGTGACTTGCCCAAGGTCACACGGCTAGTTTTTGTGTTAAGTGTCTGAGGTCAGATTTGAACTCAGGTCTGACTCCAGGGCCAGTGCTCTATTCATTGTGCCACCTAGCCACGCCACACATGGAGAAATCTTAAAATGATTATGGCTGTTGAGACGTTAATTTGGCATCAGCTGCAAAAGAAACAGATGATATAAGAAAAACGAGGGCTCTGATCTTGCCCTGCTCATTCCTGCTGATGAAGGTGACTGCTAGCTGGACTTCTGCAACAAGCGGTATATGTTTAACGAGAACTGTAATAGCGGAGACAAGACCCTGCTGTAGACAGAACTTGTCACCCAAAGATGCTACATGAACTACCTCCCCACATGTCCCAAGTCCCACATTCCTGCTTCCAGTGAACGGCAAGACAGAACCAAGGAGAGGGATATGAGGTCATCCCCAGCAGGACCAATGATGCGGAAGAGATGGTGACCACAATGGAGCTCTTGGACCTACTGGACATTTCTGATAAAAACCCTGTGTAGTGTCCTCTCCCAGAAAAATAGGTTTTTTTCCCAGCAGCCTCTTCTCATGAAGTACAGGCTCTTTCTCCAACTAGACAGCTTCTCCCTAACCCTTCATTTGAGGAAGCACCCAGGCCAGTCTAGTAACCACAACAGCTAGCATTCCTATATCACTTTAAGGCTTGCAAAGTGCTTTTTTTTAAGCATTTATTAAGCACCTGGCATAGTGCAATTTTTTAAAAAGCATTTATTAAGCACCTAGCATAGTGTAATTTTTTGAAAGAAGCATTTATTAAGCACCTAGCATAGTGCAATTTTTGTAAAGCATTTATTACACACCTAGAATATTTTCCAAAATGGGAGGGGAATTCATTGAAAATAAAAATAATAATAATTATAGGTAAAAATAACTTCCAGTTTTGTTTTTTTTTCCTTAGCCTGAGTAAATGTCTATCATACAGGAATCCTAAATATCAGGTAGTTGGATTTCCATTCCATTTCAGGACAGAACTGCACATGGGCAATTTGTATAATTTTAAAGAAAGGCAGTGTGGTCTAGAGGCCAGATCTTTGGTCTTACAGTTGGAAGACCTAGATTTGAATTCTCCCTTTGAACCAGACCAGCTGCTATTATAGATCACTGCTCCTGGGGTCAGGAAGACGTAAGTTTAAATCTGACCTCTGGCACTTTCTAGCTGGTCATTTAACCTCTGTTCGCCAGTTTCCTCAATTATACAATGGATATAATTACAGCACCTACCTCCCAGGGTTGCCACGAAGATCAAATAAGATACCATTTATAATGTGCTCAGCATATAGTAGGCCCTTAACAAAATCTGGGTTTTCTGCACAGCAGATAGTAGGCACTTAATAAATACTGGGTTTTTCCCTTCCTTTCATCCTTATGTAATTCTTTAAGATAATTAGGTTAGAGTAAAGGTGCTGGCCTGAACTGACAGAGGGAGGAATTTCCTCACCCAGGAGTATCCTATACCAATGAAATCCCAAGTCCAGTACCCATCCTTAGAACAGACCATAATATGGGATATTTTAAAGAACCTCAGCACATGCCATTTTCCAGAACATCTCAGAGGCTCCCAGGATAGCTCTAAGGCTGAGAATTTACATTTTCATCCCTCTACCTGGAAAGGATGAGACTTGAAACTTGAATTTGCAACTTTGCACCTTCAACGTGGCTTAAGGAATATTAAAAGACAGCAGCTATTTTCATTTTTGTGCTTGCAGAGTCTGGGCCGGGATAGATTTATTTTTAGCTGGTAGGGAAACCCTGGCACGATGAGAAACGAGGGACTGCCTGGGCCTCCTTTAAAGTGAAGACGGGCTTTCAGCTTCTTGCCCTGCCAATGGTGTTTGCTCGGTACCTGCACAAGCTTCCATGATCCTCTTCAGAGGCCCCAGAGTATACATCAGTCCAACGATAATACCAGCCAGATGCCCAGCAAAGGAAGTACTAGGAGGAAAGGAAAGCCTCTGTGAGTGTTAGCACTGCTAACTGATTAGACATATTCTGTCTTTCCTCTCATTATTCCCAGGCACGTCAATTATTCCCAGTTTGCAGCCTTTGTTCCCTAGGACGCCTTTTGTGCTGGGCAGTCCAAAGAACAACATTTCCCACCTTTCTGTTTTTCTTTTAATGCTAGATGAATCACAACATGCTGAAATGGAAACACCCAGCCCAAGCTGGGGAAGGGGGGCAAAGGAGGCAGAGGAGCTGGCTGGGTTACAAGGATTGATGTGGATGCTTCGGCAGAGATAAAAAAGGAGAAGTCTGCTGCAGTCAATCACTGGGCTTTCATCCTGATCCAGTCTGCCTTCTCCCTGTAATCACATGAAGTCAGTTTGCTCCGCTCAGGGCTGAAGGCTGCATCAGCCCACCAATGGGAGGGATGGGTTATCTATTTGTTTTCAAAGCACTGATGACTGCTACATGTGTGCGCATTGGGGAGTTCTGAAAGCAGTGCATGGAGAGTGAAAAGAGAAGAATGTGATTGCCTCCCCTACTCCCAAACTGAAACCAGTCTGGGTCTGGGTCTGGGTCTGTGTCTGCCAGGCCTTTGCTACAATTTAAAGCTGAAAATGATACTGAAACTTGGGTGGTTTAATAAGACATTTCAATTTCCTCCAAAGCCAAGCCCTTCTTCTAACATATGCTAGCTGTGGGCCCCTAGGCAAGTCACAGCCCCTCAGTACGGTGTAGGCTGCTCTCAAAGACTATGTCTTGTAGACATTTTAAACTTGACGTGTCCAAAACTGAACTGATTATCTTTCCACCTAAACTCTCCCCTCTTCCTAACTCCCCAATGGTACCCACCATCTTCCTATGCTTACAACTTAAGTATCATCCCAGACAGCACTCCCCTCCCTCGAACTCACACACACATACACACACACACACACACACACACACACACTCCATACCTGATCTCCCAATCTGTTGCAAGTCCTATCAATTTCATTTTTGTAACATTTATCAAATATGCTGTTTCACAATAATTTTTCAAAATCTTCCTTCTTTCCTTCCTCCCTCCTCTCCTTCCTTCTTTCCTTCTCCAGGATATTAGTATAAACAAGGTTCACGCCTCTTAAGCAGCCTGGTGATCCTCCACTCCCAGATACTTACCACATTAATGTCAAACTTAGTACAGACACCTGATCGGTATAACCCACTGCAGCTCAGGTTCCTGGAGGTCAAGAGGTTTGAATTTATTTTCAAATAAAATTTACTTCCAAATAAGCCTCCCTCAGTGGTTCCCCAACCTTCTCTACTCTCAAAAATATCTGAACAGTAGCTTTGGGGTGAATGGAATAACTTCAACAGTTTGGCTGGTTGTAGCAACCATGGTAGCATTTGGCCAACTCTTCATAGAAGTCGTTTCCTCCATCTCCCAAGCCTCCAATAGTTTTTTAAGTGTTCAGTCCAGCCACCCAACCACAACATCCCATCCATGGTTTTCTCCATGCTTCAAATATGTTTGGGAAGGAAAGGGAACATAAATGTGGTGGCCAAATGTAGTGAGAAAAGGACAAATATCTTTGAAGAGTTTTCAAAGAATCAATTGCAATGTGTTCTGTGCTGTTCTCTGCTTATTTCACGAACATTTCTGTAAAATGCAACTGTCTACTATTCCACAGTATTTTCATAACGACAAAATCATCATGAGTGATGAGTACGAACATCCTATTTCCCTCACTGTGTTCTGGATTCCTCCACCATCATTACATTTCCTAATTGAGCACTTATCCTCTATGGTTGAGCATCTCCAGAGCTTAATAAATACTTGTTGAATTAAAAAAAAAATCAGGGCATTTGCCAATAGCCAAAAAAAAGGGATAGAAGAATTAAGGAAAAAAAACTTTTCTGACCCACTGCTATAAAATGTACACCAGTGACATTTGTGATCAAATCAATTTTGTTTAAAAGGCAGAAAAAAATGTTGAAAAATTTAGAGAAGTTCCCAAGCCCTGATCACATTGATCAGTCATTCTGCTAACCTCCCAAGTTACTACAGGTATACTATACTTGTTTTGCAGCATATGAACTTATCAAACATGAAAGAAGGGGCACATAAGAATGTTGTCAGAACCCATAAACAGGCAAGAGGGTGATGGATAGGCAGGAACTTCTGCAGTCTCTCAATCACCAAATCCAGCAACATTGCTGCTGGCTACCACTTCCTCCTGGATATTCACTATTCCCTAGATTTTCAAGGAAGAGAACTGCTTCTCTTGGCTCTCTTCCTACCTGGCTGGTCACTACTTCTTGGATTCCTTTCATCACCAAACATGTCCCTCCCTCTCCCAGTGGGCATAACCCAATGCTTCCTCTTTTTTTTCCTCTCAACATTTTCTGTCATCTCATCGGTTCTCGGGGACTGAATGATCACCTTTATAATGACGTTCCTTGGATCCATATATTTATCTATTCATATCCCTAAAACATATGGGAACTCTCCTGAATTCCAGTTCACTAACACAAACTGTCAACTGTACATTTCAAACCACATACCCCAAGGACATCAATTCCCATGTCCATAAAAGAATTATTTCGGTTAAGGTTATCACCATTCTTCTAATCACTCATGTTCACAAGCTCTAAGCTACCCCCAACTCTTCACTCTTCTTCATTGCATGGATCCAATCAGCCGCCAAATCTCATTGTTTCTACTTCCAAGCTCCACTTTGCTCCCCACAGTCACCATCCTTGATACCTTTGTTGAGGCCCTCATCATCTCTTAGTGATGATTAGTCTCCCTGTCCCAAGACTCCCCTCTCTTTAATCCAGCCTCCAAACAGCTGCTAGAGTGATATTCCTATATCAAAGCCCGGCTCTGTCTCTTGCCTGCTCAAAGAAAACTCCAGCGGCCCCATGGTGCCTTTAAAAGATGAAAGGGGGATGCTCGGAACACTTCCCAATCTGGCTTCAGCTTATATCTCCAGGCTTATAACATGCAACTCCCTGTTATCTACCCTTTATTCCAGCCAAACTGGCCAACTTGCTGCTCAAACACAATATTCCATCTACATACACAGGCTGTCTCCTTAGTGTTCTTCTATACTTCTATACCCTTATGCTTTGTCCTCCCCTCTGCATGCTGGAATCCCGGATTCCCTTCAAAGTACAGCTCAAGCGCTACCCAAATTCCACAGAACTCTATGCCCAAGCCGCAATGTACCACCCCCTTCAATTACCCTGTATTGACTATGTTTTGTATGTACCTAGGTATTTCTCTAAATAGAATGAAAGGTCCTGGAGTACAAGTTACTAGTATTGCCACTTAATAAATATTAGTTGACTGATTAGTAGAAACCAGGAATGGAGGGAGGGAGGAGTGATAAAAAGAGGGAAAAACAAAATGAAAATATTTGTAGAAACTAAATCAGATATCAGAATGATTTAATGTAAGGAAAACATCACACACATCACTTAGTCAAAGACAATTCGCCTGGAAATAGTTCGAAATGCTGTTATCACAGTATTAGGCAGAGGGAAGAGATGAGGAAAAGGGGGTCCGAGTACAGAAGCCTTAATTTCCTAGGCTCTGTACCCAAAAAGGGAGGATAATTCAAAGATGTTGACTGGGTAAAGTATCAAAGGAGGGAGAATAGCACTAACAGGGTAAATCAAGAATCACAGGTCAGACCTAGGGACTGAGTAGAGACAGAAGGTTTGTACCTGTGAACCAAACTAAAGAGGACCTTGTTTTGTTGGTAACCACAGGAGCCAAAGAGATAGGGAAAGAGGGAGGGAAGGAGAAAGTCAAAGAAGTGGGGCATGCTTTGAAGATCGAGGGAGCAGGCTCACAAACTAGGAATGAGAGTAAAAGCATATGTACAACATACATTGTTTAATTCAGGAAAATAAAGAGTAATGGTTTGGAGTTTGAAGATGGGGTTTAGAATCCTGGCCTTGTCCAGTTATTTTCTGTGTGACCTTGGGCAAGTCACTTAATCACAGGAAGCCTCAAGGTTTCTTTATCTTCGAAGTAAGGCTATTTGGCCTTTGAATTCCTTTGAAGCTTAAAATCTATGATCCTGTGACCTTGGATGTAGCTTAAAACCCAATGTTTCTACACAGCAGAGGAAGAAGAAGAGGGAACCCTAATTAGCTCACTAAGTTTGTAATGGTAGAAAAACTGTTCAAGGCAGAGAAGAATAACCACAGAGAATATCGAAGCTGAATTTGGGTGGCCCCAGTTGGACAGGAAATCTTTGACAGCAGAAGGCTTATGTTTGGGACTGATTGAGGTCCATTTGGTGACAAAGACATTTGAGGGAGATAATAGGGTTCAGTAATATCTTAGCACTTTGAGGGTTTTCTGAAGGTTGGAGTTAGGCAGAACCAAACTGGGTTACAGAATTGTAAATTCAGAGTGGGAAGGGACCTTAGGAGTCATCTAGTCCAATCCCCTCATTTTACAGATGAGAAAAGTGAAGTCCCAAGAGGTCAGGAGACTCATCCAAGGACTCAAGCCTTTCTCTCTTTTGTTTGAATAAGTTTTATTTATTTATTTTTCTCTCACCCCAAATGCAGAACTTTCTACTGAACCAAAATATAATCCTCATTAATCAATTTACAATAAAAACAAATGCATTTTAGACATTTTAAGTAGATTGTGAACTCCTTGTGGGCAAGGACTATCTCTTGCCTCTTTCTGTATCACTAATGCTTAGCATACTGGCTGGCACACCGCAGGCTCTTAATATTATTGTTTGTCCATTTTTTAAAAGGACCAATGATATCACAGGGTGATATCTTGTCTTGTGTGAGAACTGGATTTAAGTGAGGCAAAGTTGCACAAAGTCGTCAGTCTGGCTCACCCTTCTAGAGTCAGTGAAGTTCAGTGACAGGACAAAAGTCAGGACAACTGACAATGTCCTGGGCTGCAGTGGATGACCTTGGTGTCTTTGGTGTCCGACCAAGCTCTGGACACTCCACAGTGCCTGCCTGAGCTAACCTCAAAGCCCTCGTCCTCCCTGAAAACCTCCTATACACCTGGCTCTTAATAAGTGTTTATGGATTTGACTGATGGATTCTAGAATACACAAAGTCAACAAACATGCAGTGCAGTAGAAAGAGGAGATCTGGGGTCATCAGGCCTGCATTTGGATCCTGCCTTATCTTGCTCCAGTGCCTGTAACAACTTTACACAAGCCCCTTTATTTCTCTGCTCCTTAGTTTCCTCATCTGTAAAATGAAGGGGTTATACTAGCTGATCTTTAAAAACTATCCTGGCGCTAAGTCCTACAGCCCTCTGAAATGTGAAAAAGAATAAGCTCCCACCCACAGGCTTTCCCATAAGTATCTGGAACAGTACAGGAGGGATCACTGAAGTTATTTTCACCAGATGTGGAATGTGATGATAGGAATGATACCTATGAGGAACAGTTTAGTCAATAGGGAAGGAGCTTAATTTGGAAAGAAATGGGACAATGACAAGTTTTCAGAAGCAGGAGAAAGGGGGTAGAGAATCTAGAAGCTTGGCTAATCAATATTTGTTCCCATTATCCAGTCAAGTCTTCACAGCTGACAAAAAAAATAAGTAAACTCCCAGACACATAAATACAGATGTAGGAAGAAAGACAGTTAAAAGTACAATCAGTTCTTCAAATATATGACTAAATTACAAAGCATTTGTTAAGTACTTACTACATACTGCCCACAGGATACCTAATGGTTCAGTGAAGAGACTTGTTCCTTTTGTTAAATACATTGACTGGCATAAACCACTTAGGGAAAGAGCTATGGGGATCCCACACTTAGCACATCACTTCTTGAGGGGAACAGCATGAAACCCGGTATTCTTTGGCCCTCAGCTTTTCCAAAGGAATTTAGAAATTGTTTGTTTAAGCTGGATGAAACCCCAATACTATTTGCAGAGAAGAAAAGGAAAGAGAGAGGGGATGAATTGTTATGAATTAGCGGATGTGGAGAATCAACCAGGATTGGTGTTTATTTTTATAGTGTCAAGCACTGAACTTGAATTCAGTAATAGAGTAAAAAAAACAACATGCATATCTGATGTACTGTGTAACCATCCTTCATAGAAAATTATTAACATCATATCAATGTAAAAAAGTGGAGAAATGTTTCCCTTTTCATAAGCAAGCCAAGTGCTTCATCTTGAACCTCACTTAGAAATCAAAGTTTACTACAATTTAACAAAATTAATTTCTTAACTCTCTAAATAATTTTTTAGAAGCTGAAGTCACACGCTGCGCTAATAGAATGCAAGGAGCTATCTATGGTGGAGAAACCAAGCCAATGAGAGCTTGGTTTATCTTCAAAAAGAATGACTTTATGCATAAGGATTCCATTTCAACAATTTAAAAAGTCTTACCGTCTGAACTATCGGCTTAAAAGGGCTACAAATGAAAATGTAAAAGAAGACTGAGGAATATGATAGCCATCAAAATTGAATATCTGGGGGGAGGCAGGGCTGCGGGAAGGAAGAAAAGTAGACTGATCCTAGCAGTGAGAAGGAAATAATACTCCTCTGTGGAGAGACACACCTTTTTCTTCACATCACCAGTAGTCATTTAGCAAATTAACTCCTTTAATTCACAGAAAGGTACCTAATGTCCTGTGAGAGGTAATGTACTTTCCACGGGCAAGAAAATGACTTTTTCCTTCCTCACAAAATCAGGACAAATATCTGGACACTGCATCCTTCTTGTGTACTATAGAAGGACACAGGCACAGGAACTCACCCCAATGAGTTGAAGCACTATTGGGTCAGCTTAAAAACTGGGCCCAGCCTGGTAGCTAAGTGCTTGGCTGGATAACCAGGATATTGGGCTGTTCCCAAATAAGGGTACTCATTCCTGATCAGGAAGAGGTCATGTTGTGGGGCTACAGGGTACCAATAGCAATTTTTTGAGAAAAAAAGACACATTTAAGAAATCCCTATCAGAACTATTCTCATGCTCTGCTGATTTGCAAGTGAAACAGTTTGGTTGTATTTCTGCAGCCATAGGTATAATTAGAAACTTGGTAAGTAGAAACTCATGGGCAGTGGATGCGTTCTCTCTCTCCTCAGCCCAGGCCATATAAATCAGCTAGGGAGTAGATTTGTGACCCTGGGCAAGTCACTTGTTTGCCTCAGTTTTCTCATCTGTAAAATAGGTTAGAGAAGTAAATGGCAAACCACTCCCGTATCTTTGTCAAGAAAACCCCAAACGCCAAATCACGAGTTGGACATGCCTGAAAGAACTGAATACGGGGTGAGACCAGCATTCATGGGGCAGGAAGCTACTTGTGTAGGGAGATTTGGAGAGATCCTCTCTATAAGGTGAAGCACTTGGTCTGCCTATGCAAAAAAGGAACACTTATCTTGTACTTTTTTTATGACATGATTTTAATAATTTTTTCAAGGGTAATTACAAGGTACATCAGATACGTTGCTTTTTACTCTATTACTGAATTCAAGTTCAGTTCTTTACATTATAAAAATGAACACCAATCCTGGTTGATTCTCCATATCCTCCAATTCATAACAATCCCTCCTTCTCACTCACAAGGTCCTTGGTTAGGATCAATAACTTAGCTATGACTTTCTATTCCTTCCCTTGCTTCAAACAGATTTGAACAAACATTGAAATAAGGGAATGAGGAGGTGAATGATTTTAAAAACTATATATGACTGTAGTTATGTTTCTTTGTGTTCTAGAAAAGCATGATAAAAATTCAGACTGCATAGAGACTCAGAATAAATGCTATTTTAGCATCAAAAATCACAAACTATATTAGGGAGGGATATTGATCAGATTTAAGTGGGTTTCCCCTCCTTTCATCACCTTACTAAACAAAATCCCTGCATCTAGCTGAAGAAAATAAAGAAATCAGATCAGATCACTCTCTAAAATTATTAATTTGGAACTTCACTTCCTGGAATAAAGTATAGAATTTTCTATAGAAAGTAAAAAATCAATCAAAAATTCCAACCTATATTATCTGTGGTAATAGAATAAATCAGTAACAGCTAGGTAAAGAGTAGAAAGGAGTAAAATAGAATGGAAACAAGATTTTCTACATATAGTATTTGGGTGTGTTTCCCATATGTGCAGGGTCAGGGCTAGGAAAAATTATGCAGGTATCAGGTTTTGCCCTAGGTGGCCCCTCTCACTTTCCCTTTCAGTGTCTATCTGTGCTTTTGTTCCCTCTAATTCTCCTATCACCCTCTCAGTACCTGGATGCCCTTGTCTCCCTAGGGTCAACCATCCAGGCTTGACCTGTTCCCTATATCTATTTCTCCACAGCTTCCCATTAAAAATTGCTTTCAAATGCCATTAGAAAGAATTTGACTCAGCTGTCCCATTAAAATGTAATGATTCCACTGATGTCCTACTCCAGTGCTTCATAAATGGACAGAGGTGACCTTGACACTCTATTCCAAAGCACCACAAAGGCTGGCCAGGCTTTCAGTACAGGTCCAGTGATGTAGGTCAACTGTCAAGTGTTTTTTGAGTTTGTTTTGATGAGGAAGTTTATGCCCTGCAAAACATAGCCGTTCATAAAAGGCATCTTAGAAGGTAACCAATAAAACTGCCATCGTTTCAATGACTTGGATAACAAATTTGATGTCATGATTATCCCACTTTGTAGACTGGTAAGAAGATGGTGGGATATCAGATGGAGAGGAAGAGAATCAGGAACTAAAAAGATCTCAAGAGGCCAGTAGCATGCTGGGTCAAATCTAATGGGAGGAAATTTAATTAGGATAAATATAAAGTCTTACACAATTTTTTAAAAAATCAACTTCACAAAAACAAGATGAGGGAGGTATGGACAGACATCAGCTTATCTAAAAATGATTCCCGTATTAAGTGTGCTATAGGTTCATGACCAAGAGATAGAGAGCATGATAAAATGCAAAATAGAGAATTTTGATTATATTAAATTAAAAAGCTTTTGCACAAACAAAACCAATACAACCAATATTAGAAGGAAAGCAGAAAGCTGGCACATAATATTTTCAGCAAATATCTTTGAGAAAGTTCTCAGAACTAAGTCAAATTTATAAGAATACAAGCCATTCCCCAATAGATAAATGCTTAAAGGATATGAACAGGCAGTTTTCAGATGAAGAAATCAAAGCTACCTACAGGCATATGAAGAAGTGCTCTAAATCATTTTCAATTAGAGAAATGCAAGTAAGGTACCACCTCACACCAATCAGATTGGTTAACATGACAAAAAAAGGAAAATGATAAATGTTGGCAAGGATGTGGGAAAGTTAGGACACTAATGCACTGCTGGTGGAGTTGTGGAATGATTCAACAATTCTGGAGAAAAACTGGGAACAATGCTCAAATTGCAACCAAACTGTGTATACCCTTTGATCCTAGCTATACCACTACTAGGTGATGTCACAAAAAAAGGGAAAAAGACTTACATATGTAAAAATATTTATAGCAGTCTCTTTCATGGTGGCAAAATATGGGAAACTGAGGGTATCTCCACCTGTTGGGGAATGGCTGAACAAGCTGTGGCATATGAATGTAATGCAACACTATTGTGCAATAAGAAATGATAAACAGGTAGATTTCAGAAAACCTTGGAAAGATTTGTATGAACTGATGCAAAGTGAAATGAGCAGTTC
Source organism: Petaurus breviceps papuanus (assembly GCF_028583685.1). Classification (NCBI taxonomy): domain Eukaryota; kingdom Metazoa; phylum Chordata; class Mammalia; order Diprotodontia; family Petauridae; genus Petaurus; species Petaurus breviceps. Next base: position 8,987,339 of record NW_027186457.1, on the reverse strand, counting down.
CAAGAAATCACTGTATACAGTATCAGCAACCCATTGTGTGATGATCAAATATGAATGATTCAGTTCTTCTCAGCAACACAATGTTCCAAGACAATTCCAAAGAACTCAAGGTAGAAAATGTTATTCACATACAGATAAAGAACTGATGAACTTTGAATACAGATGAAAGCATAGTTTCTTCACTTATTCTTTATCATTTTTTTCTTTTGATCTGTTTCTTCTTTAACAACTGTGACTAATATGGAAATATGTTTCACATGTTAGTGCACACATAACCTATATGAAATTGCCTATCATTTTAGGAAGAGGTAGGGGATGGAGGAAGAAGAATTTGGATTTCAAAATCTTGTAAAAATAAATGCTAAAAATTGTCTTGATGTCTAATTGAGAAAAAATAAAATATTAAAAAAAGATTTCTGAAGTTTTAACTGACTGTAAACATCAATATGACTCATGAGTGTGATATAGCAAAAAACCACATTGAAACAAAGTATCCAGAACTACAGAGCCAAAAGTCCTGCTGAATTCTGCCCTAATTAAACTGAATCTGGGTACCACATTTTAGGAAGGGCATAGTGAGTAGCCATCTAATCCAATTCACCGCCCCCCCAATCCCTATGAACATATACAAAAAGTGGTCACCCATAGAAAAAAAGGTAAGAGGACTTATTTGTACATATTTATAGCAGCTCTTTTTGTGGTGGCTAAGAATTGGAAATCAAAGAGACGCCCATCAATAGGGGAATGGCTAAACATGCTGTGATATATGACTGTAATGGAATATTATTGTGCTATAAGAAATAACAAACAGGATGATTTCAGAAAAACCCAGAAAGACTTACATGAACTCAAGCATAGTGAAGTGAACAGAACCAGGAGAACATTGTACATAGTAACAGCAATATTGTTCAATGAAGATTGTGAATGACTTAGCTATTATCAGCAATACAATGATCCAAGACAAACAAAAAACTAATGATGATACATGCTATCCACCTCCAGCAAAAGAACTGATATTGTCTGAATATAGACAGAAGCATGCTATTTTTTACTTTCCTTCATGTTTTTCTTTTATTCAAGTCTTCTTATACAAAATGACTAATATGGAAATGTTTTACATAATTGCACATGTATAACCTATGTATGATTGCTTACTGTCTCAGGGAGGGAGGAGGTGACAGAGTGAGGGAAGGATAGAATTTGGAAGTCAAAACTTTAAAAATGTTTTAAAAAATTGGGGAAAAAAGTGGTCACCCAAAGATGTAAGAACCCACTCCCTCCCTAAGGCATCTTGTTCTACTTCTGAACATCTTTAATGATTAAGGAAACCAGATATCAAGCCTAAATTTGCTTCTTTGAAACTTTCACATAATATTCCTAGTTTTGCCCTCTGGTGCCAAAGAGAACAAGACTAATTTTTCTTTCACTAGATAGTCCTTCAAATTCTTGGGAACAGCTATAATATTCCCTCTGAATCTTCTCTTCTTTGAACTAATTATGCCCAGTTTCTTCCAATATCTTTGTATGGCATGGTCTCAAGTCCTTTATTATCCCAGATAACCTTTCCTGGAATCTTTCTAGTGTGTCAATGTCCTACCTAAATGTGGGGTCCAGAAACGACAATACTTCTTATGTGGTTTCACTAGGGCACAGTTTCTTTCGTTTTCACTTCAAACCCTTCTCCTACTTTGTCTTTCCATTATAACCTGGCTTCTGGATTTCCCAGGAATGTTTTATGGTTTCTTATAAACTGGAATGGTGGAGAGGCATCCATCCCTCAAAACCTTTTCACAAATATCCTACTTTAGAACCCTTTAACATCCTGAGCAACCTTTACTTTGGAAAGGTCCTATATGTACAAAAATATTTACAGCAGCTCTTTTTGTGGTGGTAAAGTACTGTAAACTTAGAGGGTACCTATCCATCAGGGAATATCTGAGCAAATTATGGCATGTAAAAGTTATGTAATGTTACTGTGCCATGAAAAACACTGAAGGGATGGTTTCAGAGAAGGAAAACCTGTACGAAATGATACAGACTGAAGTGAGCATCAGTCAGAGAACAATTTATACAGTAATAACTATATAATAATATGTTAATATAATAAAATGATAGAATTCTTCATAATGAAAATATAAATTAAAAAATGAATAACTCTGAGAGACTTAGGAACTCTGATTAACCACATTTCCAGAGGACCAATGACACAGAATTCTGTTCATTTCCTGAAAGAAAAGTGATGGACTGATATGCAGAACGAGACATGTATCTTTGGGCATAGTCAATGTAAGAATTTGTTTTGTTTATTCATATTTTAGGTAGATTTTATTTCCTCCCCACCCCAAACCCAGCATGGGTGGAAGGTGGGAGAAAAAGAAAATAAATGGATGTTGATTGAAAAAAAAATTTCATTTTAAAAACTGTAGCAGAAATATAAATAGTTCAAGTCACCAAAAATTCTGCCTGCTTTCCATGAGCCTCAGTTCTATCTTTCAAACTGCTTTTGGGGATTTCCAACTCACCTCCTATGTGCATCCTTAACACCTTTCCTCCCTTTTTGTTTCTATTTACCTTTCTGGATCTTCTCTTTGAAATTTCCTCAAATTCCTTCTACTCAGTCTTTTTCCTCATTCAAATTAAACACTTTTTAAGGGGCGGCTAGGTGGCGCAGTGAATAGAGCACCAGCCCTGAAGTTAGGAGGACCTGAGTTCAAATCTGATCTCAGACACTTAACATACTTACTAGCTGTGTGACTTTGGGCAAGTCACTTAACCCCAACTGCCCTCAAAAAAAAAAATCAAGCCCTTTTTCATCTGATGAATTGTTCTCCTTCAACCTTTCCTCAAATTCCCCCCAATTTCTCCACCTGAGATTCAATTTCCTTTTTCACATGAAGCTCAAGACCTTCACCAGCCTCTACATTGCTATAAAACCTTGTCCTTTAGAAATATAATTTGAATTACTTGCACCTCTAGTCCTCATCCAGAGGCCCTCCACTCACCACCCCCTGTGTCCCACTGTATTTGCAGCCTTTTCTGTTGCTACAAAGATGCAAATTTAGACTTGGTGTCAGGTAAAACTTCACGTCAGCTAGAACCCTCAATTCTATACTTTCTTATACCAATGGTTTTATGCATTTTAGACTTGTCTCTCCTACCACAGAAAAGCTTTTCAGAGGAAGGGAAGAAGTCTTTTTTTTTTCCTACTTTTTTTCATCTCTCATCAAGATGGTACTTAATGAATATTTACAGACTTAACTAAACGTTTCCTATCAATCATCTCGGAACCCAGGAACAATTGGGGTGGGAGGGACAAATGAAGGGTCTTGAAAGGGTCTGAAAGGTTGACATAAGAACTGACTGAAGGAAATGGGTATGTTTCTAACATGTAGAAGATCTGAATGGTGGGGTACACCAGACTATTGTTGCTTGAAGAGTCATCACTTGAAAGGGGGATTAATCAGAGCTCTTCTGCTTGACCTAGAGGATAGAACTAGGACCAATGGCTGGAGGTTGGATAGAGGCAGATTTAGACTGAAGATGAAGAAAATGGATGGCTAACCATTTGCCAGCAATGTCTATATCACAGAAGGGGTTACAGCTGAATGGTCTCTAGAATTTCCTCCATTCTGTGAATGGTCTTTTAAAATAAAATAGAAAATAGCTCAGTGTGTCTCCTCTCCTTCCCCCAATACCCTTAAATCCAAAATTTTATACAGGACAAATCTGAGTCCCCAGTGGCAGGCAAACAGGTCAATAGGAATATTCTGAAATAAAGGGTTTTTCTCATTAGTCCTCAATTATATCCCTCAGTCTATCAATTATTCTACCAATGAGCAAAAAGGTCTGATTAGGCCTTGAGCAACATGGGCATCTGATAGGAGGAAGTTTGAGATAAGAAGATATTAATAGGATGAATATATCTACAAGGAGTTGAATAAGATTTACAAATCTATTAAGAAAACGATGAGCCACCAATTCCTCCCAACTTTCTTTTGTACTTTTATCTAACTGTGGATTGACTGCAGTTATCAAAACTGAACCCAAACAAAACTCCCAAACCAGCATGTTCTCCCATCCCCCCACCAAGGATTAATATTCACTATTGCTAAAGGGCTAGAAGCAAAGTTGAGCCATGCAGTTATGTAAAGAGCTCCTTCTCTCATTAGTGACATCCTTAAAAATCCGAAACCAGAGATGTGCATGAGAGCTATGACAAGCTACAAAGGTCCCCCCCTCAGTTAAAAGGCTAATTCTTTCAGCAGTTTGAAGAGGCTGCCCCTCTTAAGCTCAGCTCCCAGAGTGGAAATGTATTACCAAGAGACAATCTCATTGCATATGCAGGATAAATGACCTCATTAAGAATGGAGCCCTTACTATACAAAGTAAGAGAAGGGGACAAGGTAAAAGGCCTAGGCAGTTAACTGGAAGTGGTTTACTGTGCTTTTCATAACTCGTTCCTATCAAAGTCAACAGCAGAAGAATGCTAATCACTCAGTCCAGCTCAGACAAGACCCGGAAGGGCCTTTTTAGTTAGATGAGAAGGGCTGCAGTTTCAGGATCCTAGGCAAAAGCTCGAAACAACAGCAACTCCAACACAGCTGGTCCTGGCTGTGGACTAAAGTAATGAGACATACCAGGACTTGGACGGTTTAGAGAATGCTGACCACAGCAGCACTGAAAGAAACTGGGAATGGGTCCACAATCTCTGGAGGCAGCAAGTTCCAGTGGACAGAAAGCTGTTACCTTGGGAGGTTGAGAGTTTGGGTCAAAATCCCCAGCCATGCTGCTTAACAGAGACGTGACTTGGAGAAGGTCTCTTGGTTCCTCTTGGCCTCACCTTCATCCTCAGTAAAATGAGGCTGACAACATGCATCACCTACCTCGTAAGGTGGGTGTGAGGGAAACACTTGAAAAGCCTTGAGAGTCCTAGAGAAATGGGAGTTACTGTCATGATGAGGTTATTTCTAGAGAGTCAGACTGGCATGGTGGGTAGAGAGACACTGCAGGAAGACAGGAACTGGGACCAGAATTGAGCAGGGGGAAGAATAGGGCTTGGATTACCTTTGGAAAGTTGCTTACTGCTTGGAATAACCTCCCTTCTCCCTGAAACAAAGATGTAGCTTGTGAACATCAATTCTTCCTTCTAGTGATAAGGTATGGCTGCAAGTCATAGCATGAATACTGTAGTCTCCATGAATTTGAAGGAATTAAAATTGCCTGCCACCCAAAGGACAATGGGGAAGTGACTGGTATGTGTGAATAGGCTAGAACATTTTACTAATGAAGAATTATAAAGGGGGAAGGATATAAGGAGCACCATCAGAGATGCAAGACCATCTGGGGAATCAACTTGGGAAGAACAAAAGATAATCACTAGGCAGTCTCTGTGCTTCCAAGCAAAGCAATGAGATGTAGAGAAAGGTGCCCAGAACACGGGTGGAACCTGAGGGGCAGACGTGAACAACAGTTCCAGAAGATAAGTGGGTATGGATGAGTTGGCATCTCTCCCATTGGAGAGAACACATACATTGATCCCCCAAGGTAGGGAGATAACAGCGGTTGGCCTCCTTAAGTTTATACTAAGTCTCAAAAAAGTTAGCAAAAGCAAGATCAGGACCCAAAACATGGCTATTACTAGAAACAGAAAAAAGTCAAAGAGGTTTTGGGGTATCTGCAGATTTCTACTTCATATGGCAGAAGAAGCTGTTCACAAACTGCTTCGGCCCCTCTGTGCTATGGGCTGACCTGGAGAAAATTAACTGAGCTGGTTCGAGAAGATACATGCCCTTGGACACACCAGTGGGCACATCAAACATGTTTGGCTTGGGTTAGAAAAATTTGCAGCCCATACGATTATGCTAAAGTAACACTCCTGAGGAAAGCCTCAATCACTCACATTGAACATAGCTCTTTTATTTCTCTGTAGTGCCTGTTATTAAATCTTCCCTTCCCCCAAACAAAATGAAAGTGATAGGTAAATAAAACGACATCAAAAATGAGTAACAAAGTCAAACATTTAATTTTGAAACAGATGTTAAAGATTCAGTGAAATTCTGTAGGGGGGAAAACAGCCTTTCTGGTATGACTCACCAGGGATTCCACATCCCTGTGGTATACTTCTGAGTATTTAGTCACTTACTTAATGACTTATCGGGGACATAAATGCAATCATCAGGCGTATAAACACGCTGTCCCTTTAAAACAAGGGGATGCCATTAACAGCTACAGGAGAACAAAGGCACCAAGTACAATCTGGCCATCCTCACAGCAGTTCCAAGGACAGGGTCCAGAGGAAATCAGCAACATCCTCACCTGATAGGCTCTCGTCCAGGACAACTGTACTGCACATGGGGGGGGGGGGGGCGGGGGCGGTAATTGAAAGACCCAATGATGGCTTCCATATTGTGCTGCGGTGTAAGAAATGCAGCCCGGCATGTGAAAAATATTCGGCCATCTGTTATTACTAGAGACAACAAACATTTTTAGATGCCACATGAATGACTATTTTTTACATCACTTCTAGAAAGTTAATATGAAATGAAAGAGAAGTTGGATTGAGTCTGGCACAACATGACCATGTGCTACTGTTATGGGGTGAAAATATTCAGAGGGAAAAACTTTCACAAGCAGGGAGATTGCTGGAAATTCTTGGGCCCCTAGTAAGTATCTTACAAAAGGGCTTTTACTTCTTCTACTTCAAACAAAGCTGGATGAAAAATTAATGTAATACCCCTCCCAGGTCGTGTATTTACATTATGCTGAGGGAATATAAGAAAGAAATGCCGAAAATCAATAGTTATGTCTCTAAAAGGCAGGAAACACTTCATGCCGTCAAGCCAGAGGCATTTTAGGGCAGACAGCTCTCTTTTTTTTTTTTCTTTTAAACCATAGCTCCTTCACAGAATTCCACCCCTTGCCCCCATTATTCCAGGCAGCATGGTGGGTATAAATGGACTTTGAGTCAGGAAAGATCTTGAGAATAAAGGTAATAGAACAATAATGTTAATAATGACGATAGCTAACACTTACATAGCACCTAGTCTATGCCAAGTATTGCATATGCAATAATGCACTTAGCATTCTACAATTATTATCTCATTTTATCCTCACAATAACTCTGAGAGGTAGGTACTATTACTAATGAGGAGACTGAGGCAAACAGACTCCTCATTAAGTGACTTGCCCAGGGTCACACAGTAAGAATCCAAGCCCAGATTTGAACTCTGATCTTCCTGACTCCAGGCCCAGCATTCCCATACACTGGAGCCACCAACTGCCACCTACCAGTTGTGTCACATTAGGCAAAGATCTGGGTTCAAATCATGTCTATGATAACTACTAGCTGCGTAACCGTGAGCAAGTCACTTTACTCTCTCTGGGTTTTTCTCCATCTGTAAAAGGAGGGGCTTAAAGAAGATCATCTTCCAAGTTTTGTTTGGCCTCTAACATTCTATAATAATTCTACAAGGCTCAAAGCCTTGGGCATGCAGTTTTGTGAGTGCTATCTATGGGGAAGCAGTGTGATGACGGAAAGGATGTTGCATTTAGAGTCGGAGGCATGAGTTCAAATCCCAGCTCTCGACTATTAATGCTAAGACCCTGGGCTTTGTGAGACATTAGCTGATCATAGTGGGAGAACAAGTAGTGACCAGTTCCTTGATGTTTCATCTATTATGCATACTTTTGTCTGATCACCCTCAGTGTCGATGGCCGAATCACTGTTTTTAAAGGGAATAAAGTGAGTTGCTGAAAAGAGGGAGAAATGGACAAAAATAGTGCAGGGATTCAGGCTGGTGGCTGAATCAATCTCTCTAGCGCTCAGTCTCATCTATAAAATGGATGGTGGGTGAACAGCATGACCTCCGAGACCCCTTTCTTGCTCCAAATCTGTGATTTTTCATTTTTAAGATGAATATGCAACATTAAATAGCAAAAGTCAGTATGAATTACAACCCAAGCCCTTGAAACCACCATCAACACAGTCCTGTTGGCACATGTTTAGAAGAAATGGCCACAGCCTATCCATTGTTCTATGATGAGCTGACGAAATGAGAAGCCATTAGCAAAATGGTTTTAAGTGCACCCCAAAGAGATCAAAGAAAGAAGGAAAGAATCCATATGTACGAAAAATTTGATACAAAAAATCTCTTTTTGAAGTGGCAAAGCCCAGAAACTAGAGAGTGCCTATCTATTAGGGGAATGACCAAACAAACCACGGTATATGAACGTAATGGAATACAACTGTTCCATAAGAAATGATGAAAAAGACTGTTTCAGAGAAACTTGGCAGGACTTGTGCAAATTGATGTAGAGTGAAGTAAGCAGGAATGAGGGTGATTTATACAATGAAGAACAGCGTAAAGACGACTTTGAAATTCCTCACAACTCTGATCATTTCAGTAACTAACCACAATTCCAGAAGACCAATAATGAAGCATGTTATGTTCCTCCTAATGGAGCAGTGACAGACTGCTGAGGATACAAAATGAAACATCGATTTCCAGACATGGTTATTGTGAGAATTTGCTTTGCTTCACCATATGTGTGTATGCGTATTTTTTCTTTTTTAAACACGAGTTTCATGTGTCTTTTTTTTTTTTCCAGTTTGGAAAATGTGGGAAGAAGAGGTCATATAAGGATAAGAAAATTGAAAAAATGAAAAAGAAGAGGGACATTGAAACTTTTTTTTTTAATATAAAGAAAAATGTCAGAAGGCATCACAGACAAGGACAGTTTTGAAAGGTACATGCTGAAATTATTTTATACTTAAAAAGAAAAGTAAACCACACAGAACAGACTCAAAGTGTCATGGACAATCTTCTTTTCTCTTTTACTAAGGAAATGCTTGCTTTATTAGGTGTTTTCAAAGTTAAGGATTAAAAAAAAATCAAATGAAGAAAAAACGACTTGAATGCCATATAAAGGCTGTATCTGGAAACATGTGTAGGCACTAAGCATGAGCTCTATGGGGACTCTGGATGCAGGAAAGGTATCAAATGCATTTAGTTTTAACTAGCCACAAGCCTGAATCCCTGAACTAATTTTGCCCAATCTTCCCCCCTTTTCAATGACTTCCTATATTGCTTTCAAAGACTGTGATTCAGTGACAAACACGAGATCAGACAAAAGTGTGTACAATAGATAACACAGCAATGGACGAGTCAATACCTATCTGCCTCCTAGGACCAGCTGGTGACCCATAATCGCAAACATCCCCCACCCTTTTATCCCAACACAATCCCGACTAGAAACAAGGTTGTAAAATGAGTCATCAAAAACTGGATTAATCTTATCCAAAGGAACAATATTATAAGAGCACTTTTGGAACAGAAGGGAAGAGAAGACTCATTTGTATAATAGTAACTACTACCCACCAGAAACTTTGCTAAGCACTTTACAAATATTAGCTCATTTGAGACTCATGACAACCCTGGAAGGTAGGTAGGTGCTGTTCTTATTCTCATTTTAACTGAGGAAACTGATGCAAACAGAGACTGGGTGACTTGCTCAGGATCAAATAGCTAGTTAAGAGTCTGACGCTGCATTTGAACTCAGGTATTCCTAACTTTGTACATGATGGCATCCACCTAGCTATGCTGGTATCTTGACTACTGAGCATCAAATAAAGCTCAGATATGTCCAAACAATGTCAGAGACATCACAGAAGTCACATATTTAGAACTAGAAGGGACTGAGGAGGAAAGCACCTTCCCTTCTCTAGGACTCAGTTTCTCGATCAGTAAAATTAGGGGAGGAGAAGTGAACCTGAAGGGCAGGGATTGTTTTGTTTCTCTAGTCCACAGAAAGAGTTTAATAAATGCCTATTGATTGATTGACTGATGTCTGAAAGGTTCATTTGGTTATCTTCCCACCCTCCAAAAAACACCCTACTTTAACTGCCTTTATTCTTTTTTGGATTTTTTTGTTCTTTTCTTCTTTCCCAATCCACTCCCTGATTTCATTACAAAAACCTTGGAAGAGTAAAATAATAAGACCGGCATGCAGAAACTATGAAATCCAGATCAAAAGTGAACTTCTACCCATCACGGAAAAAAAAGTGAGGATCCTTGAAGACATTATCTCAGAAAGTTAAGAGGAGCATCAAGGAAGTTAGTCTCGTCAGCAGAGCGTGAGGTTCACCTAACCCCAGACGGGACGAGGAGAGAGGCCCGAGAAGATCACCCGAAGCACAACAGCTTCTAAAGCAACTGGCATGTGACGGATGTGAAGTCCATCAAACAGCATATAATCAGCGCCCCCCAGACACTCCACAGCAATGATACGCGGGGCGTGCAGAGAGACACCGGGAGTGGAATTTTGTGAATTTTAAATGAACGTTTACAGTTTCTCTGGGCAGATCCATAAAACTGCTGCAGCGAGGCAGAAGGCTTTAAAGTTAATATGCCAAAACAGGTGTTCCCATGCTTTCCACGTCCGACTACAATACTATAATCTGTGTGGATGTGACTGTAACCATTTCCCATATCTCTACGGAAAGGATCGTGTTTCCTTGGGATTTAGGCCCCGAGCGTGTGAACCAAATTTTGCCAAGAAGGAAACTACACTTGATCTTGTAAACCCTGCGGTGCCCTAATTGATGATCTGGGTAAGTCCCTGAATATGACTGGTGTTATTGTTTAATGCTATACTGCCATCAGGAAATGCTGAGAAAACTCCAAGGATGTTTATGTAATCCTTCACAGAAGACAGATTGTTTTATATGGGGCATATTCCAGCGATAAGCAAATCACCTAATACTTAAATCCTTAAACGGATCTGTGATCCCGATTATGACGTGACCTCACAATCCATTCATGCCTGCCCACCCCGTTGCACCTGTTATCCATGTCCTCCCATAAATTCACCACAGGAGGGCTAACTGAACACAGGAGGTCTTCCTTGATTTCTTCTGACATAGATATAGTATCAGAGTACAGTATTTGGGCTGCCTATCCGTCATCTCTTCTCCCATATTCTCTTCCTAACATACAATTCCTTGATAACATCTTTTATACCTGTTTTTTTCTCTTAATAATTAAATTCATTGTTAAATTGTAATGTAATTGGAAATATTTAATTTTTAATGTAACTGGAAGTATTTAACTAAATAAAACTGTATTCAAGACAAAAATTCAATGCAATGCAAAATTACATTTAAATACCATATGTACTAGACATTGCAGACAACTAGACAAAAAAAAAAAAAAAAAAAAAACCACCCTAATATTTCTTTGGCCTTGGAAACTTAAAGAGTCTAATGAAGGAATCCAATACACGCACAGAGGTATGTTATATTGTAGAACATAAGAACTCTAGACAAAGTGCTATAAGGGAATCTGGGAGATTGATCAGCTGCTCTCAGACGGCACAATCTTCATCTTAATTCTGGGGATACTTAACCTGGAAAAGAAATAATGCAATGCAGTCCCAATAGTAGTATGTGGGTGATTTGGAAGACACTCTGCTTGGGCCCCAAGCAAAGGGTAGAAGTTACAGAGAGGCAAATTTAGAGTAATAAGAATAATACATAAATAGATATGTAAATAAAATAATAAATAACAAAAATAATTTTTTAAAAAAGAAAAAAACAACTTCCTAACAATCAGAGTTATACAAATGAAGAATGGCCTGCTTCCATAGGGAGTGGGTTCCCTCTCACTGAAGCTGCTTCAGCGAGAGTTGAAAAGACCATTTTCCAGGCATGATAGAGACAAGATTGTTGTCTAGCTGTGGATGAGATTTTAGATGATGTGTGAGGTCCTAACAAGAAGAAATGGTACCTGAGCTGGCCTTGAATGAGAAAGATTCTGAAAGGTGGAGAGATAAAGGAGGACACGGGGTCAATTTGCACTCATGAATGACTGTAGGAGCATTGAGTAAAAGATCAAGCAGGTTGTACTATTTGAGTAGAACAAAGAACGCATGATGCAGAATAAAGTAAAATAAGGATGAAAAGCTAAATTCGAGCCAGATTACAGGTTTTAAATGTCGAGCTGAGTAGCTCATATACGATTCTAGAGATGATGGGAGCTCCTGAAGATTTTTGAGCAGACATACGATATTTATCTGTTTGTGTAAATATTACTTTGACAATAAAAGACTGATGTGAGAGAAGAAAAACCTGGAGGAAGACTAGTTAGAGCATTGTTATACTAGTTTAAGTTAGAAGTGATGAGTTCCTCCATATATAAGGAGTCCAAAGACAAGAAGAGATTTTCAATGGAAGAACTGCTGAACAACCATATGGACGACTGCTCCAAACCATTAATGATAAGAGAAATGGGAATTAATTCTAAGCTTTCACCCCACATCTGGCAAATCGACAAAGATTACAAAAGGCAGGAATAGTTGATGTTGGATAGGCTGGAGAAACACAGACACCCTAAAACATTGTAAGTGAAGCTGTGAATCAGACCAACCATCCAGAATAACAATTAGGAATAGTGCAAGAAAAGTAGCTAACTTGTTTTGACCATAATCCTTGACCAAGAGAATCTATGAATGGGCATATGCCCCAGGAGGTCAAAGATAGGAAAAAAGGTCCCATGTATAGCAAAATATTCATAGCAGCATCTTTTGTGGGAGCAAAAATCAGAAATAAAGTTGGTGCCAATCAATTGGGAGGGGGCTATACAAATTGTGATATATAAGTGTGTGTGTATATACATACACACACACACCTGTGTGTCTATATATACATTTATATATGTATACATACATGCACATGCACATATACATACACATATATAATCTAATATTATACCATAAGAAATGATGAACTGAGAAATTCAGAAAAACATGGGAAGACTTGTAAACACTGAGGCAGAACAAAGTGACCAGAATGATGAAAGTCCCATACATGATAAAAATAATATTGCGATGAAGCCAAAGGCTGTATCATTGCAATGACCAATCTTGGCCCCAGGGAACAGGCAACGACATCTTCCTTCCTCTTTTGTTTTGGAAGTAGAGGACCAGAGATATGTTGGACATGGCTCCAGTGACAATTTAGTCTAAATATTTTTGTAATAAGTAAGTATCCCTGGGTTAGCCAAGGTGCTGGTGGTGGGGAGGAAATCCAAAAATGATTGATGTTTAAAAAAAAAAAAAGACATGAATAAAACTTTTTTTTTTTTAATTTAAAAAGGAACGATGAGGTTCTGAACGTTTATGGTCACAGTATTAAAGAAGATGAGGGAATTGTCACAAGACATACTACATTAGGTATAGTCTACAGAACTTAACAACTGATTGGATTGGAATAGCATGGGATTGGGAAGAATTAAAGATGACTGAATGACAGAGGACCATGGAACTGTAAGTGAAATGAGTAAGATGAAAAGAGGGGTGTGAGGGGATAGATGAAGTCAGTTTGGGACATGCTGAGTTTAGCTTGCTGGCAGAAATTACATGTGATAACTGATGTCACGGAAGTTGGAGAATTCAAAGGAAAGAAGGTAAAGCAATTTAAAAAAGAAGAATTATTAGGCCAAAGCTTTGGGTGATGCTCACTTTGGCAAGGCAAAAGACAGCAAGAGGAGGTCAGACAGGCAATTCTAGCTCCAGAAGACTGACAGCAAATCTCGTTTCCTACCTCTTGGCAAAGTGAGGGTGGACTAAAACTCCAAAATGAGGCAAACGTTTTCAGACACAGACAAAACGAGCATTTGGTGTGTAACTATAAAAGAGAAAGAGAGCTTTGGGGGCCTGGGGTTGGGAAAGGAAAAGGTAAGCAGTGACAGTCATACTAAAAAATGAAGCAGTGAATCATTAAAAAAATTAGAGAGAAGAAGGAAAGTTCTGAAGGGGACATGGAAAAGCAAAGCAGTGATGCAATTATCAAGTGAAATTTGAAATATTAGGAAAAAAGGTGTATATGTGTGTGTATGTATGTGTATATGTATACACACATATGTATGTATGGTATAACTGATTTCTTGTTTTTGTATTCAGAAATGTTTGTTTGTTGTTATTTATCCAAGTCTATTTTTTAAAGGAAAATTAAAAATAAATTCAGACTGATTTTAAAATTTTAAGATTAATTAAAATTTAGATTTAGAAAATTTAAAATAAAAAGGGAAAGAAAAGGAGAGAAGAAAAAGAAAATAGTATCCCTGAATCCAAGAGCAGAGAGAGTATTAGAAGGAGGGGGTGGGTCTACAGCACGTAATGTTACCAAAAAGGTCAGGGGGGATAAGGCCCGAGAGAAGGCCATTCATTGGATTTGGCACCTGAGCTCACTGGAGACCTTGGGGAGAGCAGTTTCGGGGTTGGGGGTAGGGGGAGATGAATGCCAGACTGCAAAGGATTCAGGATTGAGTGATAGTGTCATGTGTACTATGTACACTTAGCTATTTCATATAAACGCCTTTTCAAGTCAACACACCATTTTTCATGTGCAGAGTCCTGTCAAAGAGGAGGGGTGGAAGAAAGGAGAGCAATTACGTACGATTCATAGCTGAGTTTACTCCCAATCCTTCTGATTTCTCGCTTCTGATTAGTCTGAATGCTCCTTCAGAGCAGGGTAGGTGTTTTTAATGCTTTGGTATCTCTCTGTACAGAACTGTATCACACAATAAACAAGCTTGTCATCTGTCCACTTTGGAGGGTCAAACTTCAGAGAAGCCAAAAGATTTTGGACAGCCATTCTCCATACCTCCCTGCAAAGATGCCTGGCCCCTTTTGCTCTCCCCCTTCCTTTTGGATTCAGAATGCATCTCATAAGGTTGGTGGATGATGATGGGGCAATGAATCTTATAAGAGAGCTCAAGCTGCCAGCCCTGGTGACATAACGACTCAGTAGCATTACTTTAGACCAGTGCTGGAGAGCAGGCTTGCTGCTAGCAACTTATTTCACAAAGAGAACACACTTCTCTATTTAAATTACCCTGAGCTAATCTAAGGGGAGCACAGGTCAGACAGGTTTCCATCAATACAACGCTGGTCATAAGTAAAAAGAAGGAACAGATGTTACCCCACTTCCAATGCAGAACCTTTCATTGCATTTTCAGTACAAAAGAGCATTCCTAGTTTATAAAGGCATTTTTCTCCCCATTTTACATAGTACTGAATTATTTAACGCTCATCTGAAATACACACACACACCTAACAGTTTTTAAAATACTGTTTGTCAACAGCATCTTCGGGATCTATAAAAATATGTGCAATGAAAGCAGATTCTATACACATACACAGTCTTTCATTAGCAAGTCACAGAGTATATTTACCAACTAATGCTTCACAAAATCTCAGTGGCACAGGGGGATTGACTGTCCTGCCTGGGGTCAGGAAGACCTGAGATCGAATTTGGTCTCAGACACTTACTAATTGTGTAATCCTGGGCAAGTCACTTAACCCTGTTTACCTCAGTTTCCTCATCTGTAAAATGAGAAGGAAATGGTAAACCACTCTAGTATCTTTGCCAAGAAAACCCCAAATGGAGTCATGGAGTCAAATATGACTGAAATGACTCAAAAACAACAAAGAGATAGTAAGAAATGTGACCCTCAAGCCCAAAGATATTCAATTATTTGGTCTATATCATTCAATGAGTTCTTCCCCTAAGTATAAACATTTCCCAGTGTATTAGGAACTTTCCCATAAGAACCTTAAAGACTGGCTTGTATTGGAAGACTTTCTTCAAATTCTCTCTACTAACTGGCACAATCTTTTTAAACCAGTAACTACTACAGTGATGGAGGTTTGTAAAAGCAGAACAAACAAAAACTTATTCTGACACTTTGGATGCCTTTACCAAGTGAACAATTTAACTATGCGCTTTTGTTCTTTAAAAAATGCTATAGAAAATACCTTTTGAATCATAAAATCTTAATTATGTTCCTTTTACTTTAAGAGAAAAATAGATGTCAATAAAAGCGGATACTAAATTCTTAAAATAAAAGTGATCATTTTCAGAAAATACTTAAGAGTCTATTTTAATCTCCTATAAAGTTTATTAGTCACAGAAGGTATATTTAAATTCTTAGTATCACCAACTACCATTGACAACAAACCCATCCATTATGAACTTTTTAGCTTGTGATGAGAGAGGACGAGAAATCTGAATTTCAAATCAATTTTCAAAAACAAGGAAATAGAATATTTTATTGAATTTTGCATGAGAAATAATATCTCCCTGGTAAGTAAGTAGTATTAATTTACTGTTTCAAATGAGCTTCAAAAAGTCATAGCTGCCATTTATATCTTTCAAGATAACAATAGCTCTATAAAAACACAAAAGACTTCGTTTTTCTTAAAAATGAAAAAAAAATGCTATTTATTTGACCTTGAAGTCACAGATTGCCTTGGAAAGTAAAACTCCAGCCTCCTGAATTCAGAAGGGAATAGAAGGGCCATCTAAAAAGAGATAAATTGGAGCTTTATTGTTTTCGTTCTCAGAGAGCTAATGTGAAACCACCTTCTAATGGTAGTACCATTCACACTGTGGCTGGTTCTCAGCTGCTTACCATAGAATAATTGATGAACTAATGATGGGACTTCACAGTACAGACGGTCCTAATTCTACATAATCTGAACCAAAGCTAAATTAAAATAGAAAACAGCTCAGACTCTCATGATTTCTAAACCAAAATCACTTAATACTTCAGAAGAGGATGCAAAAAAAGGGCAAATATAAAAAGGTTAACTATAAAATATGCTTTTCTACGCTGAAATGTAAAAGATTCAGTAAACATGAGAAAAATCCCCAGGGATCCGATTTTTCATCTTATTAAGAGAAAGAGAATATTTAATTGTATAACACGTGTCTACAACAGTTTCTCCCAGAGACACTTCCAAGGAGGCCAAAGTGCAAAGTCCTAAATACTCTGAAGGGAAATAACAGAACTTCACCAGCTTCATTATCGTTTTTTAATGAAAAAATATTAGTAAGAGAGGGGAAAAAAAAAGGCAAGTCAAAATAATGGCTATATTTAGCTCTTGGTTTTATGATTAAAAAAGAATCCCGTTCCTCACAAAACACACTGGCTCTCCATTTTAATTAGCCACACTTATTGGCATCGTTTCCAAGCAAGGACAAATGATTTTTAAGTCAATTTAATCTCTTTAAAATAACCTATAGCCATCATTATCTGCCATATCCACACCTGTCACCACAACCCTGTTATTGATCATTAACAATGTTCTTCATTAAAGCAGAGATTAGGTAGGTGTTATCAAGTACACACCCACAATTACATCACAGCATGATAGCCAATTAGTTGAAGTCTGGGTAGCAAACCCTGGTTTCTAGTCAGCACTGTGGTCCACTGGAAAATACAGCTGCTTCCCTATTTCTGCAGAAGGCTTACCTCCTTTACTGGAACGCAAGTCATTAGGTTAAAACATGTCTTAAATAGAGGGCTATCTAGCTAACGTACTATGAAAGTCCTCCATTTTTTTTTTTTTTTTTGGTCCTTGTACCCAGAAGTGAAAATCTCTTAAGCTTAATTCAACCTCTATGAATGACATATGTATTTCCAAATAGAGCCACAGCAGGTCTGTCCAATTACATGAGGCAATATGTCCTCTTGTTACTAAATTAAAACTTACTTAGAAATCATGCTAGGTAGCTAATTGAACACTTCTTCTGCAAGCATGTGAATGCAAGGGTGGAAGAAGTTAATGATCACACAAATATTCACCCGGTAATGATTTAAAGCATCATTAAAACATATCCACACATGTACCTGTATTCATGGCACCCCATGAGTAGGAACTTTGATGGTGCTGTCATTTCATCAATGTGGGTATTCCTACCACCAGGATATATCACTACCCATCAATCAATCAACAAACATTTAAGTGCCTGCTCTGGCATAGTGGGGACAGAGCTGACCTCAGAGACACCTGGGATACATGCCAGCTGTGTGATTTTGGGTAAATCATTTAAAGCCCTGAGAACTCTCAGTGCTGTAGGCAACTTACTAAGTCTGTAAATCACTGAGAAGGTGCTGTTCTGCACTGGGGAGGGAGTTTCTCATCTGAGAGTTTTCCTCTATCAGTGAAATGACAGGCAATGGTCCCTTTCTCTGTGTGGTAGGCACTGTGGCTATAAAGAGAAAAGATGGAGGGAAGGGAGGGAGAAAGGGAGGGAGGAAAGGAGAGAGAAAGAAAGAAAAAAGAAAAAGGAGGGGAGGAAGGAAGGTAAGGAGAAAAAGAAAAAAGAGAAGGGAAGGAGGGAGGAGGGAGAAGGGAAAGAAGGAACATAGGAAGGGAAGTAGGGAACAATGGAAACGATATCTATGGTACATTATAAAGTTCACTGGATCTGGAGTCAGCAAAACTGGGGTTGAGACCCACCTCCGACACCTGAAATCTGTGGGACCTTGGATATCTTACTTCTTTCTCTGGCCCTTAGTTTCTCTATCTATAACATGAAGGGGTTGAGCTTGACTTCTAATCTACAGATTACTGTTCAAGGACAGAGTAATCCTGCTCACTCTCTCTTAGTTCTGGCCATTGGCAAGCTCTAGAGAAAGTGACAAAGTCTTTGATCAGAATGCTAGTTGCCAAGATTCCAAGTGAATAGTGATGGTGGGCTCTGCCCTCCCAGGTCCACAACAACAATCTGGTTTGCCTGGTTTCCTGCTCTACAGACAGTGACCAATATACTCAATGCTGGGACGACCAGATCAGGCCATCAGGTAGATGGGATTTGGGCTATATTTTTTCCAGCATAATTTTCACTCCTTCTTGACATGCCTCTGACATCAATGGATCTAAAACTTCTCCCTTTTGCTGGAGCCCTTTGAGGGGCACTGATTCAGGTATAGATAAATATTCTGTCATTCTGGAACCAAGATTTGTTCTCTTACCCTAGAATTCTTTAAGACCTCAAGGTACAAAGAGCCATATTATTAGCTCCAATTTTATCTGTCTAAAAACCGTCAAATAATATTCCTATGGTCACACTGGAGAATTATAAGAGAATATGGAATTCACAGTCAGTTATAAGGGGAATCCACCCATAAGCGTCAGCAGGTTTTATCACTTACTTTTATAATGATGGAAGCAATGCATTTTAAAAGCTAATCCATTCATTCAGCAAATACTTGTTCAAGCGGGCCAAAGTTCAATTGCTCATTACAAATCAGCGACATCCCAATAATGGTGCCGGCCAAGCAGTCCACAGTCTCAGAAGTAATCAATCATAGTAATGTGGGAGGTGGCAATAATGTAGGAGGAAGAACACTGGACCCATAGATGCTATTCCCAGATTCCAATCCAGGTTCTACCATTAGATAGATGCAGCCTCTGGCAAGCCATCTATTGTATTAGCAAGCACCCTAGCATACCCAGGATGGCTGCTAGCACAGGTTCTTAGATCTGCTTTGCTAGGAAAAATAGCTGGTTAAGGGGTCAACAATCTTTTTCAATTATATTCACTAGTTCAGAGGAAAAGTCAGCACCCTGAATTTCAGAGAAAATACAAGCAGAGAAATAAAGACCAACAGACAGGGCTCTGACTGCCTGAATCAAAGCAATATACTTTACATACATCCCTGGATCGAGAGAGACTTTACATCTGAGCAGTCAAGGAGCTCAGAACATATGGTCACTCATTATCTTGGCCAGTGAGTCACAAGATCCTTCTTGTAAGCAAGCCCCCAAAGCAAAATACCAACTCAGAGTATATATATACTTCTCAGAGCCAAAAGGTATCAAAACCCTCTGTGAATTAGTGCCTAATTAGAAATTAGCAAAACATGTGAAAGACTTCCTACAAGCAAGTCTCTCCTAAGCAAGCTTCTCTCCCCCACAGGCTCTACCTGAGGCCTAATAATGGATAAGGAAGATCTTATATTCTATTAGCATTACACCTATACACCCTGGGCTTTAGTTTCTTCATCTGTACCATAGGGGTGAAAATATTCAAATTTCCCAACTCAAAGGATTGTTTCAAGGAAGGTATTAAGTGTTATGGGATAGGAGACTTTGCTCAACAATCCTTTAATTATCATTAGGGGCATAAAAAAGAGAGATACGTGGTCACCAGAGGTATTCACCACCATCATGAAGACCAGATAGAAGACTTGTAAATGATGAGGTCTTTCGGAGGCCTGTTTGTGGGGATGCTGCCTAAGTGTTATTTTTTCTGTGAACACTGAGTGTTTATACAATGCTGGTATGTGATACTGTGGTAAGGGTACTGGGCTAGGAGTCAGGAAGTCTGAGTTCTATCAACAAGTCAGCTGTGTTATTTTGAGAAAGCCACAACCTCTGAGTATTGGCCTCCTCATCTTCCAGACAGAGCTCATGGCAGGAGACACATTGACGAGGGTTCTTGACGTGGGGGCTGGGATAGTTTTTCCCCCTGACAGGTAGGGAAGTCATACCTGAGCCTTGACTGTTTTGAGCCATTGCTGAAGCTTTTGGGTTGCTTGGGCCATAAAAAGCCTAGTCCACCAGGAGTCTATGTAACGATGCCAAGGAAGTGAGTCAGCACATGCCTTCTCATCAGATACATTTTTCATCTGGAGATGAGAAGCACTGCCTCTTGCTACCAGTAAGGAAACAATTTTTGTTAAACATCAGATGGTCTATGAGTGTCTCATTTTGTTCCAATTCTGCGCTGTGGTCTAAACCACTAGACTTGGCCTGAGTCAGGTCTAGTCCAGTACAGGGGCAGTAACACCTACCCGATATGCCTAACAGGGTACTTCTGAGCATCCAGTAAGATAATTCAGCTGTCCCCAACCCGGTAACCAACCTGGTCAATTGTGAAATGGCAGCTCCTATGACATTCCTGCCTTCAAACTTATGGATGTGTTCAGAAGGTGGGGGGAGGGAGAAGGAAGCTGTCTAGAAGCTGCCACCTCAGCACCCCTCACCTCGCCAAGCTCAGCCCCTTAGCAATCCTCTTCCTCCTCAGGAGCCACAGGATTAAAAGTTAAAAGGAACCTGGGGGCTACAAAACCCTCAATTTGGAGATGAGAAAACTGAGGGACTCTCCCAAAGTCCTGGGTCTTCTGATTCCAGATTCTGTGCTCTTGCTGCAATACCAGGGGTTCCTAACCTTTTGTGTGTGTGTTACGAACCCCTCAGCAGTCTGCTGAAGCCTTGCCAAGCCTTCTAAGGATGATGTTTTTAAAAGCATAAACTAAAACATGTAGAATTACAAAAGTCCAAGATAATTTTTAAATACCTGGGTTTGGGATTTTTTTTTTCAAAACAACACAAATTCATGGATCCCCAGATTATGAATCCCTGACCTACACACACCATGCTGGACTTCCCTGGCACTCATTTGTAATATATGCTATTTCTCCCCACCAGAACGTCCAGTACTTGGGATCAGTGTTTTACTTTGCTTTGTCTTTTGGACACCCGGTCCCAAGCATATAGTAGGTGCTTTATCTCACAGTGATCATAAATCTTTGGGAAAATGAAAAGTATTTCCTCCCTCTATAAAGCTGGTGAATCTTCTCATGAGGTAATGTACAGTGAAGGCATTCCACTAAGTATAACGAGCCTTATTTAAACAAAAGACAGTATTTCTATAAAATATGACTAAAGAGGGCAGAACACAAATTAATGAGAGGACATATGCCTGCCAAGATAACCTGTCTAATGGCTTTCATATACCTTAGCAGGGCTAATGGTTGAGCATCTGAAGTGGCAGTTGGTTGTGTTTGGTAAAGACAGTAATACAGAATACAACCTGACCCTAACCCTGTTTTCAATACAACATTCAGAAGGCTATCCTTTGCTTCCAAAGGGCAAGATTCTACTGACAAAAGCAGCTTCTAATCTAAAGAAATCCAGAGTATATCTAGTGAAAATTTTGGTTGGTTATCAGAATAAAAATCATAAAACAAAGAAAAAAAAGTTTTCACCCTCATGTTCCCAACTGGACTAGACTGTTGTCCGCTACTCCCAACCCCCTGCCCTGGTCCATTGTTTTCCTGAGACCTCATCTGTATAAATACATATGCAGATGTCTGGATATGCAGAATTTTTCTTTCAAAGCCCCTATTCTTGAAAATCTAAAGCACTGTTCTTGCAAACTTGAAGGAAGAAATCATTTCCCTACTCAGTATGTCAAGTCTTTCCCCATATGGTGGGCATACCACTTAAAACAAGGCTGTGCCTTTTTAATGATAAGAAAGAAGTAGGGCAGAATTCCTCAGAAAGAGTGCCGTAAGAATGCTAAAGGACCTTGCTGTTCAATGGATTCATGACATGATCTCAAAGTTCAAGTGCCAAGAAAGCCAATTTGCATATGAATATTAGCTGGATACTGTCATCTCTAAGTGTCTCCAGAGAAAGCCCCTGTTTTCCATCCCAGCTAGATCAAACCCGTCAGAGCCCCTTTGGTGTGACAAGGTGAGAAAGAACTATTCAAATGATAAAAGGTCAGACATTATTGGACTTTTTTTAAAGGGAAAACTTTGATGATTCTGTGATGCTCTCTTAGCTAAACTGCCACCAGAGAACAATATGTTTCAAATGATGGCTGTCCAAGACCAGGAATCAGCACTAAAGGGAGACTGCAGGCTGGAAAACTACACAATCTCATAGCTTGCCAGGCCTGCAAAGAAAAAATGCTTTCAAATAAAGGTAAACACACTCTTATTAAATGTACACCAATCCCCCCTCCCCTCCAATCAAGAAGAAATGTTGAGAGGCAACAAGATATGGGGGAAAGAAAACTGGATTTAAAGTCAGATGACCCTGGGTTCAAATCCTAGCTCAGTCACTTGCTGTCTGTGTGACTTGGAGTAAGTCAGGTTTGACTTTTTCAGGGCCCCTTCCTGCTCTCTGTGTATGAGCTCACATGATCCCTTTTCCCATGATCCTTTCTTTAATCTCTAATTTTTTCTCCTTTATCCCATGGTCTCCTCTCTATTCCAAGCAATGTTATGGAGGGTGTGGCTCACAACAAAAAGGAATCTACTTACATAGTAATGGTGCACCCTCTCAAAATACTTTGCATACACACACACACACACACACACACACATTATCTCCCCCATTAAAACATTATGTACCTTGAAGGTACAGACTGCTGCACCTTTGTCTTTTTATTCCTAGCAAAATGTCTGCTACATAATAAGATAATAATAATTAATGACAATGATGATGATGACAGTATTTACATAGCACTTTATATAAATATTATCCCATCTAGTTCACTTGACAATTCTTTAAGATAGGTGCTATTGTTATCACGCCCATTTTACAGATGAGGAAACTAAGATTAAAAGGGGTTGTGTCTTGCCCAGGGTCACTCAGCTAGTAAGCATCTGAAACTGAATCTGGGCTCAGATCTTCCTGACTCTATCCACCGTGCCACCTTGCTACCCCCAACCCCCCAAAATGCTTGCTGGTTAACCGACTGATAGCGCAGTTATAAGTAATGATGGCTACGATGGGATCATCTCACAAAGCTCCCCTTTTCCTTCAAGAGTAAGAACCCAATAAAACAAAACAAACAAGAACAGAGGAGGGATCACAATATCATGCCAATAGGAGCCCTAGATTCTATCCCTGGTTCTGCCGCTAGTTGTGGGACCTTTCCTGACCAATTGAATCTCTAGGAATTTCAGTTTCTTTATCTGTAAAGCAAGAAGGCTGATCTGGATTAGTTCTAAGGTCTCTTCCAGCTCAAACATCCTGTCAGTCTTCTCATCATTAGAGGTAACCATGTTAACACTCTCCACCAATTAAATAGGAGTTGACCCCATTTCTCCTGAAGGACTTCACGACCCACACTGCGTTCCTCCATTTTGATTCTCCAAAAAAAAAAAAAAGTGAACACTTACTTTGGGGAGAACAAATGGATCATCACCAGTTCCACCCAACAGGCAAACTTGTTGGGTATGTACATGCCCATGACATTCGTGTGTCCTCCAGGGTTATAATTGTTGCTAAGAACCTTCAAAGCAAATAAGACTCCTAAAAAGGAAGGAGAAGCACAAACACACATCATTTAAGAAATGAGAAACAAGCTATACACAGACGGCATCAACAATTATATGAGCAAAACCAATTCAAACGAAGGTCTAATCCATTCCCCACACCTTACTGCCAGGAACAATTCTATATGTCCCCTAAAGTTGTCAAGCTGGCTTTTTGGAGGAAGACAATGATTCAATGAAATTATTCCTTAAGCTAATTTAATTCAGAAGTTAATGTGTTACCAATGGGCTCCTAAGTGCATGCTACCTTCCTGACTTCAAGTAGAAGTGGGTAACAAAGGGCAGCGAGGTGGCGCAGCGAATAGAGCACCAGCCCTGGAGTCAGGAGGACCTGAGCTCAAATCCAGCCTCAGATACTTAACACAAAAACTAGCCGTGTGACCTTGAGCAAGTCACTTAACCCCAATTGTTCTACCTTCTCCCCTCCAAAAAGGAAAAAAAAAAGTGGGTAACAAGATGGTATAGTAGATACAACGATGGGCCTGAATTCAAATCCTACCTCAGACCCTTATTACCTATGTGACTCTGGGCAAGTCATTTATCCTCTGTTACTTCAGTTTCCTTATCTGTAGAAAGAGGATAATAGTATTTGAAGACCAACTGAAAAAATACATGAGAGGCTCTTTGCAAACCTTAAAGTACTGCATAAATGACAGTTGCTATTATTATCATTATACCACCATCAGAAAGTATTTCTCAGACTTCATATAAGCATTCAGAGAAGGGAGGGATGTTCAGGATAAAATAGAATTGGAGAAAGAGGATTTCATTCTCATGAAGCATTTTTTTTCCTCCTTCAAATCTATATCCTAAATCTTAAAATATGCAACTTAAATCATGCTAACAATTTTAGCATAAGAAAATCTATATTTTTTTTTAAAAGGGAGAAGCTAAGAGACAAGAGTTGGTCAAAGGGATCCTCAACAACTTGGAAAAAATTCTCATCACAAGCAATTCAAAAGCAATGTCTAAATGATTTCTATGAATGCCATTGGCATAAAGGCGAAGGGTTATCTAAGTACTATGTGTCAGAGAAGGGATGCGAACCCAGGTCTTCCTGACTCTATCAATACCAACGGCATAAAATAACCTTGCTACATTTCAGCACCATTTGGTGATTCCCAAAGCAGACTTCTAGGATCAAACCATCTTCTATGGCCTAATATCTGCATAACAGTGGGAGCCACAGGGGAAAGAACTGGAAGAAAAACAGTTCTGTTTCTCCTAGCCTTAATTCAGATTCCTCACTGCTGACAGCGTTCTGCCTTGCTCCTAGAAGTGAAGCACGTTAACTGTGGTAGGGACTTTGAAGACCATCTAGTTCTACCTTACTTTACAACTGGGGAAACTGAGGCAAGTGACTTGAACAGGAATCTTACACAGTCAAGTGAGAGAAGTGGATAGCGACCCTAAATCTCCTGACCCAAATCAGACTTTGTCTACCATACTAAGCTTCTTTCCCTTGCCTAGGATGCTGGTTACTCATGACTTTTATCACTGAATCAGAGAATGTCAGTTAGAAGGTATCTCAAAAACCATCTTTTTCCACCTATACACCATCTCTCTTTCTCTCTCTCTTTCTTCCCCTCCATCTCTCCATCTCTCTCTCCCCCAAAGTTCTCCACTAAAATACACCCAAGAAGTGATCCCCTAGCTTCTGCTTGAGTTCCTCCTGAGTATGGGGGGTGGGAGGGAGGAAAGAAATGCACTTAGATTTTTCAATGCCTCTCTTGGGCCACTCTTTAAGCAAACATCCCACCCATGCTGTGCTTCACTCCTACCTTTCTGGCCATCTTCTCCTCTGGTTAGCTCCTCCTCTACCCCAGACACCTAGTCCCTTGAGGATAGGCTATTTTCAATCTATTGCCCCTATGGCCCAGTCACTAGTCCTTGTCTTCTTCCAACTAGAGTGCCCCTGCCTGATCACCTCTACACTTTATCCATAACTATTTCTAATTAATCTCTCCTTTGGAATATAAGCCCTTGAGAGCAGGATTTATTTTTCTTTTTTATCTTTGAATCCTCATTGTTAAAGCACAGTACTTGATACAGAGTAGGTACTTATTAGAAATTTTTCATTCATTCGTTCCATTCCCAGACAGTCCATTCCACTTTTGGATACCTCTAATTGTTGAGATATTTTCCCTGACATCAAATTTGCCTCTTTGGACTTTCTACTCCCTATTTCTGGTTCTGCCTTCTGGGCATATGCAGATCAAATAGAATTCCCTCTTCTCCAAGTCAGCCTTTCAAATACTTGAATCCAGCTACTTTTATTAGCCTAACTGCACCCAGTTCCTTCAAGCAATCCTCCCATGGGTGAGACTTGAGGATTTCCACCATTTCTGGTTACCCTCCTTGGAAAGTTCTCTCTACCTTCCCAATGCCCTTCATAGATAGGAGTGAAATGGCCATTACCTATGGACAACGTACACCTAGTGAACAGATACAATCCATTGCCCCTCCCTGAGGATCTTCATAAATGATGTTTCAAAGGTTATCCTGCCTTACCTGAGAATCCAATAGCACAGTGTAATTTGAAGGCAGGTTGGTCCAGAAGTTCAGCAACAATATATTCCAATGCCAGGTATACCACACCAGTGAGCAAGGAGAAGACTGCTATGATGTAGGCAAACCAAATACTTCCCAGTCTTCTTTCCAGTGTCAGTCCTTTCCACAGCATGGACACCATGTTGAAATACAAATGCCAGTCATCTGCATGGTGGAAAGGAGAAAGCAGCAGACGCTGCCAATCTTTTTTTTCATAGCATGATTCCACACTTAGGCAAAGCAAGTAGGAAGATTTCATGGGGCTGAGGAAAAGCCAGACGTTGAGGGCTATACATGCCAAAGTGACAGGGGAGATATTGGTGATCCCAACCTGCATGATTTGAAAAAAAAGTAAAAGCAGGCCCTGATGAATTTGTCTTGACCTCCGCTGCATGGTGCTTAAAAGTTCAGGAGACCAACCCAATGGAAGCAAAATATGATGTGATTTTCAAAATCCAAAAGGAGTCTACTAGCAGTTATACCTGAAATAAAAATGAAATAGAAGTCAAAATAATGTATAATAATCAAATATGCATTTCTGTCTTGATTACCTTTTGATGCCACATCCTTTCCAATTCACAGAATCAGAGTTCTATAACCATCCCTTCATTTTTCAGACAAGGAGGACTGAGGGTGAGAAAGATGATCTACAAAAGTGATCTAAGGTCACTGTAGCAGCAAGCACCCCAAGCGTCCTCAGGGTGGCTGCTCACACAGGTTCTTGGATCTGCTTTGATAAAGGAAAGCAACTCAAAAGGGGTTAACAAGCCAATCAGTCAAACATATATCGGTTACCTCATTCAGGGGAAAAAGGTCAGCACCCTGAACTTCAGAGTATACAAACAGAATTATCAAGACAGAAACAGATCAAGTAGACAGATTTCCAAATTGTCCAACCATTACATCCATACCAAAGGACATCTGGGTTCCAAAGCTGGGAGGGGGCGGGGGGGGCCTCTGGACAACGGCTTCCCAGAATACAGATCAAATCACAGAACACTTCTCAAAGTGAGCCCCAAAACAAAGCCTCACATCAGGGCTTATATAGCCTTCTCCTGGCTCAGAGAATGTAACAACCTTTTGGACCCACTGGCCAATCAAAAAGTATCTACTGAAAAACAAGCCTCCTACCCCAGGCTCCAGGTGCACTTTAGCCTAGGGGCAGGGAAGATCTTTAAAATTTACATTCCCATTACATTCGGGCCCAAGATCTTTCATGTCCATAGCATAGTCAATTTACTTTTGAATCAGCACTAAACATCTCTTAGGTCACATTTTTAAGACACAGAACTAAAGTTACCAAAGTGGCCACTGGGCCTTAAACAAACACAAAGTACATTGTATTACCACTTCAATTCAAAACAAGAGGCCAAATAAAGTTCTCTTGGGGGGAGGGAGGTGTCCTACCCCTCACACAGCTCCAGCCCCTGCTTCCAAGTACAGAGAGGGAGCTAGGCAACAAAACCAACAAGGTGGGGTCCTTGGTGGTCCAAGGCACTTCATCTCACCCACCATAGTCACAAGTTCATCCTCCCCCTGGGTCCCAAACTGTGGGATGCAGCAAGGAAACACATTCAGTGCCCCTGCTTTGCTGCTCAGTTCTTATCTTTTCCTATAGCTGAATTCCAAACTCCTGGGTTCCTTCTCCTCCCGCAGGCCGCAGCCACTCCTGGCTTCTGCCCAGGTCTCAATGCAGGCAGCTCACCATTCCTGCTCTCAGCTCAGTAAAGTCCGCATGCAGGCCATTCTTCTCTCCTGCTCCACAGAATCACAGCTATCACAACTGGGAAACAAACAATTATCCCAGTCCCCATACTTTCCTTTTACTCTGCAGATCCTGTTCATGATGCATTTTGTGGCAGCAAGCACCCCAAGCGTCCTCAGGGTTTGCTGCCACCACAGGTTCTTGGATCTGCTTTGATAAAGGAAAGCAACTCCAAAGGGGTTAACAAGCTTACTTTAATCAGTCAAACATATATCAGTTTACCTCATTCAGGGGAAAAAGGGCAGCACCCTGAACTTCAGAGTATACAGACAGAATTATCAAGGCAGAAACAGATCAAGTAGACAAATTTCCAAACTGTCCAACCATTACATCCATACCAAACAACATAAACAAAGCCTCACATCAGGGCTTATATAGCCATCTCCTGGCTCAGAGAATGTAACAACCTTTTGGACCCACTGGCCAATCAAAAAGTATCTATTGAAAAACAAGCCTCCCACCCACCCCAGGCTCCAGGTGCACTTTAGCCTAGGGGCAGTGAAGATCTTTAAAATTTACATTCCCATTACAGTCATACAGTCCATCACTGGCAGAGTCCTGGCTCTCAGTCTAGGCTCTTCTCCCAAGATGATGCATGTAAAGGGTCTTTTGGGGAAAATTATAAAATGTCCTCTGGACTATTAGGCTTTCCCTGAAATGGAAATAGAATAGAATATCCTAATAAGATATGAAAACTGGAACAATGTCAGACCACAGCAGGAACCAGGTCTGTTTATGGGAAATACATTTTCTGCAAGTTCCCCTTTCAAGGAAAGCCCTTGGTTAGAAATCAGATGCAGAAAAAGAACCATGCTATCACTTGTGATATGCAAAAATGAGTACAAAATGAGTGATCAAGGATTGGAGAACCATTCCTGACATGTCAAGACCTGTTAACAGTAGAGGCCTGATGGATTCTCAATGGATAATAGATTTAGAGAAAGAAGGCACCTTTAAGGACATCCAGCCCTCCTTTTACAGAAACAGAAATAGGAATCAATAATATTAATCCTAGACCTCCTTTTACAGATACAGAACAAAGAGGTCACTTGCCCAAGGCCACAGAGTATCAGAGGCAAGGTCCTCCAATTCCAAAGTCATCCTTGTATAAATATCTTTTCTTATGACTTTTTTTTTTGGAAGAAGGGAGAAGGGAGGATCTTGAAGATGAGATTTGGTGACAAAATTGTAGCCCCAGAAGTCACTCAGCTCCTAGACCTCAGGCTGCAATTTTATTATGTAAAGAACCACAGCTTCTCCATACCTGGCCCTCATTTTATGCTTCACATTATATACAGAAATTTTTTATTTTTGTGTGTGCTCCTTTTTAGAAAAAAGTGAATTATAAATTCTCTTGATGTACTATCACATAACTAGAGAAAGGCCTGCTTCATACAGTTTTCAAAATTGGGGAGAAAGGCAGGAAGCAACGGCCAAAATTACTGGCTGTTTTTGACTACAACATGAGTTCATAATGCAGCTAAATGTCACGCTACATTACAATATGTAAACTCAAAGTTAAGTAGTCGTGTAGAAATGAAAAAGCACCACGATGTCATCTTTTTACATGTCACTCATTTTGTGAGGCACATTATAAGCTGCTTTCAAAAAAACAAATAAACAAATCCTGCAACTTTTGAAAAGCTGAAATAACTCAAGAATGGTCACAGATAATCATGCTATTTTAAATTATTAAGCTCAAATTCAATTTCTTCAAGTTTGTCTTGGACCTTTAAAGTTACTATTCTTTCATGATTGATAAATACATAGTAGACTTGAAGAGAAAAGACTTGAGAAGCTAAGACTAATAGAAGCAAAGACAGGGGACAGTTTCAATAGCAGAAATATGAAAACATAAAGTTAAAAAAGCCCAAATCTAGAAAACATAATCCATTAGATTCATCACTGGGATTCACAAGTGGAAGAATTCCATTTCGAAGAAGTGGAAAGGCCACTACATTTGCTCTGTACAAATGCTTTAGCATGTAACCTAATAGATTGAAATATACTGAAAGTGTAAATGGTGACTAGGTTGCCAAGACATTTTTCCAAGAGAAAATTAACTGCTTTTCATAAGAAAAGGCAAACTCTGGTGTCTGTGGTCAGAGCTGGCTAGCATTACAGAAATAAGCAATTGAGAATTGTTAACTGTAAAAAGTCTCATTCAACATAATAAACATTGGTACTACCTGAAAAGATTGCTAAGGTCAAAGCAATGCTTGAGGAATCATATATAAAAAAGATTCGAGCGAGTCTACTTATAGATTAATTAATACGTATTAATTAATAGAGTGGGAATAATACAGATTTATATACAATGGTATATCAGCAAGCACCCCCGAATCCCCAGGGTGGCTGCCAACACAGGTTCTTAGATCTGCTTTGATAAAGGAAAGAAACTCAAAATGGACTTTAATCAGTCAAATATGTATCATTCACCTAGCTCAGGGGAAAAAGGTCAGTACCCCGAACTTCAGAATACACAGACAGAATTATCAAGACAAAGAAACAGATCAAGTAGACAGGTTTCCAAACTGTCCAACCATTACATACATACCAAATTAACATCTGGGTTTTTCAAAGGGGGGGGGTGCTTTCAACAACGGCTTCCCAGGATCTCATCTGATCAAATCACAGAACACTTCTCAAAGTGAGCCCCAAAGCAAAGCCTCACATCAGGGATTATATAGCCTTCTCCTGGGTCAGAAAATGTAACCACCCTCTTGACCCACTGCCCAATCACACAGCATCAAGGTGTGGGCATTGCTGAAAACCAAGTCTCCTGCCACAGACTCCATTTGACCACATTCAGCCTATTAGGAGGCAGAGTATATTTTCAAATCAAGGAAGGTTCTCAGTCTCTTAAGCCTATCAAAGGGCCTAAGGGCAGGGAAGATCTTTAAATTTGCATTTCCATTACAAATGGTAAAGAGAATTACCCATTTC
Organism: Petaurus breviceps papuanus; assembly: GCF_028583685.1. NCBI lineage: Eukaryota > Metazoa > Chordata > Mammalia > Diprotodontia > Petauridae > Petaurus > Petaurus breviceps. Next base: position 8,956,154 of record NW_027186457.1, on the reverse strand, counting down.
ACTGAAGGCCTTTACTATCAATTGGCTGAGAAACCAAAATCTTCCTCTTTTGTTTTGCAAGCTGATGAAGCAACAAGGTAATCAAAGATGTTCATTTGATTATATATGTAAAAAAATTTTTTTAAACTCATTTTAGGGAAAAATATGTTACTTGGCAACCTGTTGCTGATGATGGCAAGAGAAAATTTCAACAGAAGAGGAATGCTGTATTTCTTTTTAAATGAAAATGATAAGGACCATTAGTTGGCACAGCAGGTGAAGTACTCAATCTAGCAGCCAAGAAGACCTGAGTTTCAATCCTGTTCCACTTAGGTATAAGATAAATTATTAAACCAGTATCAGTCACAAGAGTTTCCTTATCTGTAAAATGGAGATAATAGCAGTACGTCCCACCCTACATCCTTTCCTTTAAGGATTTAAAAAAACAAACAAACACACAAAGTGGCTCATAAACCTCATTGTCATTACACAATGTAGAATAATTCTACTGGATTCTGCTGACAGCATAATGTCAGGGGAAAAAAAGTATAGGTCCTTAAGACCAGGTTAAAAATGTGACCCTTTGTACATTTTGGGCACTGAAACTTAGACCATCACTTGTATCAAGAAAGAGGTACAAAGTATTTTAATTAGAAGAGTAAATAATTTCATTTAAAAAACATCCATTAGAAAGGAGGCTTTCTGCAAAATTATACAATGCAGACAGGGTCACTTCTATAGTATTTCAAAACCCTCTGTTGATAACACTTCTTTCAATAGGAGTGGTGTGAGAATATGTTTTGCTTGGCTAAGTATATCTGTTACAAGGGCTTTTGCCTCCCTGTAATCAACCACATTTTAGGAAACTCTTGTACAATAACCCTCCATTTGGGGGTATTTGGCATTAGAGTCTGAGAAAGGATTGGGACCAGCAAGGTCAGGTAAAAGGATGTAGAAAGAAGCCTGTTAGAGAAAAAGTAAAATTCTCTTAGGTGAAATTCAAGCCTCCGACATTAAGAAGCCGGGTAAGCTCTCAATTAGAATAGTTTAACAGTAACATTTATATAGCACTTTAAGGTTTTTCAAAGCATTTTAAAAAGTTCACTCGCAACAACTCTGGGAGGTCAGGGCTATTACTATCATTATTATATATACTTTCAGGGATATTACTATCATCCTCATTTCACAAAGGAGGAAAACTGAGGCAAACAGAGGTTAAGTGACCTGTCTGGGATCACCCAGAGCTAGTAAGTATGTAAGTCTAGCTTTAAACTCAAGGTCTTGCCAGCTCCAGGTCTGACTCTCTATTCACTGTGCCGCTTAGCTTAGAAAATATTAACTTAGAAGTAGGAAAAAAGCAGCTTGTTACATGTTTAAATTTTAGTTAACACCTAGTCCCTGACAATGAGAAAGATTTGGATGTAGTGGGGTTTTTTAATATTATCTTGAAGAAAGAATTAAAATAAGATAATCAGTGATTTGAAAACACATGAAATTAAAGAAAGCAGTAATCTGTGCCTTGATATCATATTTCTTTATATCTTGCTTCAATTTACCAGTTGGTGCAGCATGTATATAAAAATAAGTAATTAGGATTTAACCAACTTTTACACTGTCATTTTGATCTCTATATTTTCAAAGAAATGTAAAAATATAAATAAATGTCCTTGCTGGGAACAACAAGGAAAAAGTTGGCAGCATTCATGATCCATTGCTGTTTACCCTATGTCAAGAGAACTGGCGGGAATTCCACTAATGTATTAGGTGAAGCCCCTGGGAAGGATTTACAGGAGAACAGGGCCAACAATCTCACATGAGATGAGATGTAACGGATGGGATGCAATCTGCATTGTTGAAGGGACACCTACACTGAGGAGATCACAGATCCAGCAAAGTATTTTTATAGAAAAAAAACAAAAACACTTAAAAAGAAGTTTTAATCCACTATAGGGAATTAATTCCATCTAGATACTCTGATACACCCCCTGGAATGATTCATAATCATTGGAGAGACTTCAGACTCATTTCTTTTCCCATTCTGACAATGTAACAGAATTGCTTACACTACCAAAGCTTCAAAGCATAATGGATCGAGGACCTCAGAGTCAGGATGACCTGGGTTCACATCTCTTCTCTGACACACAATGCCTAGGTGACCCTTTGCAAATCACGTAACCTCTCCAGAAACTCTCTACAAACTGTGTACAGTTACCAGTCTACACTGGTAGTGAGAGTTTCCTATATCATTAAATCATAGGTTTGAACACCAAAGATGAACTGAAACGTGAAACAAATCTAACATACAATCAATATAGAATGTTATGTGGCAAGTGCTGGGGATAAAAGGCAAAAATGGAACAGTCCCTGCCTTGCCTTTAAGAAGCTTACAGTCTGTTTGGGAGACAACATGTCTAAGGTTGGGCAACTGGCATTAAGTGACTTGCCCAAGGTCATGTGGCTAGTTTTGTGTTAAGTGCCTGAGGCCGAATTTGAACTCATGTCCTCCTGACTCCAGGGCCAGTGTTCTATTCACTGTGCCACCTAACCACCCCAACATGTCTATCTCTAAGTAGACAGAGATAAACATGAAATAGTTTTGGGAAGGGTATTGGCTGCCAATAGGGTCAGAAAAGACCAATGGCATAGATATAGCATGGAGGATTTCATTAAGACATTTGCTGGTCTTTTCCAATATCCTTGTGATTAAGATGGAGAAATGTGGGCTAGAAGACCAAGATGCTAGTGCATGTGAATGGACTGATGTCAATTTGACAAGAGATGTCCTCTAGGGGTCTACCAAATTGGATGATAAAATCAGGATCCCAAAAGATCTCAATGAGCCAGATCTAACAGGATCAAACTTAATAATCCAATGCTTCAGCTCAAAACTATTGCTCAAATGGTGAAAGGAAGAGAAATGGCCAGACAGCAATTTGTGTGTGTGTCCTGGGGGACACTTGGGTTTTAATTCAATACTCTTCAATGGGAAGTTTGAACAGCAATAACTACAACAAAAGCCAACTTGATTTGTGTTGTTATTCAGTCATTTAGTCATGTCCTACTCTTTATGACCCCATTTGGGGATTTCTTGGCCAAGTATTGGAGTGGTTTCCATTTCCTTCTCCAGAACATTTTACAGATGAGGAAACTGAGGCAAACAGGGTTAAGTGACTTGCTCAGGGTCACACTCCTAGGAAGTGTCTGAAGCCAGATTTGAACTTCAGACTCACCTTTCCTTACTGCAGGTCTGGCACTCTACTGTGCCACCTCGCTATTGACCTTAGACTGTACTAATATTAATAAGGCATTTGGAACAAGAGGTACAAGATAGAAATAGAGATAATCTATTTTAGGGGAGGTCAGATAGAAATAGAGATAATCTATTTTAGGGGAGGTCATACCACCTTGAATATGGGTGGCAGCAGCTGCTCTGACCTTAAGTCAAAGGAAATGGATCCACAGGCAAAGATGTCAAGGAAACATCTGTTGAGTCCATGGGATAAAATAAAAATGGGGAGAGCAGCGAAACACAGCACAGAAAACAATGAACTCCAGATCCACAGGGTATTTGGAAACAGATGATGAGTGAGAGCAAGGAGGGCCTGGAAGGAATTATTTAATGCTTTAAACTTCTGGCTCTTTAGCATTATTTCACAGTCTTGAGATTGCAAGGCCAAAATAGGGAGGGCAGTGGCACAAATGAAAAGAGAAGCCACATTTGAAGTCAGAGGAGCTGGTTTCAGATCCAGCCTGCTACTTATTATTTACACAACTCTGGGCAAAACACTTAATCAATCAATCAACATTTATTAAATGCCTGGTGTATGCCAAGTACTGTGCTAAGCTTTGGAGATACAAAAAGAGGCAAAAGCCCTCAAGGGGCTCACCTTCTCTGGACTCTAATCACCTCATTGGTAAAAGTGATCTCTAAGCTCCATTCCAGCTCTCTATCTTTGATCCTGGGAAAGATTTTACTGTGTCTCACCTATTAAGTGAGATGCTGACAGACTGGAAGGAGGAACTTAGCTGGTGAGGGGCTCTCACAGCATTTTCTGGGAGGACCTGGGTATATACAGGTCAGAAAAGAGAAAATTTGGGCAGGGTGCCTTAGTTGTGTTCAAACACTTAAGGAATTTAGGGAGGAGAATCAGACATATCCTATTCAATCCCAGAAGGCAGAACTAGAACAAACGGGTAGAAACAATTGGGGGGCTGGTCCAGCCCAATTCAACAACCATTCATCAAGCACCTGAAAACAAAATAATGCCTACTTCAAGACGCTTACCCTGGGGTGGGGGTAGTGGAGCATCCAATATAGTCTACAGATCAAGGAGACTAAAGCAGGGAGTAATCCCTGCCAGTCCCTTCTTGCTGGCACTCACCATCTCCTTCCAAATACCCCCTGGATCTGGAGCTCATTATTGTGTGCTGCATTTATCCTGAGCACTCAGCAGGTGCTTTCTTTGCCATCTTTGGCTGCAGATTCATTTCCTCTGACTTCAAGTCAGAGTATCCGCTGGCACCCATGTGACCAGTAAAAAACAGACTGTCTTTACCCTCTTAACTCTCTTTTTCTGAGGGCTATACTGCTGCCCGAGACCAGGTTAACTGTTATCGTTGCTGCAACTGCTGTCACTGGCCAAACCGCAAGGCTGAAGAAGTGTGCTGAACCAAAACTGGACTTTTTTTCTCACGTAAATAGCTGTTTGGTCTCTCTCCCCCATTTTACATCTGAGAAGTTGTTTTGAATTCATGTGCATACGTGGAGAAGGTCGGACTGTTTTTTTAGGTGCTTTCCAGTTCTAACCCCTATAAAATATGGTAATTGGAGAGAGAGAACTGGGGTGGAGGTGAAAGGCAAGAATCTGCAATGACTTCACTGAAAGACAAAGATTCTGACAGGTATAGATAAGGAAGCAGTGTCTTCCAATCACAGAGAAAAGTTTGTGCAAACAGAGGAGAAAGACAGAATATTGGCAAATGGCTGGTGTCCATTTTGACTGCAACAAAGGGTATCTTAAGTGGAATTATGTGCAGAAAGGCTAAGAAGGTCTACTGGAGGCAGACTCAACAAAAGTGGGTTTTCTACCTATAAGTTAGGCAATGGTTGAGTAGACTGCAAAGGTCTAAATTCCAGGGTGACTGCAAACCGAGAAACAAACCTGCCTGACAATGAGAGCTGTCTATGGGTGGATGAGGCATTGAGAAGTAATAGGGTTTGTAGCACTTGGGAAATCCAGGGGTTCGATTCTTCACTTGGCAGGCTACCATAAAAGGGATTCATGCATTGGGAAGTGAGCTGAACTCCATGACACCTGGGCCCCCTTACAATATGAACAAAGATAAGTCCCTGTTCTATCAGGCCCTGGACCCAAAACCAAATAGCAGTCCTAGATAAATGTACCCAGAGGTTAGCTAGTTAGCCAGGGTGGGGTAATGCTACAGATGACCAGAGAGAATCCAAGAGCCAGAATCTGGGGTAAGCAGCTCTCAAACTGAGCTGCTGCCTGCCCAGAAAATGCCAGTGGTGATAGATCTGGCCCAGGAAAGGAATTCAGATCTTCCATTTCACACAAACCACAGAGAGTACTCTGGAGAATAAGACAAAGTCAACATACAGTAAGAAATACTGTGGAGGAGAACCCTAGAAAGGAGAAGGAAGAAGGAAGGAGAGAGAAGTTGCAGACAGGTTCACTAGTACAAATTAGAAAGTCACAGAAGTGTTACCCGAGGTTGAAGACCGTGAGACAATATTGTTTGGGGGATTAAAAGAAGTTGGTTTACTAGAATCAGGTCAAAAGATCATAATTTAGTGCCTGGTATAAAATTTAGTTGTTCAATGTTCAACTCTTTGTGACCCCATTTGGGGTTTTCTTGGCAGAGATACTGAAGTGGTTTGCCATTTTCCTCTCCAGTTCATTTTACAGATGAGGAAACAAAGGCAAAAAGGATTAAGTGACCTGCCCAGGGTCACACAGCTAAGAAGTATCTGAGGCCAGATTTGAACTCAAGTAGAGAAGTCTTCCTGACTCCAGGCCCAGTGCTCTATCCATGGTGCCACCTAGTTGGATGTTTAATACTTGACTGATTGACTAAGAGCTGGAGGGGTCTTCAGAGGTCATGTAGTCCAATCCCCTGATTTTACAGACAAGAAAACTAAAGGTCAAGGTTATGAAGTTAAGTCCTGAATTTATTTTTAGTCTCTGCCATTTTCAAAGAGCACTTATCAGCATCCTTGCCTGGAATATACTTGCCCCTCCCCATCTCTACCTGTGAGAATCTGTATGTTCCTTCAAGGTTCAGGTGAGGTGTTATCTACTCTGTGAAGATTTCCCAGATTCCTTTTGGTCTGCCAGTGCTCTACACTTCTTCACGGAAATATTGTCTTAATCCAAGAGAATGTAAGCTCCAGAAGGGTAAGGATAGTTTCCTTTGTATCAAAGTGCTTGAACAAAATAGGCAATTACTAATGAAATTAAGTTACAGTCAAAGGTAAGGGTGGGGTGGGGGTGATTTTAATTCCAGCTACGCTACTAATCTAGCTAGCTGGGTCATCTTGGGAAATCACAGTTTCCAAGGCCTTCAATTTCTCTGACTGTAAAATGAAGGGGCTGGGCTAACGTTGTTTTTCAGACTTTGAATAATAGCAAATCCTTCTACTTTAACACAAAGCTTCAACAGATTCTTTCCTATAAAACCCTTACAAAAAAAAAAAAGGTAACATTTACTACTGCTGTCAGAAAATATCAGGCTACCTTAACAAGAAAAAAAAGTACTTTTTACTATTGTTTTTTTTAATTAATTTGTTTTCTTTTAGTTTACAGGATTTAATTCCACAATTCCTCGAGTTTCACATTAAAAAAAAAAATACTTTTGCAGAAAGGTTTGAAAAAGAAAGACACTGGGCTCCAATATGTTGCTTATACGAAGTGGGACAAAAGTAAACAGCCTTTCAGATTCTTTAGCCAACACAGCCTGTTGCTATTTGCACAGAGCTGAGGGGCGCTGGGGTGATGTTTAGTTACCAAGTGTCTCTCGATCTTTTTTTCATTTTGACAAAGTTGATCCCTGAAGAGAATCATCTCAGCCATGGGGTCAAAGAAAGCAAAGCTGGTTTTTGGATTGCGAGTTAGGTGATTGCTGAATCTCAGACTAGAGAGTTGCCAAAAGAGTACAAGGCAATTAAAAAACGTTCAGAAAGTCATTTTAGCAGAAGGGTTCTAAGAGTTCATGGGATGGGTCTGATTTTAAATCCAAGCTTCTACCTTCTAGCGTAGTCATTGCCTGGAAACTTCACAAAAAAATAAAAATAAAAAGCATTATGGATACTGGCTGAGAATCCTGCCTAAGAAGAAAGAGAGAGCTTCATAATTACTGGATAAGAGCACTGGCTAAGGAAAGGTGAAGGCCTCTCTGGCAGGGAGAGGCTTGCTAATCACACCGTATCTCCAGCAATAATTAGAGGCCTGTGTTACAGGTGGTCCAGAAGCAGCCAACGAATACTTCAGAGACAGCAGATGGAAAGGCGTATCAATGGCCACAATGCCCAGTGGGTAAAGATGACCAAAAGATCTAATGAAAGCATTCCTAATGAAGGTTGTACCAGGGTATTAGGTAATAGCTGAAAATAGCCAGCTGGAGCAGAAAACAGCTTTCCTAGTGGGAAACAGAATAGAAGAAGGGGTGAGGTCCTAGAATATGAAATGGCAGCAGAGACAAGCAGGAAACATATTTGCGATGAAAAAGAAGGCTTGACTCCACACTTGATTTTTACTTGGTTTGGAGGAGATTCAAAAAGTCAAACTAACAAGCATTTATTAGGCTTGTACCTAGTGTTAGGGACTGGGGGGATCTCAGAGTCTAGTGAAATAATATGAAATACACAAAATATGTAAAATCAATGGTACACACATGACAAATCAGGCGTAGTCTCAGAAGGCGCTGAAGCACTTTTTTACAAGGTATCACTTGAATAATGAGATTAAGGAGGCCTGAGAAAACTTCTAGAAAAAAATCCAGGAGGCAGAGAGGAAGACAAAGAGTATTACCAGGCTTGGGGGACAGTCAGTGAAAAGTGACAGGAGTCAGGAGGTGGATTGTCTTGTGCAAGGAAGAGCAAGGAGGTCATCACCACTGTTTTATGGAGGATGGGGAAGGGGATAAGGTATTAGAAGTCCGAAAAGGAAGAAAGGGGCCAGGTTATGAAGAGTTTCATATTGGAACATGGAGACAATGAGATACTGGAATCAATTAAACTGGGGGAGGGGGAAAGGTCGGACATACTTGTTTTATAGGAAGATCAATCTTAAAGCTAAGCAGAGGATGGGTTGGAGAGGACTGAGTCAGGGCTTTTGCAACAGTCCATACATGAGGTGATAAGGTCCTATGCTTGAGTATAATCCCACAGAGGAGGAAAGTAAGACTTCTAATGAAATAGATGGTTCCAAACATTCCTGATGTCAAAAAAAAGAGAAGCCTGGAGCTTTGTAGAAAGTCTGAAATACAAAAATGGGGGGAAAAAAGGGAAAGATAATACTAGTAAGCAATCAATTGAAAAGGCTTTTAATAATAAAGTGGTTGAATGCCAATGGGGAGGGATGAAAGGATCCCCTAAGAACCATATCAACAAGGGTCATTGAGGGAATTGAATAAGATGGAGGACCTGGGAGAGATTTTTGGGGTATGTTTTGATGATCTTAAAAAAAAAAAAAAAAGAGGAAAGGGAGGGTCAGGGTTGGGACACAAAAAGAAGAAAAAGGAAGTAAGGGAAGGAGGGGTTATCTCACATAATAAATAGTTGCAAGTTAAAACAAATACAAATGAGGACTGAGTGGAGAGGAAATCATCACTTGAAACTCACTTTTATCTAAACTGGTCAAAGAAAGACAGACTACAAATGATTCTAAACAAATGAGAAATGGGGAAGTGGGAATCACTATACTAATATTAATAATTAATTATAATAATAATGATGATAGTATTGTGTTGGGGTCCCAGTCCCAACTCCAGCCTTATCTTACCTTATACAAGGTCTTCGGACGTCTCTGGCTTCTTGTCTCCAAGAAGACCTTACCCCCACAGAACACCCAGGACACAGAAAGTATGATGCAAAGCTGTTTATTCCGTTACACCTTAACAGCACCACAAGCAAGCACAGGAACTAACTCACTTCCTGGCGGAACTGGAACTAAGCAGGAACTAAGTAGCAACTAAGCAAGAACTAAGCAGGAACTAACTTCACTTCCTCTATCTCCCCAATTTATAAGCCTTGCAGGGGGCACCACGCCTTGTGGGGCCAATCATGTTCTTTCCCGAGTACGTTGTAAGAGACCAAGGAGCATCGTCCTTCCCGGAAGTCCTCTACGCACTGCCACACAGAGTAACACTCTCGAGTCACTGAGCCCAAAACTCCCTTATCCCTGGTTGGTTAACCCCCAGGCAAAGCTGTCCCAACAACGTCCCTCAGAAAGCCACGTGCACCCCCTCCGGCTGCCCCCTCGTCACCTGTCATGTGGGAACCAATCGTGCACTCTCCCAAGTGCAGGGCAGAGGAGTATGTGTTAAGAGGAGTCCGTGTTTATGGGGCACGCTCAGTGCCACATCGGCCTTTCCTAACCCAGCAGAGTCGGCCCCCACGACCCTGCGCTCAATGCCATGTCTGCCTTTACAGCCCAGCAGAGTCGGCCTCCATATCTCTAAGCCCCTGCCCCTCAGAGGTCACGTGCACTCCCTCTGACATCTTGTGACTGCCACAGTGTCTCTCACACTGGCGGCCCTAACAGTATTGATTTAGCACTTTAAGGTTTGCCAAGCATTTTACATGTGTTATTCCCTCATTTAAACCTCGCTCAAAACAATCCTGGGAGGAAGTAGGTGATGCTGAATTTTCATTTTAAACTGATGTTAATGGTACAGTGGATAAGAGCACCAGCTCTGGAGTCAAAAGAACCAGAGTTCAAATCCGGCCTCAGACACTTCCTAGCTGTGTGACCCTGGGCAAGTCACATAAGCCTTGACTGCTTCCAAAAATAAAAATTAAAAAAATGAGCTGATGCCAAGTGAAGCAAGAAGGATCAGAACAAGGTATACTACAACAACGATATTATAAAGGCACAAACTTCTGAAAGATTTCAGAACTCTGAACAGTGTAATGACCACCCACAATTCCAGAGGACAAATGTAGAACACACTGAGAAAAAGACTTGATGGAGATACAGAGGGATACCGGCACTTTTAGGATATTGCCAATTTGAAAATGTATTTTGACTATGGGTATTTGTTGTGAGAGGTTTTGTTTTTTTTTTTTATTGGTGGGTAAAAAGTGAAAGGGAAGGTGAGAAGAATGAGGGTTTAGGCTTGTTAACTGAAAAAAAAAAAATAAATGCAATTTTTTAAAAAGATAAAGCCAAACACCACTATAGTTTTGAACATGGAAAAAAAAAACGTCTATCCTCTCACTGGGAATATCCCTACATTGCCAATTGTGATTTAGATCCTTAAGAATCACAGGTCCGAGACCAGAAAAGGCCCTTTGAAATCATCTAGTCCATATTACAGATGAGAAGATAGAGGCCTCATCCCAGAAAGAGAATATAAGAAGGTCACATACTGTCAGTAAGTATTACGAGCAAGAACCCAAATCTAGTATGTCTTCCCACTACACAAAGCCTCTCACGGGAGCTCACGCCAAATTGTTTACTGCTAGTCAGACTTTTGATCTCTCTCCATTTTATCTCTGAGAATTTTCAAGTTTTTCCTCTCTTGATAGCCCATAATTTCACTTAATTTACTTCCTCTTTTTAATAAGTAGAAAACAAATGAGATCCAGGTTTCATGACATTATCTTCATGTCCCAGCACAAAGCAGTGGCTTAATAAATACTTATTGATTGACTGATGACATTTCTCCAACCAAAGCTCTCTGCCCACTTTCCATTTCTCCTTTTTACTGCTCTATCCTGGCTAAACCTTCAACTGGAGGCATCCCCCATCCACCCACCAGCCAGGTGTATAATGAGTACAATTCCACATAGGAGGAAAATAAGACTTTTAATAAAATAGGGGACTTCCAAGCATTCTTAATTTCAAAAAAAAAAAAAAGAGAGAGAGAAGCCTGGAGCTTTGTAGAAAGTTTGAAATACAAAGATGGAAAAAAAAAAAGACAAAGCAAATACTAGTAAGCAATCAACTGAAAAGGCTTTTAAAAATAAAGTGGCTGAATGCCAATGGAGAGGGATGAAAGGACCCCTAAGAACCATGATATCAGCAAGTGTCATTGCGGCCATCAAATAAGATGGAGGAAACTCATTACCTGTCACAATTACAATTCCAGTAGGCAGATTTCCAAATCTTTATTTCTAAGTTTTCTGGCCTCTTACTGCATCTTTCATGTTTTAAAAAAAAAATCCTAGAATGCCTTAAAATTTACAGAACACTTTTCTTACAACCATCTTGTCCTAGACTTTTCCTCCACCTTTTGACATCTGTCCTCATTCAATCCTCCTCCTCCTTCTCTCTCCCTCTCCCCCCCCCTTTCAATCTTTCCTCCATACAAGTAATAGAAGAAAGTTTCTCAAATATGGCATGAAGTTCATTCTCTAGCTCTGTACCTCTCAACTTAGTCAATGCTAAGGGCCCAGGAAGGACATGACTTGGAGGTAGTTGTTTTCTGCATAATCAAATATGGATTAACACAACTCCATCCCTACTAAAGCCCAGACCCTCATCACAACCAAGGGACTGTGCTGGCTGCTTGGGGCGAAGCCACTGAGTCTGGAATCAGGGGATGGAGCAAAGGTACCTGGCCCACACGAGGTTATAACCAGCCACAGTCCTGCTATGTACATAGGAAGGCACTCAATAAATGTTTGTTGAATGTGAAATTAATATTCTGTCTGACCTGTCAAGTTCATAAAAATCCTCAGAGAACACTGCTGTGTGTAAAAACGACAGTAGAACAGTCAATCAGAGGCTGATAGGCAGAATAATGCCTTCTGGGCTAGGATTACAAAAGTAATGAATTGATCAAACTATATCAGTGCTTTGGGAAATAATGTGATGTCCATTTCACTCCCAGGCTCCCGTCTCTGCACCCTTCCTCCCAAGCAGGATGCAAAGGGCTACTGATTTTTTAATGGAGGTCTATGTTAATATATAAAATAATAACAGCTAGGGTATATGTAATGTTTTATGGCTTAACCCTGTGGCAATTCTGTGAGGTACATAATTTAGGTGTTATTATCCCCATTTGCAGACCAGAAAAATGAGGCTCTGAGAGGCTAGATGGCCAGAAAGCTTCAATGCATGCACCATGTGCCATCTCCTACTTAAGGGCCCTTCAAAGCTCCTTCTTCCCTCGTTCGTGCTCATTCCCTCTTAAAACTGCTTTGTTACTTGAGATTTTCTTAATATTCATTTATCTGGGCATATAACATGCTCCTTAAGGACAGGGGCTGTTTGGGTTTTAAAAATCTTTTTAACACCCCCTTGACTCTTCCCCCAGTAACACAGTGCTTGGCACACTTTGTTGAGCTGTTTTTCAGTTATGTCCATCTCTTTGTGACCCCATTTGGGATTTTTTTGGCAAATATACTGGAGTAGTTTACCATTTTCTTCTCTGGCTCATTTTACAGATAAGGAAACTGAGGCAAACAGGGTTAAGTAACTTGCCCAGGGCCAGATTTGAACTTAGTAAGATGAGTCTTCCCGACTCCAAGCCCGGCACTCCATCCCCAACACCTATCTGCCTTGCTTATCACACTATGGGTAGTAAATAAATGCTGGAATTGTAGAATGGATACCCAATGTTACTGGCTGAAAACATAAAAAGTATAAAAAAGCTATGTTTCTCCAACCTTTAAATATCATAATTTCAAAAAGCTGCCCAGTAAGCAATACTTGGTTTTTAGGCGGGATGTGGGCATCATTTTCTCACATCCAAAATCTAAGTCCTTCAGGCAGCATCTAGAACATGAGGTGCCTACCACAGAAACAAACCTCAGTGCCCTTTGCCAATCTATGAATGAGTTTTCTTTGCCTCCCGGCAAAGCATCATTTTTTGGTTATGCTTGCTGGCCAGCACTGTGTCAGGAAGAAATGGAGAGCTTCTAGGAATACTGATCGGAAAATGAGCCATATTTACTTTAATGAGAAATTAAAAATTAAACGGGAATGTAATAAAACCTAAGTGGCTAGAACCAACATGAGAAAGGAAGTTTATAACTTGGAAACTGGATGGGTCTCGGGGGAGAAAGCTAAAGTAGAAAGGGAAAGAGGAATGAATGGGAGTGATTTTCAGCTCCTTCTAAGTGAGCAGAACAAATATTTCAATATTATCATTTAACAAGGGAGTGAAAATATCTCAATTTTTCACATTCCAGACATCCAGTAAGAATGAATGCACATCGTCTTACAAGACCTTAGAAAAGGAGAGCACCGTGGCTTAGGGGATAGGGGGCCATCCTAGAACCACTAAGACCTGGGTTCAAGTGCTGCTTCACAGCTGTGTGACCACAGGCAACTCATTTAACCTTTCAGGTCCTCCAAGTCTATCTGTCTGTCTGTCTGTCTGTCTGTCTGTCTCTCTCTCTCTCTCACACACACACACACACACACACACACACGGATAAGGAATGACATTTAAAGACCCTAATTTTCAAAGGAGAAAATATCTATGAAAATAGGCAGTAATAAAAATTCGTCATCTCAAATATTTAAACACAAATGCACAAAATTTAGATGAAAGTCAAGAAAAAAAAAAACAGAGTTCCTAATAGAAGGAAGAATTCTTTTATTAGAGGTTCTAATACAAGCATCTTAGAGGTATCACTGAGACTTGGTGGGATGAAACCCATAACGACAAATAACTCAAGATGCACAGACTTCATTCAAAGAGACAAGATAAGGAGAAGTGGGGATAGGTAGCCATCATATATAATAATAAGGTTAGTCAGTCAAACACTTATTACACGACCTCTAAGTGCCAGGCATTGTGCTAAGTACTGGAGATACAAAAAGAAGTAAAAAATAGTCCCTGCCTCCACAAGGACCTTACAGTCTAATGTACATTCATTCATTCATTCACACGAGGAAACGCACTAACGTGGGGAAGCATGGTGGAGAGCATTTGGGTGATGACGGTATTGGTTTTGTTTATTATTTATTTATAGGTTTACATGTTGTTTCCTCTGAAAGAACTTAACATTCGTGAGGGTTGATTCTGTTTGTCTTTATAGCCAAAACACCAAACACACAGCAGGCACTCATATAAATGCTTGATCGTTAGACTATCTGGACAGAAAAGAAGAAATCAATCAATTCAGAAAACAGCAATAAGCCTGGCTGGCCCAATAATACTAAATATGGAGAACCTACTAACTTCTTTATTTGTCTTAATGATGAGATCATCATTCACAAGGTGAAGGAACCAACAATGACAAATTTTGTTCTAGAGGAATTGGATGTTGGCATGAAAATGAAGGGGACCACAGTGGGAAGTGATTATTTCTTCTTAAGAGTTTTTTATAGAGGAGAGGAAGCCAGGGAATATCTGACATGCCCCCTAGATTCAGGGAGAACAGGTTTCAAAGGGTTCAGAAAGACAGGTAGGATCCTATGGATTAAAATTCTTTGGGAAAAGTTGGACCAAGATGGATGGGAAACATTCTTCTAGGCTTCTAGACAAGGAGATGTCAATTCTTTGTGCTGCCCTGTTCTGACCACAGCAGAATTACTGTGGTCAGGTCTGGGGTCAGAGTTTAAGAAGGGCACTGATAAGCTGGAAAGGATCATAGGGAGAGCAACCAGGATGAGGAAAGGCCTCCAAGTCCCTGGTATAATAGGAAAGGGTGAAGGAGATGGGGCTGTTTAACCTGGGAAAGAAACAGTTTCAGGGGAAACATGGCAGCTGTCTTCCAAGCACCTCAGGGGCTGGCAAGAGGAAGGAGTAGGTTAGTTCTGTTTGGCCCCAGAGGGCAGAGCCTGGAATCCTAGGGGAAAGCTGCAGAGAAGCAAATTGGGGATCGATATCAGGGGAAATTTCCCAACAACCTAGCTGTTCAAAAGTTAAGTGGGTTTCCTGAGGGCGCAGGCTCATTAGAGTTTGGTGGTTAGGTTGGGGCTGGATAACCACCTAGTATGTGACAGGGGGGATTCCTTTTGAGGTATGGGTTAGAACGATACCTTCTGATGTCCTTTCAAATTCGGAGACTCTGTGATTTCATAGGAGCTGCTAATTGTATTAGTGGGAAGAATTTTCATACTGTAAGGTTCCTAAACAGATTGGTGTTCAGTCATGTCTGACTCTTTGTGACCCCATTGGGGATTTTCTTGGCAGAGATACTGCAGTGGTTTGCCATTTCCTTCTCCAGCTCATTTTACAGATGAGGAAACTGAGGCAAACAGGGTGAAGTAACTTGCCCAGGGTCACACAGCAGGTCTGCTCTTACTGACTCCCAGTCTGGCACTTGATTCACTGTACCACCTCGCTGCCCCTTTCCTAAATTGATACAAACCAATTAATCAATAAATATACAAATAAATTCTATGGAGAGGCAGCATGATGTCTGGGAAGAGTACTAGTCTTTGAGTCGAGAAGACCTGAGTTCAGATCTTTTTTCTGACACTTGCTAAACGACCAAGAGCCATCAGGTTAGTTCCAAGTCTTAGACTGCTAATATTTTAAGATATCTCCTAAGTTCTTGACCTGTTGTGAGATATATGATTTGCTCTGGAGGAGAGAAGCTACATTCTTTAGTGTATAAATTCTATACTCAGTATGGTCTCATAGTAACTTAGTCATCTCAAAAGTTTAGAAACCACATATAGGGGTGGCTAGGTGGTGCAGTGAATAGAGCACCGACCCTGGAGTCAGGAGGACCGGAGTTCAAATCTGGCCTCAGACACAACACAAAAAACTAGCTGTGTGACCTTGGGCAAGTCACTTAACCCCAACTGCACTGCCCCCTTAAAAAAAAGCAAAAAAGAAATTGAAACCACATATAGATTTAATGGGGGGGGGAGGGAGAGAATCATATTAGATTGGAATCTAATTAAAAAGGAACAGATAACTTTATCCAATACCTTGTTTTACACATGAGAGGTTGTAGCAGGGAGAGGGCAAAGATCACAAACAATAAAGTTGGGGCAGCTAGATGGCACTGTGATAGATAGAATACTGGCCCTGCGGTGAGGAAGACCTGAATTCAAATTCAGCCTCAGATACTTCCTAGATGTGTGACCCTGGACAAGTCACTTCACACTGTTTGCCTCAGTTCCTCATCTATAAAATGAGCCAGAGAAGGAAATGGCAAAGTGCTCTGATATCTTTGCCAAGAAAACCCCAACTGTAGTTACAAAGATTTGGACACAACTAAAAATGACTGAATGACAATTATATGTTGTATTATATATTATAATATAAAGAGTATAAATATTTTGCCCCCTCCCCAAACACATCCAAATCCTGTGCCTTTCACCACATCCCTATGCCTTCCAGGCTTGGTTTTTTCAAATGAGTAAACAAGAAACAAAACCACTGACTGTGAGATTCTCTTAAATTCTGTTTCTTGTTAAGGAGATGGGAAGTGTTTCTGTTCTTATCTTTGAGACACAGCTAATTCACAGGGGCATTTTTTATTATTTCACTTTAGTGCTGTTCTTAAGCGTTTGGTCATTTCCATTTCAAACGGCACCTTGACAATATAAAAAAGACCCATAGGAGAGGAAAAAACAACCTGCCTGGTTCAAATGAACGATCAAGCATTTGTTGAGGTCCTACTGTGTGCCCACACTGTACTACTTAGTACTATTACTACTGTACAAAGGTGAAAGAAGATACATAGTCTGGAGGACTTAACCCATTCAGCACCAAAACTCCTGCCCCGAGGGTTCCACTATCCTCATTTATCAACAACTAGCCCTCCCAGCCTCCCTTTCTGCTCTACCATCTTGTACAGCCTGCCTGGCCACTACAGCCCTTTTCTAGTTCTGAAACCACAATCACATCAACACTGCCATTACTGCTCAAAAGTATGTCAATCTATCTCCCTATGGGTCCACTCACCATCCCTGTAATTTTCTAAACCCAAATCAGAAATACCCCTCCAGGTTAGCACTTCCTGGTATTTTCCCATTAGAATAAACTCCCTTAGGATAGGGTCACCTTTGCTTTTGTATATGTACCCCCAGAGCTTAGCACAGTACTTGGCCCATTTGCTAAGTGCTAAGCAAACGTTTCCTACATTCATTCAACAATCACTGATTCATTCATTCCCTGTCCTCTAAAACTTAAAACTGAAATGGGGCTATCACAGGACAACTGAATCACAGAACAAATCTCTGGGAGTTGGCCCATCCACCCATCCCTTAGCTGAACTTTTACAGCACTAATAGGCTTAGCGAGTGACGTTATTGACTGTACACCTGTTTCTTGCATTTATCTCATCTCCCCAGTTAGATTACAGCACCACCCCACCCCAAGCATCCCCCCACCGCTTAACCTAGCTAGCTGAGATAAGAGTAGGCACTCATATATCAGTTGATTTACTGATTAAAGTGTATTTTTTGCAAGAGTTCAACTTCTAAAAAAGGGCCACGAAATATATACTTTAAGTAAATCCTGAGATCCATAAGGACCTGGGGGCGAGCATGCAGAGGAAACAAGCAGAATGTGTCCTCATCATTCACTTAAATGCATTTCAGAAGAGAGAAAATGTATAAAATTATTAACTATTTATCCCCTTTGTGGGGAAGAAGGGACAACACAAAAAGCGTTGGCGATCACTTCCCCCGAGACTTCCAAATGCACTGTACAAACACTCTGTTCCTTCCAATCCAAGCCTCCCTCCTCCTCAGCCCCATTTTGGGCACTCTAGGTTAAAATGGTGAGGGATGACCACAGCTTCAGGGGGCTTCTAGTCAAACCCCCTCTTGTTGCAGATGAAGAAACTAGGGCCCAGAATAGCAAAGCAATTTACCCAAAATTACACAGGTAGAACATGGCAGGGGTAGGATCTGAATCAGGTTCTCTTGACTGCAAATCTATCGCTGTTCACACAGTATCATGCTAAAGTCATTTAATAATAATAGTAATAGCTAACATTTAACTGTCCTTAAGAAATACCAGGCACTTTACAATTAAAATCTCATCTGATCCTCATAAAACCCTATGATTTATGGGCTATTATTCCCATTTTACAGAAGAGGAAACTGAGGCAGACAGAAGTTAAATGCCTTGCCCAGGGTCACATACACAGCTAGTGTCTGAGGCTGGATTTTTCAGGTCTTCTAGACTCCAGGAACCTGGGTGGTACAGTGGATACAGTGCTGGACCTAGAGTCAGAAAGACTCATTTTCTTGAGTTCAAATCTGGTCTCAGACACTATAGCTGTATGACTCTAGGCAAGTCACTTAATCCTGTTTGCCTCAGTTTACCTACCTGTAAAGTGAGTATTTTTGCCAAGAAAACCCCAAATGGGGTCATGGAGAGTCAGACACAACTGAAAACAACTGGATTTCTGGACTCCAGGCCCTGAGCTCTACTCCTATGGCACTTAGAGTCCTCATTTGCCATGTTTAGGTGAGACAAAATGACCCTCCTGACATTTCAAATGATTTCTCTTTATATAGATATCCTACACGGTTACAGAAGATGGATAGTTTGCTCAGCACCACCTGGTGGGGAGAGCATTGGTATTGCTCAGAAAGACGAGAAGAGTTCGAATCCTGCATTGGGTAATTATTGTGTAAACTTATTAAACCTCTGTAAAATGAGGGGGGGTTGTTTAGTTCTACATGCTATGATACTGTGATCAATGGGGGCTACATCGGTACTCTCAAGATATTAGAAGAAAGCATCCAGTGTTCCGAAGTATGGCAAAAAGAACACAGGATCTGGAGTCAGAAAATCTCATCTGCTTTAACTTTGTCTAGACTGACTTTCATTTCTCTGGGCCGCAGTCTCTTCATCTATATAAAGGGTGGGGCAGTGAGTGAGGATACTGGACTAGATGGACTTTAAGAGCCAATAAATACTATCATTTATTCAGTAATTTGGAAGAGAAGGCCCAGATCACCAAACCCATCGCGATGCTTTCCAAGTGTAGCTTCATCGTTACCCTAACATAAAGTGACAACAGTGATACATGCAGAGCATTTTAATTTCTAGTCACTCAAATAAATCAGCCTTTTTTCAGCCCCTACTAATTGCCAGGTGCAGTGCTAACATACACTGGGAACACGTATACAAAAAAAGAAAAGAAACCCCTACTCTCAAGGAACTTGAAGTGTTTTATGTATTGTCCTCGAGATAATCTTGTGACGTGAATCCTACAGGAATTATTCATTCCCATTGCACAGAGGATGCGAGACATCTGAGTGACTTATCAAGGGTCACAGATGCTGACGTTTTAGTTCTAATTTCTCCTGACTCCTAGACTCTGCTCTTAGGATGGGTGGGCACACACATACAAGGAATATTGGTGGGCTTTAATGACTTGAAAATGCCCTTACTCACGCAAACTATAATGTAAACACAATAAAGAAAAGCATTTCATTTTGAAGGAAACAAGATGACTGGGGTGCTTTAAGTACCCTGAACAAAAGCAGTGCTTAAAAAAATAAGAAGCCAATGGCTTACATTAGATATAAAATGCTCCTTGCTTCTTATAGGAATGAGTTGGACAACAGTTTGGGCCACTTAACTGACTTATTTATTGATCTGAAAACACACCCTGAACACAGGATGTTTTGAACTTTTGGTCTGTCTCTCTGTCTTCCCTTTCTCTTCTCTCTCTTTGTCTCCTATGTTTCTCTCTCTGCCTTATTATCAGTGAGACCTCAAGCTGGTTTCTTTCTTCTTAACTCAGAGGAGGCTGATGAGTCTCTGCAAATCTCTCCCAAACAACAATTGCGAGAAGAGCCTTACATGCCACATGGTTTTTTCCATCCCAGACTACACTGAGGCTGAGTTGAGAGCAGCCTTAAACAGACTTTGCCCTTTCCACGGAACAACTTTTTCTAGAGTATTTTTATTTTTTCCTAGAGCATTCTGCCCTTCTTAGGGCCCCCAAAAGAACCCTGCATAGAGAGTGAAGACTTGTGAAATTTTCTTAGGAGAAAACAGTATATAATAAAGGGTGTGTGAGCTCAGTGAAAAATGAATGAGTTTTTAAACTAAATTCTCACAAAGAAAATTGTCTCACCATTTCAAAATTATGTTTAAGGGCTTTGCGGGGCTCGCAGGTACTACACAGACTATGTAAAAAATTAGAAAATGTATATAGAGAGCTATGGGAAATGTGTCCTATTATTACTACTATAAAAAATGATACATTTAAAATAATATTATATTTAATGCATTCAATGTAACAGCATATACATGACTGGATACCACCACAATGCACTCAATTTACCAGAAGGCCTAATATACCCAAGCAGGTTATTAGGCAGAGAGTCCTGGGGGTGCAATATGGAATTGCCTTCTTGTTTCCATTAGCAGAAGCATGATAATTCTGCAATGACATGAAAAATGGTCTCCTGGCTCCCTAAACCACTGTGACCTGACGAGCTACATTAAAAGTTAAAACGCAGGGAAATCGGGGCAGGGTTTGTTGTTTTATTTGCTTGTTACTAAAAGCAAAAAAATATATGGAAAAGTAGAAATCAGCTAAATGCAAACAGATTTCATGAATAAGAAATGAAGATTGGGATACCAGAGTGTCAGAGGTTAAGGGGCCACGGGATTTCTATGAATACTGTAAAGCTTTCAGTAATTACATTTCAGAGATTGAGGCAGCCCGTTAATTGAGGTACCTCCAACTTTGGCTATGGTCCAAAAGAAATCAGGAGTGGTGGAAGCTGTTTTCTGCCTGGAAGGCCTCCCATCTGCCCCACTGAGCCTTTCATTAATCCTAAGGTCCCCTAGTCCTCATTAACACCACCCCCCTTAAAAAAAATTCTTTTTGTTTAAATAAATCAAACGCTGGGTCTATGGGTGACTCCAATATTAGACCACCTCCATAAGGCAAGATGGGCAGATTTTTACAGTAACCTGGCTATCATGCAGAGAATTGCTTAAAATATCAGGCTCCCTACTCCCTATACCCGCCTCTCTTTTCTCTTCTCCAAATAAAGAAGTGTAGACTATACCATGGACTACGGAGGAAGGCTTAACTAACCTTTGACGTGGTATATTATAGAATATTCAGAAAAAAAGAGTTAACAGATGCAGTCCCTAATCTCTGGAAACTGTCATCTAAGACAGACAACAGTGACATCAGAGATAAAGGACATATGGAAACATGAGCAAGGAAACACAATCATTAAGTCAAAAAATGACATTAATATCATTTGAAACGTACATGCAAAATGGCCAATGGTAAACTATAGGGCAAAAGTCAGTGAAGCTGCAGGAAGAACAAGCAATTTGGAGACACAGGCCCATTTCAAGTCCCAGGGTCGCTGATGGTTAGTTCTATGATTCTGGACAGCTCACTCTATCTATATAACAGACCTCTGTCTTCCTCATATATAAGAGAGGGTCGAGCTAGATAATTTTTAAAGGATCTTCAACCACTGAACCTATGATCCCATGAGTCATAAGAATTTTAGGTTTATATGGGGAGAGAGACAGACAGATATGTCAACACCAGCTCTCAATGAGTTAAGAAAGGCTACATAGAAAAGGTGTGATTTCCTGCTGCCATCTACTACCTTGGTTTAGGCCCTCAGGACCTCACAGCTGGATTAATATGACTGCCAATGGCTCCAGTTTCTCCCTCCTATAATCTACACTATAGACTAGTGTTTTAGCTTCGCTTAAATGGGTTTTTTCTTCATATTATTTCTCTGCTTTGGATCCCAAGACATTTGCCTTCCTGAACCTCCTTCATCTATAAAATGAGACTGGCTTACCTGAGGTGTCTCCTTGCTTTAACATTCTAGGATTTTATACTATGGCCCCCATGATTCTTCTCATAGTATTCTTGGCTACCCATCATACAGTCACACAATCTAAGAACAAGAAGAAAACCTCCCTGGCTGCCTCTTCATATCAGTACCCAAACAGGAATCTCCTCATTCTAAGCTTTAGCAATGATACTTTTCCTGTGAGACATATTTTTAAATTCATTCTCTCTTATCTGTCCTACTTCTATCTTCTTGGTGTCTTTCTAAAAACCTAAGTTGGTTGATGCATTCCTTGTGCATTAATATTGCCCCTTTTAGGGGTGGCTCGGTGGCACAGTGAATAGAGCACTGGCCCTGGAGTCAGGAGGACCTGAGTTCAAATCCAGCCTCAAACAGTTAACACAAAAACTAGCCGTGTGACCTTGGGCAAGTCACTTAACCCCAACTGCCCTCCAAAAAAATTATATTGCCTCTTTAGACCCCCCCCCAACTTATTTGTTGGAATTCAATCTTGGCGCCTTCAGGATTTCTTGAGTTTCTCATCCCACTTGGGCTTATGTTACCTGTGGAAGTTTAGACAATGTCATTCTACCATATTCTTCCTTTGAACTCTCTGAAATAAGCTTGCCCAAAAACTAATGTGCATGTCAGACTATGTATGTCTGGTTTTCTTCTCCTTGATGACAACCTCTAGTAGCAAGTGGTCTTTTCCCCCTAAAGCTACCCATTTTCACTCCAGTAAATAGCTCCTCTTGGTTAGGATCAGATGTAGACAAGACATTTTCCTCATTTCCTTTCCTTTCTGAAGGATGGAATTACCATTAAGGCAAGTCAATTAGTTACCTCTATTTTGGGCTAAAAGAGAGTTCCAGCAAATGACACAGTTTCATCGCTGTGTCAGCCTGTTTCCCACATGCCTCATCTTTCCATGTGTCCTTTTTTCTTTCCAAGTGGTCCATAATAAAATAACAGTTTTGTTTCTGTTTTTACTTCTTAATCTCTACCCAAATAATATCCACTATACTTCTCATGTAACCAAGTAACTTTTCTAGTTCCCAGCTTTCCTGACAGATCTATCTCCTTCAGTGAGGTCAATCTTTTGAGGCCTCCCCCACTGCCCATGCTCATTCTCTTCCCCCTGGTCTTTCCTTTTGTTCTCTACTCTCCAATCCCACTCCAGGCAACAGAATGACCACCCATCCCCTCCTCTCTTAATATTGAAACCCTAGGGTTTCACAGTATCTAGTATATTATTGAACACAAAACAAGTGCTAAAGAACACTTGTTGAATTTCTGGGACAGTGACTCAGACTAAGGCATGTAAGGAGAGCAAAGTTTAGCTTATACTCAGACTTTAAACTTAAAAAAAATGAAGACTAAGAGGTCAGCATGGTACAATGGGAAAAAAAAATCCCACTAGATTTGAATCAGAGAGACTGGGTTTCAATCATGGCTTTGCTAGAAGGAAGGAAGGTAGGAAGCAAGGAAAGAAGGATGGTAGGAAGGAAGGAAAGTGCGGTTAACACAATCTTTCAAAGAGTTAAGAAAGGATACATAAAAAAGGTGTGATTTTCTGCTTTCAAGAAACTGAAGGAAGCAAGCATTTATTAAGCACTACTATATGCCAAACTATGTTAAGTGTTTTACAAATACTATTTCATTTGATCCTTACAACAACCCTGGGAGATATGTACTATTATTATCTACATTTTACATCTGAGGAAACTAAGGCAGACAGCAGACTTGCCCAGGGTCTCACTGCTAGTAAGTGTCTGAGGCAAGATTCGGACTAGGTCAGACACTTAACACAAAAACTAGCCGTGTGACCCTGGGTAAGTCACTTAACCCCAATTGCCCTACCTTCCCCCTTCCGCCCCCCCCCAAAAGATTCAGACTAGGGTTCTCCCAACTCCAAGTTCAGCCCTCTATCCACTGTTGTCTAGCTGCCTGAATACATGATTCCACAAGATGTTGACTTTGGGAGAGGGAAAAAAAGGCTCCTGGAGCAGAGGCCATCTGATTCAATCTTGTCATTTAGAGATGAACAAATCAAGGTTCAGGGAGGTTAAATGACTTATACAAGGTCACACAGAAGGTAACTATTAGTTGTATGATCTGAACCTAGGTTATCTGTCTCTTAAGGGCCAGTGATTTTTTTCTCACCATACCATGATGAGATAACATTAGAAAGTTGAAGAATGGTTAGGATTTCATACTAGAAGGGTTACATATATCAACTGATACACATTTTTTTAAAGAATTGCTATAATTTCTTCTACTTGTGCAAATGTACTGCAAATAAAACAAGCAGATATGATCATTTAAAATAAAAATTTTCATCCTACTGTCAAAAAAGGGTCCTAATACAAACAAAGCTGATGTACCCAAGATTAGAAGAGAAGGAGAAATCTGGGAAACGATTTTTATAGGCAGTGTCTCTGATAAAAGGTCTCATCTTTAAAATATATAGAGAACTGAGTCAAATGTACAAGAATACAAGTCATTCTCCAATTGATACATGGTCAAAGGATATGAACAGGTAGTTTTCAGATGAAGAAATTAAAGCTATCTACAGTCACATGAAGAAATGCTCTCACTACTGATTAGAGAGATGCAAATAAAAACAACTGAGGTACTACATCACACCTATCAGATTGGCTGACATGACAAAACAAGAAAATAATAAATGTTGGAGAAGCTGTGGGAACACCAGTGCATTGCTGGTGGAATTGTAAACTGATCCAACCATTCTAGAGAGAGATTTGGAACCATGGCGAAAGGGCTATAAAACTGTACATACCCTATCCAGTAATGCCACTACTAGGTCTCTATTCCAAAGAAATCATAAAGATGGGAAAAGGACCCACATGTACAAAAATACTTATGAGCAGCTCTTTTTGTGGGGGCAAAGAACTGGAAATAAAAGGGATGCCCATCAACTGAGGAATGACTGAACAAGTTGTGTTATATGAGTGTAATGGAATATTATTGTTCCATAAAAAATGATGAATAGGCGGACTTCAGAGAAACCTGGAAGGACTTGCATGAACTGATACTAGTGAACTGAGTAGAACCAGGAGAACATTGTACACAGTAATAGCACCGCTGTGCTATGATTGACCTTGATAGACTTAGCTCTTCTCAGAAATGTAATAAAAATCTAAGTCAATTCCAAAAGACTCATGACAGAAAATGCTATCCTTATCCTTAGAAAGAACTATAAAGGGGAGGCTAGGTGGTAGAGTGAATAGAGCACCAGCCCTGGAGTCAGGGGGACTGTAGCAGCAAGCACCCCAAGCATCCTCAGGGTTTGCTGCCAACACAGGTTCTTGGATCTGCTTTGTTAAAGGAAAGCAACTCAAAATGGATTAACAAGCTTACTTTAATCAGTCAAACATGTATCGTTTACCTAGTTCAGGGGAAAAAGGTCAGCACCCCGAACTTCAGAATACACAGACAGAATTGTCAAGTCAGAGAAACAGATCAAGTAGACAGATTTCCAAACTGTCCAACCATTACATCCATACCAAATAACATCTGGGTTTCAAAGCCAGGGGGCTCTGGACAATGGCTTTCCAGAGTTTCATCTGATCAAATCACAGAACACTTCTCAAAGTGAGCCCCAAAACAAAGCTACACATCAGGGCTTATATAGCCTTCTCCTGGCTCAGAGAATGTAACAACCTTATTGACTCATTGGCCAATCAAGAAGTATCTACTGAAAAACAAGCCTCCCTCCCCAGGCTCCAGGTGCACTTTAGCCTAGGGGCAGGGAAGATCTTACAAATTTACATTCCCATTACAGGGACCTGAGTTCAAATCCGGCCTCAGACACTTAACACAAAACTAGCTGTGTGACCTTGGGCAAGTCACTTAACAGCAACTGCCCCTCCAAAAAGCAAAAAAAAAAAAAAAATGCAGATCCAAGTATACTATTTTCTCCTTTTGCTATGATTCTTCTTTCACAACATTAATAATACAGAAATATGCTTAATATGATTGTACATATATAGCCTATTTCAGAATGCATGCTAACTTGGGGAGGTGGGAAAAAAATGGAACTCAAAATCTTATAGAAGTGAATGTTGAAAATGAAAAATAAATCAATAAAAAGTCTCCTAAAAAGCAGAATTCTTATAAAATAGCTTCAACATGGAAGATTGGTGACCTAACCAATAAAATTAAGAGTTGGAACAATACACATGATTGATAAATGTCAAATGTTTTCACAAAAGTAAAAAAAAAAACACATTTTGTACATTTAAAAATTCATAAGGAAAAATTAACTTGGCACTACTGGGGGTGAGGGGGGACAGGGAAAAAGTATATATGTGTTAGCGCATAGGAGTTTAAATTAAATACGGAAAATGATTCCATGTGATTAAATTATCTGAACAATGGAAATTCATGCCTAAGGTAACAAGCAGAACCAGCCAAAGAAATTGTCAATTTAAGATTTGATAATCATTTCTTAGGACAGTACAGCTTGTACCACAGTTCAGAGGAAAAGGAAAGGTGCCTCAAACTTTGGGGACGTTTTTATATAAAATTAGTATAGTGTATATAGTGTAGTATAGGGGACTAATAGAAAGGCCTGGCTGAATCCCAGCTCCCCCAGTTACAAGCTGTATGGCCACAGGCAAGTTTCTTAACCCTTTCAAGTGGCTTACCTTCTCCAAGCCTCAGTTTACCTATCTCAAGAGTTAAAGTGAGTATCAAAAGCAATGTTTGCAAAATGTTTTGAGATTCAAGTTACCATGGTTTATTAACACTGGTAAACTAGGGATAACTCAGGCACCACCACACCTCACAGGGAAGCGCATTGTAAACCCAAAAGCTCAAAACAGTAGTTATCTCCAATATTACAACATTCACCAATTGGAGAGACAATATGATATAATAAAAAGAACACAAGACCAAAAGTCAGACTTGTACTCCAAGGAATCTAAAATATGGCTATTCCCATCACAACATCCACTTTTATCCCACAAATCTGCCCAAAATGCTGGGGAGTATCCTCTAATCCTCTTCAGACTGAATGGATTCAATGAATCAGTAAAGATGGGCTAGTCATGAACTCATTCTGCACACCTAATTAACGCATCTTTTTTTTTCCTTATCATAAATCTCTTAGGGGGTGGCTAGGTGTCATCACCAGCCCTGGAGTCTGGAGGACCTGAATTCAAATACAGCCTCAGACACTTAACACAAAAACTAGCCATGTGACCTTGGGCAAGTCACTTAACTCCAATTCCCCTCCAAAAAAAAAATTAAAGCAAATTAATCTCTTTGATCACATTCTTTATACTCCTCATCCTTCACGCTTTTTTAAAAAATTTATTTTGTTAATTTATGGAATAAAAAAAGCATTTACATAACAGTATAATAAAAAGATTATTGCACATGAAACTGCAAATCTATTATGTACAACTTGCTATTCTTTTTAAATATACAAAGTTATCATGTAAATTTCATTTTTCCCCTTTCTTCTTCTTCGCTCCTCTCTCCCACCCTGCCCTAGAGAAGGTCACCATTTGACACAAATGTGTGTGTATGCAAAATTATTCTATACATACTTCCATTTATCAGGTTCTCTGGATGCAGATACTGTCTTTCTTCATATGTTCTTCACAGTTAATTTAGATATTCTTAATAGTCAAATAACTTATTCACTCAAAGTCATTCTTAAAATATTATTGCTGTTACTGTATACAATGTTCTCTTGGTTCTGCTCATTTCACTCTTCATTCTTTCTTTCTTTCTTTCTTTTTTGCTTTTTTGGAGGGCAATTGGGGTTAAGTGACTTGCCCAAGGTCACATGGCTAGTTTTGTGTGTGTGTTAAGTGTCTGAGGCCAGATTTGAACTCAGTTCCTCCTGACTCCTGGGCTGGTGCTCTATTCACTGCGCCTGCCACCTAGCCGCCCCTGCTCTTCATTATTTCATGCAAGTCTTTCCATGTTCTTCTAAGATCACTGAACTCATCATTTCTTATAGCACAGTAATATTCTAACACAATCATGTATCACAATTTGTTCAGACATTCCTATTTCATGCTTTTAAAAAATGCACATTTAAATTCCAAGAAATTCCACTTCCTGTGTCAGCAAACAAGTATTTATTTTGTGATAAGTCATGCCCCATTTGTTAAGGGAAGGCGTAAGCCTCCAGGGGACAAAAAGACAATTTTAGAACAGAGGAGGCAAGATTTCCATACCTTGCTGAGAATATACAAAGGTCTTGTGCTCTGTTTTCCTGTATCCTCGATATGCTGCAAGCAATTGATAAAGTTTTTTTCCTCATTTATTTTCACTCATTCATCCTGAAAGAGAAGTAGATCCTTAAAAATGGACTCTTTCCCCTACATATGCCCTGGGTCATCCAAAGAGGCTCAGAGTTTAAAGTCCTAAACATTCACTGCTAAATTGTTGCTGAGTTATCTATATTTTTTTAAATAATTACCACTTCAAAATGATTTTATTTCACTTTCTTAGTAAAACATCTATTATTCTTGTTGTTTAAATTTTGTCACTGAGGCAGTAAATGAGAATTTTTACCTCTTCATACCCACCCTTAGGAAAAATAATAATAGTAAGAGTTCTGATTGATATAACACTTTTAAAGCTCTTCACAATGATCCAGAGGTGGGGAGAAAATGTGTATTACCCCTAATGTGAAGGTACGAAAATTGTGGTAACTTGGCCAAGGTCATACTGTTTATGTCAGAGCTGGAACTGAATCCAGGGGTCTTAGGTCTTCACTCACACTCACACACACACACACACACACACACACACACACACACACACACACTTCTCTCTCACTTTCTTCATACACAAGGCAATCTCTCATTTATTGGGCAACACCTCAGTAGGCACTTACTATATGTGTTCTATGTATCATCCTTAATCAAATTCCCCCCATACATTCCAACAAATTCTACTTTCTATATATCAAATAAGGCATACTCATTATTACATCTGAGCCTTCATTCATCTGTTTGAAATGTCTTCCTCTCCAGGGGTGGGGAATGTGTGGCCTCGAGGCCACATGGGGCCTTCTAGGTTCTTGGGTGCAGCGTTTTGACTGAGTCTAGGTTTTACAGAACAAATCCTTTTATTAAGGGGATTTTTCTGTGAAGTTTGGATTCAGTCAAAGGGCTGCACTTGAAGGCCTAGAGGATCACATGTGGCCTCAAAGCTGCAGGCTCCCCACCCCTGACTAGCCAAACCTATCCTTCAAGGACCAACTCAAGCGTGACCACTTCCATGAATTTTTTCCTATGTATTCTAACCCTTACTCTCCTCTGAATGGATCCCCTAGATGCCATATAATACTAAAGTTTAAGAGTCTTTGTGAGATTTTGGAAGGCATCCATTCAAAGTAGTTTTTATTGGATAGCCTGGCATTCATCATGAACTATCTTAGACTGTTGGACATTGTAGCTTATAGGAGAAAACCCAAGCTTATTAGCCGAGTGAGCATTTGGGATTCTCTCCTTTGATTCACATGACTCCCCTCCCACACATTCTACCTTCCAGACAAATTGCCTCTATGCATTCATGAAAGCCATCCCCCATGCTTGGAATACATGCCTGCCTCATAGAATCTTTCTTCCCTCAGCTTCCAGGCCAGGTACTTTATCTGTCCCATGAAGTCTTCCTTGTTCTCTTTGCTCCTTTGAGCTCCTCCCTTCTCAAATGATCTCTTTAGCACTTTGTCTGGACCTCTCTATTGTGCTGAGCACTTTCTGCCTTGCAGCACACATAACAGAGACAATGTGGCCAAGTAAGAAGGCCAAGCTCAAAGTTAAGGAGATTTGGGGACAAGTCCTCCCCCAGACACTTCCTGACTTTGAGAGTTTTTTGACTTGGGAGTTCCCTAGATTAGTAAAATCACTGATATAATCCCTATTTCAACAAGCCATACCTACTTAGTCAACAATAAACTCCTTGAGGTCAAGGACGGTATCACTCTCCATCTTTATGTTCTTGAAAACCTAGGTATAATATATGATAGAGTAGGTTCTGAAAAGTTTGCTAAATTAAATTACTCTGAGTGTTCTATTTTTCCTAGATAATTCTTTCACAGCCTCTTATTAAGCACATACAAACTGACATGACCTGTCCTGGTGGAGTTCACCAGTATCGCACGGAGAACACAACACATATAAATTCACAGTATTATGCAAAATATATATAATGGGCTAAGGAGGACCCTCCCCTGGAATCATGGCTCTGGGGACCCACATGGTGAGCCTGCTTTTTAAAGGGTGTGATAACCTGGAATGGAGGGGCCTGGCTAGCCACTTGAGGCAGCTGGGTGGTTCGTTGGATAGAGTGCTGGGCCTGGAGTCGGAAGTTCAAATCCAGCCTGAGACATTTACTACATGTGTGACCCTAGGCAAATCACTTAACCTCTGTTTGCCTTAGTCTACCGGAGAAGGAAATGGCAAATCACTCTAGTATCTTTGACAGGAAAACCCTCCAAGGACAGCATTGGCATGCTATGGTCTACAGGGTCACAAAAAGTCAGACACGACTAAACAACTCAACAGCAACAAGTTCTCGGCTTCAAATCATGCACAGTGCGCTTTTTCTGGTAGTAATAACAACCCTGCTGGATGCTTGGGGAGGCTGCTTCTAGAAAATCAGAATGGAAGGTTCCAGCCTCCACCCCCAAGCACATGTAGATAGTCTGACTGTCTTCTTACTGTGTGATAAGGAAAATCCTTCTGGGTGGTTGCTGAGCCAGGACTACGGGTGCATGCAAAAGGCATTAACTGGACAAACTGAGCTCTCTTTTTCCTCACGGTGATTAAGGCCAGAACTATTGTACACATTTGAATGAGGAAACAGGAGGTTCTGGTGATATATGCTTCCCACATGGGACAACATGGGGCCTGTGGACTCATAGCCCTATTGCTTCTGTCCCTGGGGGGTATGTTCTTTCCTGTTCTTAAGCAAGACTTGGCTGAGGTGGATGGATCAGGCCACGATGTTAGGAACTTTTGAAGGTGAGAAGAAAGTTCCTATAGCTAGAGTTTCTAGACATCTGCATGCCAGAGTTTTCAGGCAGTCCAGCCAGGGGGCCAGTAGAACTTCCCTCTGGAGTGAACTATGGGATCAGATCAGCATTGAGTCAGTCTAGAAGCTGACCAGCAAGCCAGGGAGCAGCTCCACCCATCAGGATGCCTTGTACACAAGTGACTAGCAGAAACCTGTTTTCAGTGTGAGCCTTCTCTCCCTAGACACTAAAAGGTTAGGAGGGATGAAAAGTCCCTTGCAGGAAGGAGGTTCTGGGTAACTCTCTTTAATATCCCTTTGTAAAAACTAATTGACATCAACTGCTTTTCAATGGTATCAAGGAGATGTCAAATCACACCTGAGCCCAGTATTGGAGAGAACACACTAGAATGGGGGTGGAGAGGAAGTGGAAGCCAATAACCAAAGTGCCTCGCTGCCCTTAAAACCTGACGGAAAGGCCGAGCTAGCCACCTTCTGGGGACCCAAGCTAGGATAAGGACCCCATGAGTTTATATTATTACATATGTCAAATAACTGTAGAGCTGGCCAGTATAGACTGTGCAACAGAGGAAGGAAGAATTATTTGTGATTGAAGAAATAACAGAAGACATTCTGGAGGGAAGACATTCTGTCTACGCTGAGTCTGAAGGACTATGAAGGATTTCAAAGAACAGAGGGAAGGGTGAGAAGTAGTCAGTGAGAATGTTCACAGAACCATGGATTCAAAGAAAAAAAAACTTTCTGGGACATCTAGTCTACTTTTTTCCCTTCCCCCATTTTTTACATTTCAGGTAACTGAGACCCAGATGGGGTGGATGCCCAATCATCCAAGTCATACCACTAGAATGCACCAAATTGGGCAAGCCTTGAGACAGAATTTGAACCGAGGTTCCTTGACTACAACTCAGTATTCTTTCTATTGTATCACATTAATGGGTACAAAGGTAAGGGTGGACATGGTCTAAAAGTGTCCAAAGGACAATAAGCAGCTCAGTTTGACTGGAGTCCAGACACCCAAAGAAGTTGGGAGGGTAGGAGACATCAGGTGAAGGAAGGTCTTGAAAGGTGGGGTAAGGAGGTTAAACTCTATTTTCCCAAGCAACAAGAGGCTTGCAAAGGGTTTAAGTGGATGAGTGACAAAATCAGGTCTATGCAAAATGAAGAATAATCTTCAATGATGGATGGAAGGATAATGAAACTAGAGATGGGAAATATCCATTTGGAGGCTCTTGTAAGCGACTGGCAATGAGGGGAGAGGGGCGGAAGTGGTGAGAATAGAAAGCAGATATGTTTGAGAAATGAGAAAGCTCCTTCCAGGGTAAGGGTAACGTTTCTGAAATGTTTCCTTTGTGATGCCAAATTTTTAAAACTTACAATGCTTGCCACATCAAAATCATTTCCTAAGAACTTCTAACCAGCCTTCCTCTTCATTTCATGAAAGTTAAATTATTCCAAGTGTTAATTTTATCTCCCTAGAAAATTAATTAATTCTCATAACCATGCATTAAGCAGATGTTGGGAGAGATGAGAATTAAGATGTGACCTCTGCCCAAAACTCATTACTGCACTTAGGCCATCTCTTCCCTTGTCCCTCTACCTGGAATACCCTCCCTTTTTCCTCTCTGCTGATTCAAATCTTAACCATCCTTCAAGGCCCAGTTCAGATTCCTGCTCCTCAGTGGTCCCAGACCAACATAACCCCCATTGCTCTCTCCTCCTATGTCACTGATCACTTGTATCCCAACACCAAATTATTCACCAACTCAATCACCAAATTATTCACAGCTGAGGCATCTTATGGCCTTCCTATCAATTGTGTGGTCATAGGAACAGAAAGGCCCATTTTGCTAACAGTTACCTCCAAAAAATGGAGAGGGAGCAGAAAAGAGTTTGAAACCCAGCTGCTTGAGTTGCCAGGCCTTCAGGGGAAGGCTCAACAGTCCAGGAACTGGGAATGGCTTACACCAACAAAATTATTTAGAAAAAGTTATTAATTGAAGCAAGGTCTTGAACCTTAACTTACTATAGATGTAGAAGCAGTCTTTCTTTTCCTCGGCCTACCAAAGAATTTTTTCTGTTCAGACTTTTCAAATGCTCTTCATTGGATGAGTAAAAAAAAAAATAAACCAAAACAAAATTCCTGGAATGCTAGGGCAGCCTTTGTTGCTTTCATAGGGGAACCCAACGTATTTCCCTTATGGAACTCTCTAAAACGTTCCATTTATTTTGAGTAGGTGACAAAAAATGCATCCACGTGGCAGGCTCTGTTTAAGACAAATGTTCCCTTCAAGTCCAGTTTGAAAATTTGTACATTTTGGAGGTTGCAGCATGCTTGGGAAATCAATGGATGAAAAACGGATTAAGTTTGTCATTGTCTCCACTCTCACTAGCCTTTTAACAAAAGCTGTAGAGGCTGAGAGAAGAATGTTTGAGATTGTTGAAAGAATTCTGTGTTTAAAATGAATGGCATTTCAGAGCAACAGCCCAGCACTGTCCGTCCTTTTTTCTCCTGCTGGTGTTTCTTACGAGGCCAAATGTGAAAAAATCTGTGTCAATACGTTTTAGAGGATCAACTATCATTCCTGGCTTTTGACAAAGGAAGAAAGGTGTCCTATAAATGGAATACTTTTTTTGTTCCTGTTTTTAAAAGAAAAGACCATCTCCATTCCTTTGCACAGGTAGTCTCAACATTAACCTTTCACCCTGTCTTAAAGCCCTAAGCATCCTTCAAAGCACAGTTCAGATGTCTTCTTCTATACAGGGTCTTTCCCAGTTCTCCACTTGTTAACTGATATTATGCAGAACTTCATATTTCCTCATCTGCTTGAGTGTTATATTGTTTCCTACCACCACTGCATTCCAGCAGATCATAATTATGCTCCCTGAGGCCAGATGCTGTTGCTTTTTATCTGTGTATTCCCATCACCTAGCTAGTAATACCTTGCACACGGTAAGCACTTGCTGAGTTGAAAATCTAGGAAGGAAATGACCAAAATTTTCCTGAAACTCCCCACTAATTAACTTCAGGACAAGAGAGAAAACCAAAATTGGCAAGACTGTTATTGCTGACCCCATTGCATGACACAGGAAGCTTCCCCACTAAGTAACAATCTAAATAACTTCCAATATCTCCAAAACCTGACTCTGTACTGCTCTTTGGATGTCAAGCTTCAAGGATGTTTTGGAAGAGATGCCTATAATTCCATTTGAAATAGAGCTACTTGACCATGCCTTAAACCCAAATCATTCTGGTTTTCACTGACTGGCCAACAATAGGTCCCAATCCAAGTCTCACTTGGCCATTGTTTGGGTTTTGATTGCTCAGAGTAAGCGTAAATAGCAATTATTTCTGTTCTAGCTGGAAATCCTGAAGGCCTAACCCTCCCAGTTTTTAAGTAGGTAAACTAGGCCATCTTTTGTCTCATTTCTTACCTAGCCTTAAATCACTGAATGGGTATTGCCTCAGACAAAGTAAGATCTGGGAAAAGACTAGCTTAAAAAGCCCAAGTTCTCCCACTGAATCTGGAGTCATCTCCAATTGCCCTTATCTATATCTTGCCACTAGACTCACATGACCCTGGAGAAGAGAGTGGGGCTGATGACCTCCTGATGTCATTGATCCTCTTTGAGGATGAATAGCAAACAACAAAACAAGAACAAAAATAATTCAGCCATCTCTTATCTCAGGATGGAGTCTATCGGTGATGATGCATTTCTCACTGAAATGGACAATAGCTCAGGGATCATCAAACTACACCTGAAGGTGAAATCCTAGCAACAGTCCATTTTTTTAAATTTAGTATTTTATTTTTCCCCAGTTACATGTAAAAAACAATTTTTAACATGTGTTTTTAAAACTTTGCGTTTCAAATTCTCTCCCTTCCTCCCTCCCCTCTTATTGAGAAAGAAAGCAATTCCACATAGGTTATGCATGTGTAGTCATGTAAAACATATCCATAATAGTCACGTGGTAAAAGAAAACAAACAAAAAAAATCAAGAAAAATAAAGTTTTTTTTAAAAGTCTGCTTCGATTTGTATTCAGGCACCATCATTCATTCTCTGGGGATGGACAGCATTTTTCATCCTAAGTCTTTCAGAGTTGTCATGGATCATTGTATTGCTGAGAACAGCTAAGTCATTCCCAGCTGATCATCTTACAATATTGCTGTTACTTTATACACAGTACATTTCACTTTATATCAGCCCATGCAAGGCTTTCCAGGTCTTTCTGAGAGCATCCTGCTTATTATTTCTTAAAGCACAATAGTATTCCATCATAATTATATACCACAACTTGCTCGGCCATTCCCCAAATGATGGGCATCCTCTCAACGTCTAATTCTTTATCCCCAGAAAAGAGCTGCTATAAATGTTTTTGTACATATTGGTCCTTTTCTCCCCCTTTTTTTAAATCTCTTTTGGGATACAGACCTAGTAGCAGTATTGCTAGGTATGCATGGTTTTATAGCCCTTTAGGCATAGTTCCAAATTGCTCTATAGAATGCCAACAACATGTGTATGTGTATGTGTGTGTGTGCACACGTGTGTGTGCTGCCATGAAGCTGTGATTTTTACATTTTAAAACAAAATAAAACTTTATTTTAAAATTCAAAAAAAAAAAATAAATTCAGTTTTCACAAAGAACAAAAATAGGTAGCATCTTAGTCCCAACCTGTAATTTTCCAACCCCTACTTCTAGGAATTTATAGTCTATGGCAATTTATAATTTAAGGCACAGAGCTATTAGTTAAAGACATTTTTTATTTGGACTTGACTGCACAAGGAACTCCTAGTGAGGAGACTCCCCTTACCAAAGGAGGGCAGCAAGGGTTTGCAATAAATATTCAGAGTGAGGACAAATAAATTTTTACATTGGCTATGCCTAAAAAATATGTGTCATTCTGCAGCCTGGGTCGATCACCTCTGTTTCATCAGTGATTTAGTCAAAAGTTCGTCAGCCCCTCCTACAAACACTCATATAAATCCCATCAGCACAGATACTATCTACATGGGTGAAGATGGCAAATGAAAAAAAAAATCACCACTCTTCTATCCCACATTAGAAATGTCACTCTAAACTAAAGAAGCACATCCTTCTCTCACAAAAAACTTCTCAAACAGAATCAATGAAACAGTCTCCTACTATTCCTGCTCATTTTCTAAACCAAAGTCCATGAGCACACTCACCTTTCTTTGGAGGGAGCTTCCAATGCCACTCGGGTCGCTAAGGGCAGACAGAGCACTGTTGGGAGCGTCTTTCTGGTCTTCAATAAAAATTCCTGGTTCCTATACTTCTACACTTTGGTCCCTGGTGCCTATATGCATTGTACAAGCCCTATCAGAAAAAAAAAATACTTCCAGACCTTATCTTAAGGGTCTGAGGTCCATGTGGGAAGCGCATAAGCCAAGAGATAGGAGTCCTGGTTTCAGATTATGGCTCAATCATTAAAAAAAATGAAGTGGCCTTAAGGCACGATTTCTCTGCACCTCTGTTTCCTTTTCTTTCAAATGACCCTCCCCATCTCACAGGGGTGTGTGTGGTGTTTGAACTTCGGCCATGTGAGAAGCATAACACACAAAGTACCATTAGCATTAATTTAATGGACTGACACATTGTTTCAGAGATCCCATGAAATCCCTTGGGAAGATACCATTGCATCTTAGCTACAAAGCAAACTTAAGCTAGGATTTTTGTTGTTGTTGTTGTTTAACTATTACTCTAAGTACCAGTCAAATGCTTCCTGGGCTCTCTCCATACGGCACAGCAGGGGAAGGTTCAATATGATTACTCTGCCCTTCTGGGAGGGGTTCAAGTCTTCTTTCTCTATCTTGCTTCCAAACTCCCAGAACCTTCTTGTGCTGCCTCTCTCCACCCTTTACTCCCATTACTCACCCCGTGTTCAGTTTTGCTATCACAGAGGGCACAGAACACTTTATCTGTGACTCAGGGGTGTGTATGCTCAGTGTGAGTCATCAGTACAATGTGTCAGCCAAAAAGGCTCATTGGGTCTTGGGCTGCATTAAAAGAGGGAGACCACTGCTAACCGTGGATTCTCCCAGAAGTAGGGCAGAAAAGGACCTCCAGGGCCATGTAGTTCAGCCAATTCTTTTTACAGAAAAGTGAGGTCCAGGTATTGAAGTGACTTGACCAGTCACACAGGTGGCAAAAGTGAGCAAGACCTATCGACTACAAATTCAATAACCTCTTCTTTGTCGTCAGACCACGTCTAAGTCTTGTCCCAGGTCTCTGTTTAAGAAGAATATTGATAAGCAAGAAAGGGTCCAGGGTAAGGACAACTACAGTAGTGAAGGGCCTTGAGTCTACATCACAAGGGAATCTACAGAAGCAAATGGGGATGTTTAGCCTTAAGGCAAAGGTGGGATTGAGGGAATGGGAGCAGAAAGCTGTCTTCAAGCAGCAGAGGGGTTATCATGGAGGAAGGATTAGAATTGTTCATTTTCAGACCACAAGGTAGAGCCTGGAGCTAAAACTGGGTAAAAGTTGTGAAAGGTCAGATTTTGACTTGATGCCAGGAAAAACTTCCTGTCCTCAGGTGGTAGTGGATTCCTCCTTCTTGGAGGTCTTCAAACAGAGGCTGGAGGGGCTCTGGAAGGTTATGTTATCAATAGGATTCCTTTCACCAGTGACTGAAGCATGCTAACCACCTCCTGATGGAAAGGCTATGGACTCAGGGTCTAGAATGGAACATATTTTTGGACCTGGCCAAAAAGGGAATTTCTTTTGTATAACTATGAATATTTGTTACAAGGACTTTGTTTTGTTTTGTTTTGTGGGTGAGAGGGGAAG
This sequence comes from Petaurus breviceps papuanus, assembly GCF_028583685.1. NCBI lineage: Eukaryota > Metazoa > Chordata > Mammalia > Diprotodontia > Petauridae > Petaurus > Petaurus breviceps. The sequence continues at coordinate 8,918,437 of NW_027186457.1, read as the reverse complement.
GGAGGAAGAAATATATTTTTGTTAATCAAAAAAAATTAAATCATAAATTTAAAAAACCCAAATCTTCACTTTCCTCTTATTAATAAAAAACCACTCTCCCTTAATCCAGACACTGGACAGCTCTAGAGATAAACTGGAGGTCCTGGGTTCACTTCCTGGCTCTGCTACTTATTATCTGTAGGTCCTGGGACAAAGAATTTGGTCTACCTGGGTCCTGGTATCCTCAAGGGTTAAAAAAAAAAAATAAGCTGGACTAAGAGATTACTAATGGCCCTTCCACTTCCAAGTCTACTGTCCTATGATCCCAGTTACCCAGATTCCTAATATTGGAGTCATGCTGCTATTTTCCCTTTCTCTCTCTCCCTTTATCCAGTCAGTCACTAAGTCAGGTCAACTTTCCTACATGACATCTCTTGCGTCTCTGTCCTCACTATACAAGACTTTATCACCTCTCACTTCGACCAATGTCATCACCTCTTAGTTGATCTTCCATGCCACCCACGCCTTTGCTTAAAAAAAAAAAAAGGAAACCTTCATTGGCTCCCTTGGATAATATCTAGGACTAAATACAGAATCTTCAGCCTGGTACTTAAGGCCATCCACAATTCAGCTCCCACCTACCATATTTATTTCACATTAATACTTTATGAATACCATATGCTCAAGCCAAACTGGCTTCATACTTGCTCTCCAAATTTAATATCTCATGTGCCATTTCCATCATTGGCACAAGCAGCCTCAAATGATTGGAAGGTATTCTCCTTTCACCTCCTTCTCTCCTGTTCAACTTCCCTCGATTCCCCCCCAACACTCACACTTTCTCCCTCTCTTCCCCACTCTCTCTCCTTTTCCCTCCCTCTCCCCTCTCTCTATCTGTCTCTGTCTCTCACTTAAATTACATTGCATATACTTACCTCAGTACACAGGCTGATAAAATCTGAGAGTTGAGAAGGCACAAAGAAAGTGCCTACCTCATGGAAAACTCTCCAGCAGGAGCCCCCTCTCTAACAATTCTGACATACAACCCGTACTTGGAGACCTCGAAAAAGACTAGGCTTATTTAGTTACTAGAATGTAACCTCCTTGAGAACAGGGACTCTTGTTTCTGAATTCTCTGCATCTGTCGCAAAGCCCTGAACATAACAGGCGCTCCAAAAATACTTGCTAAATTAAACTGACCCACACCACAAGCTCCTCTCTCATTGACTGACATTCTACAGGACAACCTTTAAGCTCATCTCTAAAGGCTACTTGATTTTTTCACTTCTTCAACCAATCTCTTCCCCTCTTTCCAGTCTCAAGGGTAAGCATTTTAATTAACTCTTGCTTCAGTGGTCTTCATTAGGCCTCTCTGACATGCCCCACTTAACAGATCTCCCTCTCATTCCACTCCTTCCAAAGAAAATTACTCAATTTACTTTTGCTGGGCTTTATCACAAGTCATAAGCTATACTTGAGAGCATCCTTCCCCAGTTCAGGTCATGGAGAGTATTCTCTTTCATTGTTAAGACAGTCCCCTTGAAAATACCACCTGGACCAATAAGAGATACAGTAAATTTTCCTCCCTAAGTGACCTAAACGTGGAAACCTTTCCTTGTGATATCTCCCTCTTCAACTTAGGCAAACGTTATTTTTGTTGCTGCTGGCTCTTTGTTTTCGAGGCAGACCAAAGACACCATGGGTGATGTGCAAACATGTAAAAACATGCTGTGCCTTAGGCATCTTCTTGCTACCCCCCTATGTGGCTGCATCCTCTCAGCCTATGCCCTGAATGGCTTCAATCTGAATTCCAGAGCTGGGATCCTGAGATCCTTATTGGTAAGTACCTCCCAGGACCCACTATTCTAGCCAGCCAACTTCTCCCCAGTGCTCTTACTCCTCAACCCTCTCTATATTCAAGAACAATCAGATCAAAACTGGCATTGCTTCTAGAAAGGTTGAATCCACCTACTTTCCAATAGCTCCAACTTAGCATCCCTATGACTTTCCAAACCAAAACACTGTTCTCCTCCCTATTATTAGAATATAGTTATATAAGCATGCATATATATATATATATATATATATACACACACATATATATTTACATACATACACATATATAATGACTGTAATATAATAGCCCCCCCCCTTCCAATTAGAACATAAGCTGCTTGAGAGCAAGACCAGTCTTACATGTTGTAATGGAAATGTAAATTTTTAAGATCTTCCCTGCCCCTAGGCTAAACTGCACCTGGAGCCTGGGGTGGGAGGCTTGTTTTTCAATAGATACTTCTTGATTGGCCAGTGGGTCAATAAGGTTACATTCTCTGAGCCAGGAGAAGGGTATACAAACACTGATTTGAGGCTTTGTTTTGGGGCTCACTTTGAGAAGTGTTCTGTGATTTGATGAAACTCTGGGCTAGCCGTTGTCCAGATGCTTTGAAACCCAGATGTTGTTTGGTATGGATGTAATGGTTGGACAGTTTGGAAATCTGTATACTTGATCTGTTTCTCTGACTTGATAATTCTGCCTGTGTATTCTGAAGTTCAGAGTGCTGACCTTTTCCCCCTGAACTAGGTAAACGATACATGTTTGACTGATTAAAGTAAGCTTGTTAACCCATTTTGAGTTGCTTTCCTTTATCAAAGCAGCTAAGAACCTGTGTTGGCAGCAAACCCTGAAGACGCCTGAGGTGCTTGCCGCTTCACATGTGCGTGTGCACCCTTAGTGCTTAGCAAAGGGCTTGGAACAAGTAAAAACTTAGTAAATTCTTTTTCATTAATTAATTTATTCATTCATTCACTGCCCATTTGTTTATAAGCCCTAAATATTCTAGCATTGTCATGTCCAGTTTAAATTGGTTGAGAGAACATTATTCTGTGAAAGAAATGAGTGAAAAATTCCATTTCTTAACCATCAATTTCAAAGGAAAAGTAAGGCAAGAGCAAAAAAAAAGAGAAGGTCAGATCAGGTGCCCTACGAACAATACAAACAATGAACAAGCTACATTTACATTCACTGTACACGTATCATTTGAATATAGCCTAGAAGGTCAGATGACTGTCAGTTACAATAAGCTTTGAGACTTCTGGTCAATTATCTGACTAATAAGAAAAGACAAGGCTGTGACATCATTAAAGCAGCAATTAATTTACACAGAACAACTTCTTGTTCATCAAACATCTTAAATAACATTTAATTTTTTTTCCCACTTGGAAAGAAAAAAAAAAAGCCATCCACTTCAGCTTTATTACCTGCCAGGCTACTCCAAGATCAAAAGATAAAAGACTTCCCAAAGCAGACACCACAGCAACTCAGTATCTGTTTACAGCAAACAAAAAAAGAAAGAGATGAAAACCAAAAACCTTTCAGGGTCTAGAATATGGGCTGAATATATACATTACAGTAAAGGACATGCTATCAAGGCTATCGATATTAACACATTACTTAAGTAATTTGTAAATGTAGACTATTTGGGTAACATTTCACAATTTGTTCTGCTGCAAATGTTGCTTTGATAAGGGAGCTAACGGCCAATCAAATTAAATAACATGCTATAGTACCATGTAGTCAAGTATTGGAGGAGAATCATACTCTTTCAGTCTAATTGAAAATGAATGAAAATAAGGATCAGTAGTTTTTTAAATAATTTAAAAATTTTTCTGCAACATAATAGCTAATCACCATTTCCCCCAAGTTCCATATGTAAATATTAAGTTAATAAGTTAGTAGTGGTGGGATTAAATGATTTTTTAAAAAATGGACACATATGAAAGCTGCTTAACAGGATGGGGGAATTTTTTTTTATTTTAATTTTTAATTAAAATAAACTACACACACACACACCCATTTTTCACACTGGAGCTTCTTGTCAGGATTATCTGGAAGTTCTCTGGGAGTTTAATGAGGCTCCATTTTGAAAACCAGTGGTGTCAGTTTTCCAAAATTCATATGCCCTCCTCTATTTTTTTTAAAGTAATGTATGCTTAACAGAAATTATTACAATCACCTTTATACATGAAAAATAATGACTGAAAAATGTAACTGCTGGAGTTTGTAGATAATCTCAAATTTTGTTCCACAGCCAGGTGAATTAGTGCCAAGTCCAATTTTTGTCCATCACCACTGATGATTTCTTGTATCAATCGAGAGCTGGCTCCACTGCTCAGAGGACACAGGTTTTAGTGTAATGAGTGCTCATTAAAGTTTTCAGAGTGACAGTCCTCAAGGCTCTCAGTCCTTAACACTGAAGGCACATAGGGAGCAATGAGGGCAACATCCCTGGATCATGGGCTTCATGCTGATTTAAGAAATGCAGCACTCAGGTCTGTTCTGCACCCAACTTCCTTATATCCTTTCCCCAAAGTCAATGAAAACACAAAACTCCACCATTCACATTATCCCTTGGACAAGTATTCTTAAGGCATTATTAAAGCATGTGACATTCCTCCCAGTGGCTGTGTTTAATATCCCCACTACAATCAGCCTAGATTGGGTGGGGAATGGGGGAGAAAGAAATATGCCCTGGATAACAAATTGTAAAGTTAGTCAAGTGAAAAGAGCAGGGAGGGAAAGGAAAGAGAAAAATTGCCTCTGTCTATCCACCAAGCCAGATCCCCAAGAGTAACCAGTGTAGGAAGAACAACAGCAGAGATGCTCAAAACTGACAAGAGACAAAAGATCCAAGGGGAAAGATGGGACCTCAAAGGGTTACATACAATGCACAAAATCTAGGCAACAATAAAGATGCAAGGAGGTAAATTCGACCTCATGGGAGAGGAGACCCTTACCTAGAATTCATCTCTGAATGGCTATGATTTACTCAAAAAAAACATAATAGGCAAAGGGTGGTGGAAGGAACTGTATACTTAAGTGAGAAGCAGCATTGAATACAATATCTTGGACTATTTTTTGTGGAAAGACAGAGATGTGGGCTAGATGGAAACAGAACCAGATGAAATTGAAGAAGCACCCAGGCTAAAAGAGTAGTCCAGAATCCTTCTATTTCAACCTATAATTGACCCAAAGGCTCCATATTTGGCCAGGTACAGTTCATTGCTTTTGTCAATGATTTAAAGGCAAAAGTTGGCATGCTTATACAATCTGAAAATGATATAAGGCTGGGAGAGACTGTACACATAGCCAAGATCCCAAAAGCTCTTGCTGGTCTGGAACCTTAAAAAAAAAATGAAATGCAAGAGCCTTAAGGGGCAGCTAGGTGGCACAAGGGATAGGGTGCCAGGCCTGAAGTCAGGAAGACTTGCCTTCCCAAGTTCAAATCCTCAGACTGGATATGTGCCCCTGAACAAGTCACTTCACACTGTCTGCCTCCATTTCCTAATCTATCAAATGAGCTGGAGAAGGAAATGGCAAAACCACTTCTGTATCTTTGACAAGAAAACCCCAAACGGGGGCACGAAGAGTCAGATAGGACTGAACAAAAATACGCTTAAATAAAGTCTTACACTTGCATTCAAAGGAAACCCACTTCATAGATACAAGTTGGGGGAAACCTGGTGAGACATACCAGGCTGAAGGTCTAGGGTTTTTAGAGGACTGCACTGCTCTCTCAAGCCTCAGATACTTTACTTGTGTGACCCTGAGCAAGTCACCTTAACCTGTTTGCCTCAGTTTCCTCATCTGTAATATGGGGGATAAAAGCACCTTCCTTCTCAGGTTGTTCCAAAGATCAAATGAGATCATAATTGTAAAGCACTCTTCACAGTGCCTGGCACATAGCAGGGGCTAAATGAATTTGTGTTGAATAGAATTGAAGTTCAACAAGAGACAACAGTGTGATGAGAGGCTAGTAGGTGGTACCATGGCTAGAGGGCTGGCTCTGAAGTCAGAAAGATGGAGTTCAATTTCTGCTTTAGACATTTACTCACTTTGTGACCTTAGCCAAGTTCTTTAACCTCTGCCTACCTCAATTTCCTCATCTGTGAAATGGGGATGACAATAGCCTTTACCACCCAGAGCTGTTATGAGGATCAGATGAAGTAATATTTGCTTACAGCACTACATAAATACTATTATTGCAATTACTGTTATTGTTGTTGTTACTATTATCATTATGTAGACTCTCTTCCCTCTCCTCCCACACACACAAAAAAATCTAACAATGTTGGGCTACACTGAGAGGTTTCCAGGTATAAGAAAATTATATTCCTGCTGTAGACAGGGAACCTGGCATAATGGAGAGAAGAATGTTGGGTCCTAAGACAGGAAGACCTTGAACACGTACTGGCTATATGACCCTAGACCACATCTCTCAGTGACCCCAAGAGAACTCTCTAAGACTATAAATTGCAGAAGAACTGTTAATCTGTGCTGGTAGATGATGTTTCCTTACCAGGGGTTTCCTAAATCCACAAAATAACACATCAAGGACAACAACGAATCCTGGTGAGGTCATACCTAGAGAACCATGTTCCACTCTGGGCTGACTATGCCTTTGATCTCATCACGGATACAGATTCTGTCTTCTCTAGGTTTTCATGGCACATTACTTAACACTAGTTAACACTCAACAAGTCCCTATCCCTATGCTGCCATTCAATGTGCACATGGTGTCTTCCCTAAAGGAAAGTAGGGTCCTTGAGATCAGGGACTGTTTCCTTTTTTTGGCCTTTGTATTCACAGTGGGTCATATGGTGATCAAGAGCTTAATAAATGCTTATTGATTGATTTTTTTCCAGAGTAGGGCAATAAAAATTGTCAAGGGCCTGGTCCATATCAACAGGAAATTCTAGGGAAAGAACTAGGAATATTTAGCCTGAAGAAGAGAAGATTGAAGGTCTGGGGATAAGGGTTACATAGCTCAAATATTTTAAGTAATGCCATATGAAGGAGAGATTAAGATTTACTTGGTTTGGCTCTAAAGGAAAAAATAGGAAAGAAAGGGGAAAAATTGCAAAAAGGCAAATTTGGGTTTGGTTTCCAGAAAAATTTCCTAACAATGATGGCTATCCCAAAATGAATGGACTAGTTTGGGAAAAAGTAGCCCTGCCTTTCACAGGAGGCCTTCAAACAAAGAGAGCCACCCACTTGTCAGTGGGAAGTCCCCAGGCTAATGGCTCATAGATCTTTCAACAGATCCTATGGACTCACAGACCATTACCATCATTACTGACCTCCTCTGAACCTTCTCTACCTTATCAATATCCATACATGTCTGGTCCATTGCTTTCCACCACACACACCCTCCAACCCTCTAAGTTAGTCATGTAAATATCCAAGTGTCTAAAGAGTGTTCTGTTGGAAGACATCATTGACGATGCTTTGAGGATCATTGGATCAGTTTTATAAATAATCCCCAAGGGATCACATGATCCAGTGTCCCTAGTTTCTTTATAGCCTCATCAACTCTAGGTTTTCTACAAAATCAAGAAAAAAAATGGCTGAGCCTCCAAGGTATCTCAAATTTCTAGAGCGGGCATGCTTCACTGATGGAAAAAATGTTCATATCATAACAATAACACCTATCATTTACACTGCACTTTTGGGTTTGTAAAGTACTTTCCATGTTATAGCATTTAGTCCTCATTATCACCTGTGAGATAAGTGATATCATTATCCCTATTGACAGGTAAAAGCTGGAACTAGAAAGTTCCATCAATGCCCTATGTCTTATCCAGGTTCATGGAGCCAAGAAACTAGACAGCCAGGGCTTTATCAGTCAACCTGAGAGAGAGACAGAGGCAGACAGAGAGAGAGAGAGAGAGGCAGAGAGACAGACAGATAGACAGACAGAGGCAGACAGGGAGAGACAGAGACAGAGAGACAGAGAGAGAGAGGCAGAGAGACAGACAGATAGACAGACAGACAGAGGCATACAGGGAGAGACAGAGACAGAGAGATAGAGAGAGAGACAGAGAGAGACAAAGAGAGAGAGACAGAGAGAGAGAGACAGAGAGAGAGACACAGAGAGAGAGACAGAGAGAGACAGAGACAGAGAGAGAGACAGAGACAGAGAGAGAGAGACAGAGAGAGACAGAGACAGAGAGAGAGAGAGAAATACAGAAACCAAACTATGAATTCTATCATGGTACATTTACCATTGACACAGCTAGGTAGCTCTGTAGATAATTCTAATTATCCAGGGCCTAGAATTAGGAAGATCTGAGTCAAATGCAGCCTCATACACTAGCTATGTGACCCTGGGCAAGTCACTTACCCTCTGTTTGCCTTAATACAATGGAGAAAGAAATGGCAAAGCACTCCAGCACATTTGCCAAGAAAACCCCATAGACAAGTACTGGAGTGCCATGGTCCATGAGGTCACTATGAGTGAACCTGACTGAAGGTTCACTGACTGTGAACCGTGACTGACTGAAGAACAACACACATACCTCTAGCATCGAAGGAAAAGAATCATATATCTGGTCCAAACCCCCAGTGCTTTCTCTCAAGATGGAAAGAGCTGATGTCGAATGATCTTTACCAAAGTAGTTTGATTAATAAATAGCCACAAGATAAAACTTTCACACTCTGGGATCCTCCCCCAGAAAATATTTCAGAAAAGGCCTTGGTAAACTGTACCACAAATAAAACCAGGTGTCCAAGTGAGAAAGCTGTTCTCTCCTGGTAAGTCTTCATACAAAGCAAGATAGGGATGGGCAGCGTTTTTTCACCATGGCAAATGTGAGAAAACTGAGTCACCAGGGCATACAGGGATGTCTCCTAAATTTCAAGTTTGGATTATCTGCCAAATCATGAAGATGATGTTTCAAATGGTTGCCTGAGAAAGTGAAAGGGGAAGGGGGGAAGGGGAGGAGTCCCATGATGCAAGTCTAACCAAACAGATCTTCAGAAGGTGATGTCATAAAGCTTATTGTGAGTCACTCCTGATTGCTGATATTTCTGTATTTCTATGTACTTGTAATTCTTTAGATCAGACATCCTTAATCTAGATCTTTGAACTTTTTTTCTATAAATATATTTTGGTAACTATAATTCAGTGTGTGAGGGATAATTTCCAGTGAAGTTTCTCCATTCTGAAAAATCAAATCTAGAGTGGCTTCAGCATCTACTCTCTGTCTCTGTCTCTCTCTGCTTTTCTGTCTGTCTGTCTTCTGTCTCTCTATCTCTATGTCTGTCTGTCTATCTCTCTCTCTCTAAGTTTAGAAGTCACCTGACCTTACAGGAACCTGGGACTTAGAGCAATGGAGACCCTCCCCAGTGCCACCTCAGCACAAGATATACCAAATGAGGACAGAAGTGCTTTCTCAGATGTACATTGGGTGGTCTCTTTCCTTGTTCTGGTACTTGAGGTAGAAGGCTGCACTTAGATTGTACACCTAACTTCCAGCCAATGGAAGAAAAGGGTAAGGAGGGGGGTGGGAGAGAATTCCACGTTAGGGCTTTATACCTTTGCCATTTCCTTTTGTAAATCACTTCTCCTCCCTGAACATCTGTCAGGAGGGTGGCCCTTTCTCAAGATCATAATAAACCATTCTTTTCTGCTTCCTACCTTGAGAAACCTTCCAGTATTATTTGGGTAATGATTTCTGTTGCACAGTTTTTGGTGTGCACACAAGTGTAATTGGTTTCCTTTGTAATCTTTGCATTTTAAAAGTCGTCTGAGAAGTCATCTACAGGCAAGCCCAGACTGCCAAAGTGCTCCATGATGTGATAAAGGAGAACCCTTAGAGTGGACAATGTGCTATGATCACTGCTAAAGAACACAAGCAAGCCATCATCTGTGGCTTTCCATGGTAGCACCCGAAATAAAGCAAGAAGACTTCTCTCACGTGGCTGATGGAAATCCATCTTCTTACTTTACAGACTTCATACACATTTAAAATAACTCCTAAAGGTCTTGCAAAGCACTTTTCTTTTTTTTCTTTTTTTTTTAATTAATTTGTTTGTTTCCTTTTAATTTACAGGATTCAATTCCACAATTCCTTGAGTTTCACATTTTGTCCCCCTCCCTCCCCTCTCCCCCATGGTGGCATATAGTCAAGTATAGGATCTGTAAATACTTTCACATTATACATTAGTCAGGTTATAAAGATAGATTGTATCACATGGAATGAAAAATGGTAAAGAAGACATAAAACCAAATAAGAGAAGGAAAAAGATCAGGTATTTTGCTTCCACCTGGATATAAACTCAGTTCTTTCTAGTTCTTTCTCTGGATGCACATATTTCTCTCCATTATGAGTCTTTTGGGACTGACTTATATCACTGCATTGCCGAGAAGAGTCCGCTCTACCAAAGTTGGTCATCACACATACGTTGTGTCTGTAATTGTGTACAAATTTCTCCTGGTTCTGCTCTTCTCACTCAGCATCAGTTTGTATAAGCCTCTCCAGGTAAATATGAAGACCGTCTGCTCCTCATTTCTTATGGCACAATAGTATTCCATAACATGCATATACCACAACTTGTTCAGCCATTCCCCAATTGATGGGCACCCCCTTAATTTCCAATTCTTTGCCACCACAAAAAGAGCTGCTATAAATATTTTTGTACATATGGGTCTTCCTCTCACTTCTATGATCTCTTTGGGATATAACCCTAGAAGTGGTATTGCTGGGTCAAAGGATATGAAAGTATTTATAGCCCTTTGGGCATAATTCCAGATTGCTCTCCAGAAAGGCGGGATCAGTTCACAACTCCAACAGCAATGCATTAGTGTTCCAATTTGCCCACATCCTCTCCAGCATTTGTCATTTTCCTGTTTTGTCATCTTAGCCAATCTGACCGGTGAAATGTGGTACCTCAGAGTTGTTCTGATTTGCATTTCTCTAACCAATAGTGATTTAGAGCATTTCTAAATGTGCTTATAGATATCTTTAATTTCTTTCTCTAAAAATTGCCTGTTCATATCCTTTGACCATTTATCAATTGGGGAATGACTTGTATTCTTATAAATTTGACTCAATTCTCTGTATATTTTAGAAATGAGTCCTTTGTCAGAGACATAGGTTGTAAAGATTCTTTCCCAATTTCCCACCTCCTCTTAATCTTGATTACACTGGCTTTGTTTGTACCAAAGCTTTTCAATTTCATATAGTCAAAATTATCCATTTTACATTTTACAATGTTCTCTAATTCTTGTTTAGTCATAAAGTCTTTCCTTCTCCACAAGTCTGACAGATAAACTATTCCTTGTTTTACGAGACTGTTTACAGTATCAACCTTTATACCTAGATCATGCACCCATTTAGACTTGATTTTGGTATATGGTGTTAGATAATGGTCTATGCCCAGTTTCTGCCATACTATATTCCAGTTTTCCCAGCAGTTTTTGTCAAATAGTGAGTTCTTATCCCAAAAACTGGGGTCTTGGGGTTTATCAAACAATAGTTTACTATAGTCGTTGACTTCTGAATCTCATGTGCCTGATCTATTCCATTGATCCACTCCTCTATTCCTCAGCCAGTACCAAGTAGTTTTGATGACTGCTGCTTTATAATACAGATTGAAATCTGGTATAGCTAGGCCATCATCCCTAGCATTTCTTTTCATTAATTCCCTTGATATTCTAGACCGTTTATTCTTCCAAATGAATTTTGTTACCATTTTTTCTAGCTCTATAAAGTAGTTTTTTGGTAATGTGTATGGCACTAAATATATAATTTAATTTAGGTAAAATTGTCATTTTAATTATATTAGCTCTCCCCAGCCACGAGCAATTGATATTTTTCCAATTAGTTAGATCTGACTTTATTTGTGTGAAAAGTGTTTTGTAGTTGTGTTCATATAGGTCCTGGGTTTGTTTTGGCAGGTAGATTCCCAAATATTTTATAATGTCTACAGTAACTTTAAATGGGATTTCTCTTTCTATGTCTTTGCAAAGCACTTTTCAATCATCTCATGTGATCCTCACTACAATCCTGTGAGGAAGGTGCTGGTATTATCCTCACTGGACAGATGAAAAAAATGAGGCTAAGTGACTCGCCTGGGGGGTCCAGCTAGTAAATGTCTGGGTCAGGATTCAAATTCAGGTCTTCCTGACTCCAGGACAGGTACTATCTTCTCTATCAATTAGCTGCTTCATGACAATGGTAACTATATGGGTAGCATCTTACTTAACCCTTATATCTCCCTCAAATACACACACACACACACACAGAGTAGGATCTAAGTATAGGTTTCTCGAAAAGTTGAAATATACCATATATTATGTGTGTATATATAAAGAATATATTGCATATTATCTAATACAGTATATAATGCAGCCTACACCAAATTCCAGAAGTTTGTTACTGACTTCCAGGAGCCATACAAGTTGAAAAATGTCCCCATCGTACTGGCACTGTTGTCTTAATTCAAAGGCTCATTGACAACAATACCACAGTTCCTCAAAAACATGATCAATCAAATCTGTACTATGTACTAGATACTATCAAAATCATCCATAGGACTTCAAATAGCCTTACTACAATAGAATCCAATGAAACTGGCAGAATGAAGGGGAACTAGAGCTACCCCCAGTGAACCTCCCAATAAGGAAGAGTCAGTTGACTATGACAACAACCACACCAACAATAACAGCCATCTGGAGGAGGCTGAACCTATTATTTCATGGGTATAGGGAGCTCTGGTGTAGAAACTCCCTCTCCCCATGGAGGTGAACAACTCATCTACATTTTCAAGTGTCACTGAGAGGCTCCGTGATTTATCAGCCCATGGACATGCAGCTAACATATAGAGGCAAACTTGAACATAAGTCTTCCTAACCCCATGGCCAGCACTATCCATTACACCATTCTGCTTCACAATAAAAACAATTAACAATAACAGGCATTTCAAAGTATTTTCCTTTACGATAGCACAAAGTGCTAAATGTTTGTTAATTAAAAGTCAACTATTTTAAAACATCATAAAACATGAATGTAAACCAGCTGTTTTCACACAACAAAAAAACTTGGAACCAGTAAATATAAGTACTGTATTTTCCTCTATTCCATGGGTTTGGTTTTTTTTTAATTATTATTATTATTATTCCGGAGTCATTTATAATGCTAAATAGCAGCCAGTTACAATACTAAATAGCTTTTAAGAATGATACAGCTGTCACAACTCACAAAAATGGGAAACAATTTAGATTAGAGCTCATAAATTCAGAATTCTCCTTTTGCTGGTGAAACAGGGAACAGGCTGCAAGCTGTTATTTAGCATCCTGACTGAAAAATAAGAATGGAGGGCAACAACAGCTTCTGGCATTGATCAAATCACTCACACCAATTTTAGTGAAGGACCCTTGATCATCTGGGAGCTAAGTTACCAATCTTCTACCTGTCAATTCTCCATTCGGTATTCAAAACATCAAATTCCCTGACCTTGGATTCCCATCCACTTCCCAAAACAATATGTGAGGGTCAACTCTGTTACCCTGGTGATTAGAATGATGATGGCATTTAACTCCCAGACATGGATTTTTACCTTTCAAGATGCATTTCCTTTATGAAAGACAGTAAAACTCTGACCTTTCCTCTGTTTCTAAAATCATGGCAAGTCCCTTATTATAAATAAGGATTACAGAAGGAATGAGTGGATTATAGTAGAAGTAACTTTTTTTTCAGTGCTGTACTAAACATTTTTGAAAAATAAACATTACATGATGGGAAGGTACTCATTTTACAACACAATAACCAAGAGATATTATTGTAACTGAAATTCAAAGCCACAAAGCTTTAAGTGATGCTCAAAGCAAACTCTCATTCATAATTTCCATTAGCAACACTGTAGTATCCAATATGGTGGTATGTGTTAGAATGGGGGGGAGGTAAATGCCTTCAGCCTCATATGGCCCTCTAGGTCCTCAAGCACGGCCCTTCTCAAACTCCACAGAACAAATCTCCTTAATAGAAAGATTTGTTCTTGGGCAGCTGTAGTGCAGTGAATAGAGAAGCAGCCCTGGAGTCAGGAGGACCTGAGTTCAAATTTGGCTCAGACACTTAATACAAAAAACTAGTCATGTGACCTTGGGCGAGTCACTTAACCCCAATTGCCCTACCTTCCCCTCTCCAAAAAAAAAAAATTTGTTCTATAAAAGTTGGACTCAGTCAGAAGGTCACACCCAAGGACCAAGGCCTTGAGGTTGAAGGTTCCCCACCCCTGTCAGATGATGCTAAATCTCCAATCACTCCTATCTATGATCAGTTACACACCTCTAGAGGTTATAAAAGCAGAAAGGCATTGATAATTTTTTTGAGGGGGAGGAAATTCTCTTTCATGAGGTCATCTGCATCATTGCCCTTAAGAATGGTAGCTCAATAAATTGTTACATATACTGATAATATGTATGAATATTACTGGTAAGAAATGATGACTATGAAGAAGCCAGAGAAATATGTGAAGACATTATAAGTGGTACAGAGTAATAAGAACCAGGAAAATAACATAAATTTACAATATTGCAAAGGGAAAGAATAATACAATTTAAATCTAGTGTTAAACATATGCAGCCCTAGCCAGATTTAAAATGTAATTGGGAAAAGTTTAATAAAATAAATTTAAAAATACAAGAGAACTTAGATAATGCTAATATGCAGTTTTCTAAGGAAATATGCAGCCTTTTGGGTTTGAGTCCATTTGAGTTTGACACCAACAATGTAATCTGAATGCTCTAAGACCATAAAGACAAAGTCTGGACTCAAAAGAAAAAGCATAAAAAGTCACTTCACCACCTTCTTCACTGAGGGGTCCCATGTGTGTGAAACTGCAAGTCAGATTTTTTTGATGTGTGTTTTTTTCCTCTCTATTCTTCATTTTACAGGAAATGCAGGTGATATAATAAGGAAATTGAGAGGATGAGACCAGAAATGTTAATTGTGGGAAGTGAATGAACCACTGAGACTCTATCATGTGACTCAATTCTAGAGCTAGTTCAATTCCCTTTCTATTCAATTATGGGTCTAATTCAACTTCTGTCTTGTGAGAAAACTTGATTCAATTGTGGGAATTGGAAGAAAACCTTACTGTAGTGTTTGAACCTAGACCTGTGTGGCTGGGCAGCTGGATTACCTCTACCTGCTGCTTAGAGACCCTTAACTGAGGACCTACCGGTAGGTTATGCTGACCAGAAACCCAGTCAGCCCCAAACACTGATGTGAGGAGTTTTCTCACAATTGTCTATCTTAAGCAACCCTTATGTCTTATCTGAAACTGGTCCCATAACGATCAATCGATTATTATTGTTCATGTTCCCTTGACTGTTTACAGATACTGTGGGGAAGTGGGACACCTTTTTTTCTGATTTCAGGGAATTACACCTGTTCACTCTTTCCCTCCTAACTTAGAAAAGTCCCTAATTATTTCTCCTTTTAGAAAGCAGATTACCTAAATGAATCCCGATTGATTTCTTTTAATTAGTTTAATTTGATTGTTTTCAATGTATGCAAGTCTGTCTGCTCTTTTATCCAGGCCCAGTGACAAAGTTGAGGAAAAGTACTGGTCCCAATATGCTCAGCAATTGGCATTCATTGCTTAATAAATTAATATGCTCGGAAGCTTGAATCCTTGTTTCCTCCATCATTTCATCTTTCACCCACAATACAAATAAGAAATTATTAATAAAAGTTTATTTTAAATAAAGAAAAGAAAAATGAATTTCCCTCCCTTCATCGAAGAATGACTATGGACAAGGAACACTACATATAATATCAGACACAACTGATGGGTTGATTGATTTTTCTGAATTTTTCTTCTTTCTCAAGCTATGTTACAAGAAATGTCTGGAAAGAGAGAGATGAGGAAAGGCAAAGTCTCAATTTGGAAAAGAAGGTGACATAGAGACAAAATGCACCAATTTTTAAAAACTGGTCAATAATAATGTTGAAGTAGGTGTGTAAAGTCATGCTCAACTTCATCAGGTTATTTATCCAGCAACGTCTGTGACAGGTGAAAACCCAGAAGCAAAAAAAGTCTCTAAGCAACTAAAAGCGATGCAACAAATTTCTTTAAGAAGTCACTCAAGCTTTGAGCACAAACATCAAACAAGATTGCTTCCCAGCTTCGAGCCAACAATGGAATGGAAAGGGTCCTAGATGTGGAATCAAGGGAGGCCTAGGCTCCAATCCTTCTTCCAATAACTACTAGCTATTAGATCATAGGATTAGGGATATAAAGTTGTCAGGGACCTCAGGGGTCACATATTCCATCCTTCTCATTTTAGATGAAGAAAATAAAGACTAGAGAAGTTAATGTCACACAGGCAGCAAAGAAGAAAGTAAAACCAAGATTCAAACCCCTGCCTTCTGCCCCCCTGAAACACAATGCCTCTTCAAGGCATTTAACCCAAGTCAAATATATTCTTCAAACCTGTTTCCTCATCATGAAACGGCAATACTGAATACCTGTGGGATCCAATATACAGCACCCCAAAATCTTTAGTGAATTTTAATTAAAGCTTCCCTAGAACTTTTGGGACACCCTTGTATAATGTATGCAACAAATACATATATACAAAGTGTTTTGTAAACCTAAAAGGAGCTACACTCAGGAGCTATTTCTACTCCCAGGTCACAGAAGAAGGGGCAAATCAGAAAATACTAAAATCAGTGAGAGCTAAACATTGCCAAAAATATAGCTATCTATCTATCTATCTATCTATCTATCTATCTATCTCTTTGGCAGTTTTTAGTTCTCACTGATTTTAATATATATATATATACATACATAAATACATATATACACACATAAATACCTATGTGTGTATGTATGCACATACACACATATAGGCCCTAGGTACCTCTTCAGTGTTGGTCAATGAGTATAGAGACAGAGGCCTATCCTTGCCAGTTGAGAGCCCAGAGGGTTTCACAGTACTGGGCACAAAATATTCATGGAAGTTCAACATGCTGACCCTGGGTCACCAAGAAAAGGCTGAATTGAGTTCTGTATATCATTTAGATTTACAATCTAAATTGTAATTGTACAATTGTAAATTCTAAATTGTACAAGCATGGAAGCCTACACTTTTTTTCTTTAAGTTTTCCTTTCAAATTGGTTTGAATATTTTAAGTTGATAATTAAATGAAATTTTAGATGGCTGGAAAACACCAGTCTAGATAATGAAGCTTGCTTATATAAGCATTGACAAGAGAGTTGTGATTTCATCAGGGAAGGGTTCCTACACCTACAGGCCCACCCCCATATCTAACTTAGTAGATAAGTCTTAAGAGATTTACATGAGACTCAGTGGGTAACTGAACTAATATAGGTCAGAAGCCCAATTTTGAATGCCGGTCATAAGTTTTACAGCTTCAAGGGACCTCAAATGCCATGTAGTCCAACTCCCTCATTTTACAAATGAGCAGAGGGCCCTAGGGAGGTTAATGAGGCCTCAGAGCCAGGATTAGAACTGCAGTCAGTACCAAGACTGACTCCAAGTTAAGCCCTCTTTCCACAACCTCTCACTGCCTGTGGGTCCCCCACCACAGAAATGAATAATTAAGTTCTTTTTTTTTTCTGAGATGGAGAGCACTCTGGCAAACTGAACACTGTATTACAAAGAAAAAGTGGTTTCGACATCGCTTCTAAGGGGGATGACAGCAGCAATCTAGAAGGCTTGCTTCTGCTAATTCTTCTTTCAGCAGCATCATTTATTATCTGTAAATACTTAAGAACCATCACGTCTAAGCTTCAGCAAGTTTTCACACACATTTTCCTGTGCTAATTCTCCAGGGAATGACAGCAGATTTGAGTCTGGGAAGCAAACTTCCCGCATCTCAGACTTGCCTGGGGGGAACCCCAGCTCCCACCCGACCCGCGAGCTTCCTGGCCACGGGGACGGCGGGACATCTAGCTTGCCCCCAAACCCGGGGTGCTGGAAAACTGGGCAGGAAGAAGAAACAAGAGCCTGGATTGGGGGTAACAAGGAAGAGAAACAAGGAACTCACGCTTTCTCTTTCGCATGCGCGCGTCCTCACGTCTCCTTACACGCACTTGCATCACCGCGCCACCGGGGACTTTCGGAGATGTCTTCGCTTTTCATTTGTTCCCAGCCGAGGAAGTGGGCGTGGCTGTCTCTGTGGGAGCCGCCCATCATCCTGGTCCTGGCCAATGAGCATGCCCGTTGCTCTCTGAGCCCCGCACTCAGCTGGGGCTGCGCTGGTAGATTTCAGACTTTCAGTTTCAGCCTCGGCTCGATTTCAGCCTATTTCGTTTGCTGCTCTGCGGAGGCGGGGCCCGGAAAGGAGGCCGGAGGACCCGGGCAGCCCGAAAACAAAATATCGGAAATAATCCCGCCCCTGTAGCTCTGGATTAGATTCCATTTATGCAAACAGCTGAACACAAGTGGCTTTTGAGAAGGGAGGGTTACTCTAAAGGACGACTGGAGTCCAGGCTCTGCTCTGTAAATACCTGTATGATTCCTTTCCTTTCTGGGCCTCAGTTTTCCCATCTGTAAAAGGGGAAAGAGTTGTTCTAGATCTGGGGCTTGTAACTTGTGTGTCACGGACCCCTTCGGCAGTCTCATGAACTCCTCAATAGTATTTTTGAATGCTTAAAATAAAATCACAAAGGAAACCAGTTTTATTTATTTTGTTTAAGTATATATGCACTATAGTGTGTGTGTATGTATAGCATATATTGTGTCTGAGTGTATACATAATCATGTATTTAGCATATACATATGTTGTATATTCTTGTGTGTGTGTGTTTGTGTAACAAGTTCTCGGCTACAGATTAATAATCCCTCCTAGTAGATCTCTCAGGTTCCTTCCAGCCCTGCATTAAGTTTTATGAGTCTATAAAGGTGCGTTTGCTGAGAAGCTGATAAAAAAAAACCTGAAAAGCCACTGGCTATTTTGGAGGGTGACGTAGAATATGACGTATTAATTAAAAAATTAATATTTTCATTAAAGAGGCTCCCCCTCCCTGCCCCTAAGAGCTGGAGAGGAACCCAAAAGGGCTCCTGACCAGTGATTTTTTTAAGAAATGCAATTACTAGAAGCCTGACTGTGAGTGATTGGGGTGTCAAAGTCTAAGCCAGTTTATGAAATGGATTTTGGACTTTTGTACCCACAGACTCGTTGGAGGCACAGGTTATCTCTGATCCAGTCTGTAGGTAATGTTTGAGATGCAAGATCACCTTGTGACCTTAAAGACTTTTGTAAACTAGGTTGTGACTTTATTCCTCTCTTTTATCATTTCCATTTGAAGGAACTGGGTGTCCTGCATTTTGATCTATATATTGTTATTTTGACTTAATTCTGAGTTTCCAATCATAATAATTTGTAGCCAATTTTACGTAGAGTTGTAGGTGCCAGCTTCAATATTTATTTTCCAATACAAAAAGTTATCTCCTGGTTGGATATAGTATTCAGATACCCAAGGTAAACATGTTCCTTTTCTTAGAAGGACTCCCATTTGATTAATGCCCATGCTATTGGTTTTATGCTGTTTTATTTATTGAGGTTACTGGCACTGATAAGATTGGCCTATTTTTCTAAGGCAAATGCTGCTCTCATATGAATTTTAAATTATCTTTATTGTTGTGTATCAGAAACATAACCCGGCTCTTCTTGGCTTTAAACCATGTACACTGTCTACTATGCCAGATTGCCTTCTCAGTAACTAGTCCTTCAAACCATTACTCATGGAAGCCTAGGTTTTGGCATTTTGGACTAATGAAATCAGGGAGGTTTCTGATCGATGTAAATGATACAAAGCCATTTAGAATTATTTTCTCCCCCTTTAAACCATATGTGAATTTGAGAACTTTGAATTAAAAATATTTCAATGTATTGTTTTGGGAAGACAAATTTAAGGTTTTTTATTTAAAGTTTAAAAAATTTTGCATTAAAAAAAATTTCAGATGGGAAGTTAAATCATATATACGTACATGTATACATGTATATACATGTACAAATATACATGTGTGTGCCATGTAACCCAAGTTCACAAGTTATAGTGAAGATTTTTTAAAAATTTGAATCCTGACTTGTGATTTCTTTAGTGTAAGGAATTTTGAATGAGGCACGTTGAAAAGTGGAGGTTAACTGAATCTTAAAGAAACTTTAAATGACTCTTCCATGGTGTAGCAGCAAGCACCCCAAGTGTCCTCAGGGTTTGCAGCTACCACAGGTTCTTGGATCTGCTTTGTTAAAGGAAAGCAACTCAAAATGGGTTAACAAGCTTACTTTAATCAGTCAGACATATATCGTTCACCCCGAACTTCAAAGCATACAGGCAGAATTATCAAGACAGAAACAAATCAAGTAGACAGATTCCAAACTGTCCAACCATTACATCCATACCCAGTCAACATCTGGGTTTCCACATCTGGGTTTTTCAAAGCCGGGGGACTCTCAACAATGGCTTCCCAGAATTCAGATCAAATCACAGAACACTTCTCAAAGTGAGTCCCAAAACAAAGCTACACATCAGGACTTATATAGCCTTCTCCTGGCTCAGAGAATGTAACAACCTTATTGACTCACTGGCCAATCAAGAAATATCTACTGAAAAACAAGCCTCCCACCCCAGGCTTCAGGTGCACTTTAGCCTAGGGGCAGGGAAGATCTTCCAAATTTGCATTCCCATTACACATGGCCACAGGGCTAGGATGTGTCAGAGGTAGAACTTATTCTGTTTTGAATGAAAATATGAGTATTTACTAAGTGCTAACTCTGTGCCAAGCTTGGTGGATACAGATACAAAAAAGCAACCCCTGACCTCCAAAAGTTTACATCATCTTAATGGAAAGCTACAACATAAGTACAAAGGCACAGAACTGCAGGGAGAAGGGAAGCATAGGAAGGCAAGGTGATTGAAGAGGTTTTGAAGAAGATGGTGGGGAAAAAAAGGAAAGAAATAGATCCTCCCTGATTTTGTTGTTGTGTCTTTTTTCATTCGTGTCTGACTTTATGACCCTATTTGCAGTTTTCTTGGCAAAGATACTAAAGTAGTTTGCCATTTCCTTCTTAAGTTCATTTTACAGATTAAAGAAGTGAGGCAGAGAGAGTTAAATGACTTGCCTAGGGTCATACACCCTGAGATTGAGAGCAAAGATGAGGCAAGTTACCTGCCAGGTCTTCCTGACTGCTGTGTATGCCACAAATTACAAATATCTGTCATAAGACCTTCATGAAAATTATAGTCTCTTCCAAAAGCAACATCTAGATAAGAAAGCCTTGCTGACTTAAAAGACGTAGGAAGAAGGGAGTTGGGAAATAGGGGGTGAATTGAAGGCATGAATTTAAGTTTCCAGAGAGTGTAGGTGAATGGGTGTTTTAAAAATATTTTCTTTTGAAAACAAAAAGCAACTCCCCCAGAAGCAAGGAATTTCCTATGTGCACCATCTCTTCCTGACCTGGAAATATACTCCTCAATTCAATTAATGCTAATCTCATCTTTCTTCTGAACTCTACAACCTACTGCCCTTTCTTATAATTGCATCATCTTTCTTATTCTTATCATCATACATCAAATGCAAAGGTGGTCTTAAGCAGGGCTACAAATCATACATTCTTAACAAAAGAACCTCAAGCAAAAGTTAATTACAGGCACGAGCAAATTCTATTCTTGGGCAATTGTGACCAAATCCAAGCAATGTCAGTGAAAATTTTGTGCACATTTTAGAGGCTATAAAATTGGTCTACTGTCCTATATGACCTTACCTGCTCTACTCTATCATTCAATGAATAGACTGGATCTTTTACAGTCACTGTTGAAATGGACATACTCTATCTTGTTCAAATCCCATTTAAATTTGCAATTGAATCACTTTCAGAGTATCAGATATCCTAAATGCTATGATAATGAAGAGTCAGCATCTTGCCTGTTCATTAATGCCAAAGAACAAATGGATGGACTAATCATAAGAATATTATAGAAGAATAATGGCTAGTCAAAGGTTATGAAAAAACAGGTCTCAGAAAACCAAGGGGTAGCTAGGTGGTACAGTGAGTGGAGCACCTGCCCTGAAGTCAGGAGGACCTGAGTTCAAACCTGACCTGTCAAGTGACATTTGACACGTAACTAGCTGTGTGACCCTGAGCAAATCACTTAACCCCAGTTGCCTTACCTTCCCCCCTTCAAAAAAAAAAACCTCCCACAATTACAAACTATTAACCATATGAAAGAATGTTCCAAATCACTAATGATAAGAAAAATGAAAGTCAAAACAATCTTGAGTTTTCACCGCACACCCAGAGATTTGACAGAACATTTGAATAGTTAGTGTTGAAGAGCTTGGGGATAGACACATTAATGTATAGTTGGCAGAGCTGTTGGAAATTGTGCAAATAAAGTGGCTAAAATGTCCATACCTGTTGACCTAGAGATGCCACTAGAGATAACCCAAGGGGATCATCAACAAAAAAGTCCCCATGTATACCAAAATCTTTATAGCAGCAGTTTTTTTCAGTAGCAAAGAAATGAAAACAAAATAGATGCCCTTTAATTGGGGGATGGCTAAACACTTTGTAATGGACTGTTTGGATTTTGCCTCTTTTTGTATCCTGAACACTTAGCATACCGCCTAGCACACCCTAGCTGCTTGAAGAATGCTTGATGACTGACTGAGTACAGAGAATCTAAGAAAGATTTCTATGAACTGATGCAAAGTGAAGTAAATAGAGATGGGGAAACGATAGAGGGACTACAACAATGTCCATGAGAAAGGACAAACCACAAAACACTCAAAACGAAATGTGAAATAATGAAGAAATCTCAAAGAAAAGATATGAGAAGACATTTCCCTCCCTGGTCCTTTCCACGGCTGTTAGAACATCGTATACGATATCAATTGTGTGTTTTTAAATGTGTTGATCCCTTTTGATGATTTCTTTTCCTCTTTTTCTTTTAATATTTACTGGCTATATCTTTGGGTAGAGTAAGAAGGTGGGAGAAGGGAAATATTTCCATTGCTACAGTTCAGTCTTACATTACTCAGAGTTTCCTGACCTCACACTTGCACCAACCTCTCCCCTTTCAGACACCCATAAACTCTCTTCGGTTCAGAAAAAATTCCTCCCTTTTACATAAATTTCTGATCCTATTCACCCTGGATTTCTGGGTTGATTGATTTAATCAACAGGTGTTCTTACCTAACAAAGGTAATTACTTTTAAGTGGATGGGATAATTACTATCACATGCTTGGTCCCTACTCAGATAGTAATTCTAGGGGAAAACTCACCAATCAGAGGAAGAGGTTATAAGAAAAAATGTTAATAATGATGATTAAATTTTAAAGTAGGTCTTGTCTTTTCTGTGTTTAAATATTTACTAGTACTGCCTGATCCTCCTTCAAATAGACATTCTAGGAAAGAACTTACCTCTCAGAGGAAGAACTTATAGGATTGGAGACACTCATCTTAAGAAGGCCATTGTGGTAGAAGTAGAGAAGTAGGCCAGGGTCATGGGGTTGATCTAGATTTGAAGAAATCCTTCAACCATTTCATCCTCTACTGTAAGGTAACAGTTTGGTTGTTGTTTGCTTGTTTCGATCATGTTTAACTCTTTGTGACCCTATTTGGGGTTTTCTTGGCAAAGATACTGAAGTGGTTTTCCATTTCTTTCTCCAGCTCATTTGACAGATGAGGAAACTGAGGCAGATAGAGTTAAGAGACTTGCCCAGAGTCACACAGCTAGTAAGTATCAGAGACCAAATTTCATAATAGTTAGAAGTTAATAACCTCATAGTTGGAAGAATGTAAGTAGAAAGCAAGTTCCTTGAGAATAGAGACTGATTTTCATTTTTGTCTTTTTATTCACAGTGCCTTCATAGTAGGTAGTGTGTTGTAAGGTAACCCAAATCACATGCCACATGATTTGAAGCCCACTATTAAGCCCCTTTATATTTGTCTTTGTCTTTATCCTAAACCCTATAATTGCTTGTAATGACTTAAAGGTGTAGTCCTGGGTAAGAGTCACCCAAGGCATAGTCCCCTGCTCCCTTATCTTTCCCTGAGTTAGTACTTCCCTAAATCAGTAAGCCTTGAAAGAGCAGCATGTATAAAGATTATGGTGAAAGCCTGTAGAGATCACTGGGCAAGTCTATCCCATGCAAGAGATCACCCTGTTCTGGGATGCTGACCAAGCAGGGTCCCCCACACCATTCACCCAGAACATGACTCTGTCATGTTCCATGACCCCAGCCTGTTCTGGGAAATTCCACTGCCCCTATGCCCTCCACCCTGTTCTAGAAAGGACCCCAGCTGCTGCACCCTTCTACCCTTGTGCCATGTTTCCGAAATTAGCCCTGAGCTATGGATCCAACCAATGGCTGTTCTTGGCAGTATGTCACTGCTTACACTAGCTCCCCTCCTCAATTGTGGTTTTTGCCTTTATAAGCCTTGTCTATATCCCAATTCAAGGCTGCCTGATTTGAGTGTATAGTCACAAGCTTGATCAATAAATCCACACCTAAATTTATTAAAACCCAGATCTCAGCTCGCTCTTATTCTCTTCACAACAGTGAATAAATTATTGTTAAATTGAATTGAAGGGACGCCATATTCCATCTCATATCTGAACAAGAATATTCTTTATGACATCCCCAAATGTTGATCCTCTAGCTTTTCTTTGAAGCCTTCTAGAGAAGGGAGGCCCCCTCCCTGCCCAGGCAGCCCACTGTACTTTTATTATGGTTCTAAGTCTTTGGAAGTTTTTCTCCTTATGTCAATCCCAATTCTCCTTTGTAGTTTCTATTCATTGTTTCTAGATTTGCCCACTTGGATCAAGTGGGGCAAATCTAATTCTGTTTCCAGATACCAATCCTCTAAGCACTTGGATGAAGTTTTGATGTTTCCCCCAAGTCTTCTCTTCCCCAGGCTAAAGGTAGACAGGTCCATCCGTTAATCCTCATATTGGTGTAGTCTTGGATTTTGTCACCATCCTGGTTACCTGCCAGTGGATGCCCTTCATATTAAAATGTCCTTTCTGATATGTCATCTCCAAAACTGAGTGAGTCAACAAGTATTTATTAGATGCCTACCATGTGCTAAGTACTGGGGTTAGAAAGAAAGGCAAAAATTGTTTCCTAGGTTTTTGCTTCCTTTCTAATCTTGGCTTTTCCCTTTTGTTCTGATTATTCTTTTACAACATGACTAACGTGAAAATATGTTTAACATGATTGTACAGGGATAGCTTATATCAGATTGCATATTGTCTTGGGGTAGGGGAAGGAGGGGGAAATTTGAAACTCAAAATCTTATAAAAGTGAAAGCTGAAAACTAAAAATAAATAAATATTTTTTTAAAAAGAAAAAAAGGCACAATAAAGTAGCCCCTGTTCTCAGGGAGCTAATGGTCAAATGGGAGAGAGACAAAATGCAAACAACTATGCAGAAACAAGATATTTTGAATTGAATACTTGGATACATTGAATATAATCTCAGAGGGAAGGTGCCATCATTAAGGACTAGGAAATGCTTCTTGCAGAAAGTGAGATTTTAGCTGAGACTTCAAAGAAGTCAAAAAAGCCAAGAGGCACAGAGAATGAATGAATGAATGAATGAATGAACGAACGAACGAATGAATGAAGCATTTAATAAGCATTTACTACATGCAAAGAACTGTGCTAAGCCTTGAGGATGCAAATAGAAAAGACAAACCATGTTCTCAAGCTCACGTTCTAATAGGGAAGATGAGGCATTTGAAAGATTTTAGCAGCTAGTCCTATGGAAAAGATCCCTTGCTTCTTGGGGTACAGCAACAAATCAAATGGCAAGGCCTCTTTGTAATATCATTTGCACTGATAAAATACCATCAGTTTCTGACGTTGAATCGTATGGCAGTGGCAGTGGCAAGGACTTTCTTTTCTGGGTCTTCAACAAGTGGTACTGCAGTATCTACAGGAAGGGGCAGTTTCCGGGCTACAGTTCCACAGGGGTTGCTTCCCAGGGTGATGACTGTAGGCATTAGTCTGGCAGCATTGCTTTCCCAAAGGCTTATGGGATCAAGGTATTGGACCATCTCTCATCTGAGAGGAGTTTGTGGTTAAGGTAGTGGTGGTGGTTTGATTTGGCTGGCTCATGTGCCCCACGACTTCAGCAAGGCTGACTTGCCTGTTGTGTGGTTGGCAGTTGGCTGACAGTTGGTGGGGATGGCTGGCCCCTTCTCTACAGATGATGACTGGGAGGGCTAGAAGTCACACAGGTGGTTTGAGGAGGGCTGCCACTCTTGAGGCTTTTACACTCATCTGCCTATTAGTGGCAGTTGGTAGGCAGTTGTTGCTGGTGATGATAAAGAACGTAATCTCCTCCACAGGATTTTTCACCTCACTGATGAGATTGAAAAAAAAAAAAAAACTTAGCAGAGATAAGTCAAAAGCAGGTCCAGTGGCTTTAAGGACATTCCTAATCCCAAGACTCTTGGGATCAAAGTTCTGATCTGTTTTCCAAGAAGTTTGGAAAATTATGATGGAAATGAATTGTGGAGACCTTGCAATGCAAGAAACAGATTTTGACCTTTTACCCAGGAGACAATAGGAAGATTTTAGAGTAGAGGCATGGCATGATGAGCTATACACAAGGAAGATTATTCTAGTAACACTATATAGGATAATTCCCGGGAACTCCTTTCCTAGATGTTTGCCCTTGATACATTTAGCACATCAATAGTCAGCCATATGAAATGTTCTCCTAACAGCTCCCAACTATACATTTCCCTTTTCTGCATCTCACCACCAGTTTTATTATATTATCTGGAACAAAGAGCATTAAATTATACAAGTTAATAAAAAGATGTCTTAAATTATTAGATCTGATTAAAACAAAAATGCAGTAGCATTGTCATAAAAATAATACAGAAAAATATTTTCTCTGCCTTCTTTTAAAAATTTTTATATCACCATTTCAGATTATATCTCTTGCCCAGATTAAAAAGAGAAAAAAAATTTTAAATGCAACTCAGTAAAACTAGGAAACATTTTAATGGTGTCTGGCATTCTATACAATAGAATGTAATATTCTATATCCATTGTTCCCCATCTCTCCTTTAATCCTTTGATTTCAGTGGACTGACTTTTCTTTAGAAAAATCTCATCTCAAGGTTATTCGTTTTTCAAGTTTTAGCCCACATCATTGGCCTATAAACTTCTAGAATAAAGTTATTTATTGAACTGTTGACATTTATAGGTGGAGCAACGTAATGACAAGGTACAGTTATTAATGCTAACTAAAATATATTTTCCCAAGAGGAGATAAAAAGCATTTGTTCTCATATTCTTTGCAAAATCTTTTTATATGCATCCTCTCCCCCTGCACCCCTCACCCAGCTATAATCCTTCCCAACTGGCTTTTTAAAACTCATTATCACAATGAATTTTTTCCATAGGACATATCCACCTTTCCTAATACAGTCTGTCAGATTTAAGGAATTGTGGTTTGAAAGGATGGCACGCATCTTTAAATGGCATCTGGGAAATGAGTTTGTAAAGTTTAAAATGAAAATTGTACATTTTAGTCTGTGAAATGACTGCATTTTAGCTGATATTAAAAAACGCAGCATCACACATGTCAAAATATGCTGTTGGAAACTTTTATTTGAAGAAGAAACTACTGATTTAGGGCTTAGTGTGCTTCAAAGGAACAAGCAAATAAAAAGAAAAAATTTCCCCGTGTCCCTATAAATATCAGAACAATGGGACATCTGTAAATCACTTCCAGTCTTAGTTAGAAATCACGAGTCAATACTAGACAAAAAAAGGATTATTTATAAAATCATTAATAGGAAAAAAAACTTCCTAAAGGGGAAAATAAAACAGGCTCTTTAAATGACATGGAATCAGTTAAAATGATTCTAACATTAAAAGTTTACTTTTGTTTTAGGTGTTCATATTTAATTTAGAAAATTAATGAAATAGTGATAATTTTGTAGAGTCTATTGATTAAAAAAAAAACCTTTAAGATATGACTATGTATCTTTGAGCGTCCATCTGGTAGCTCACACATGTTAGAATTTGAGGTTCACAAAGCTTTTTCCTCACAACAGTCCTATGAGGTCAGTAGAGCAAGTATTATTCCCTTCATTTTGCAGATGAGTCAGCCAAGTGACTTGTCCCATGGCACACAGCTAGCAAGCTGAAGCAGTGAGATAATGTAGGATACAATTGTGTGATGGATGCAAATGAGTGCTGAATTTGAAATAAGGAAGAAAAAAAACCTGGCTTCTAGGTGGCTCCAGTACTTGCTAGTTATACTTCTTAGGGCAAAACACTTAACTTCTTTATTTCTACATCTGTAAAATGGGATTAATAATATTTATTATAGCTTTTTCAGAGAAGTTCTATGAGGAAAGTACTATTCAAATCTTAAAACCTTACATGATGGTGTATATTCATAGGTTCAAAGCTCTAATGGAAGGGAGAAAAGCACAGAATATGAGACTTGGAGGGACCTCTGTGACCATCCAGCCTAACATATATGAAAGGATGGGATAGCTAGGTGGCTCAGTGGATAGAGTACCCCCATTATAGCCAACCCAACAAGTGGTCGTCCAATCTCTGCTCAAGGAGAGGGAGCACCCCTCTCCTCTAGTAATACATTTTACCTTTCTGCCATTTCTATGCATGTGTCTCAGTCCTTCCCTCTGGGGCCAAACAGAGCAAGTCTTACCACTCCTCCAGAAGACAGCCCTTCAGATACTTGGAGACAGCTCTCATGTCCCCCCTGCGGTTTCTTTTATGCAAACTAAACATACCTTGTTCCTTCAGCTGCTCCTCATACGTCATGGACTGAGTCCCCTTGCTTGACCATTTTGGTTGACTTCCTCTGGACATCCTTCATCTCATCAATGCCCTAAATCATGGTGCCTAGAACCAAACCCAATATTCTTATTAAGGTCTAAGAAGATCAGAGTAAAGGGAAAACATCACCTCCCTATTCCTAGAAGGAATGACAAGCCCCCTCTAAACAAGCTGAAGATCATATTAGTTATTTTTGGCTGCTACTTTATGCTACTGACTCATATTGTTCTTATAGTTCAATAAAATCCCAAGATCTTTTAGAAAGTCTGCTGTCTATTTGTGCCTTCTTATTCTTATATTCTGAACCTGGCTAGTCTCAGGCATGGGGATAAAGAAAAAAGTGTTGGGGAGGTCAATAATCCCATTCCACTCACCTTTTGTCTGAGATATCTGCTCTATGATATTGATGAGGTCAGAACATCAGAAGCAACTGTAATAAGAGAAACAGGATAGATGAAGTTGTTCAGCAGCATGTAGTCCACCATAAGCTGCCAGGTGCCACTTGCCTTTCTCCCTGACAACAGAACATTGAAAAGAAAGCTGGCATAAAGAGTAATAAAGCATTCCTTCATCTTCATCATTAGAAAATAAATACCTTTAAAATTTTTAAATTATTTCTTCTTTTTTTTTACCATCCCTCTTATCCTCCCTCTTACCCTACACTTGACTAAGCAAATTTTTAAAATTAACTTTAAATAAATATTAATTGTTAATTTAATTAATCATATTTTTAAAATTTAAATCCTGAAAAATAAAGCCTTTAATTCATACATGCCCAGTCCAGCAAAACAAAGCCCAACATGTCTTTGTCCAAAAATGTTTATCTTTTTCTGCTTGATCACTTCTCTGGAAGGAAGGAAATGACATCTTTTATCTTTGTCGTTTTGGATTTATGTTTTATCATTTTGTTGCTCAGACTTCTAAAGTCTTTCCAATTTATTTTTTTTTCTATAATAATATATGGCATAGGGTACCTATGCATATCTTCTCTGTTACTTTTTTTTGTCATTGCTATAGTTTACATTTCTAGCACTGTTAAATAGTAGTGATGATAATGGACATCTTGGCTTTATATTAGATCTTACTGGAAAAGCCATTAACTTTTCTCCAATGCATAATATTTTTCTTAGCTTTAGATAGATATTTATCATATCAAGGAAAGGTCCATTTATTCTTATGATTGCTAGAGTTTTAATAGAAACAGGTGTTGGATTTTGTCAATCTTTTAAGCATCTATTGATATTGTCATGTAGTTTTTATCACATACTATTCACCTGGTTTATTATATTTACAGTCTTCCTAATGTTGAAACAACTCTGAAGTTCAGGTAGAAACTTAACGTTTCATAGTGTATAACATGTCATAGTGTATAATCTTGTTAATATGCTGTTGTAGCTTACTTGCTAATATTTGATTATGTCTTTTGCATTAATATTCATTAAAATATTCATTAGTATTTGTATTAATATTCATTAAATATTCATTAATCCATTAATATTCATTAAAGACATTTGTCCATAGTTTTTTCTATACCTTTTCTCTTCCTGGTTTAGGTATAAACACCATATTTGTGGCATAGAAATAAATGGAAATGGTGTCTTTTTCTTACTATTGCAAAAAAAAAAAGATTTATATATAATAAAATTATTGCTCTTTTTATGTTGGTTAGAATTCACTTTGTAGACCTATCTGGTCCAGAATTCACCACCACCCTCTTTGAAAACTCCTTTATTCCTTGTTGAATTTCTTTTTCTGAGAAGAAATATCTTTCCAGCCCCACCTCCTCCCACTGCCAACCCTGGTGACTCAGTACTGTTTATCATTAAATCCATGGGATGATTTAGGCAACTCTAGGGGTTTCTCTTTGACCCTGCCCATGATCACCTGTTCGAGGTTGCTGAAAGGAACCACCTATAGCCCATGATAACCCTTTCACACTCTGTAGCCTTTTCTGAGTGGTTTAAATGGAGCAGAGATTTTAAAGGATATTTTAGACATTTGTGGGACTGAAGGGCACTAACCATCTCTGTTGCTGAATTTCCCTGTACAGTCTTATTATCACCTCCATAGACTTCCTATCAGTTGCTTTCTTACCAAACCTGTGTTTCAGGAGCCACATGCACAGAATGTGTTCTCACATTTTACCCACTTAACACAGTATGAGCTGTGTGATTTCCTCTTCTACCCCCATTCCCTGAACGCCTATTTGCACTGACAGCAGTATTGCCCAAGCCACAGCTGTTCCAAATTCCTGCTCAAATTTCACCAGTTAATCAGCTCACATTTGTATAGTTATGTGGCAGGTGAAACCTAGAGCGGATGTCTGAAGCCCTTTGGGTAGGGTTCCACCCAGAAGGTGGGATCTAATTGTCCATGAAACATGCTAGTCAAAGAGTGTAGTAGGTGTATGTGTGTGGTGGCCCCACATTGATCCAGTCTATCAAGTCCATTTCCTTCAGGAACTTCACCCCTTCTCCAGGAGGTCCCCATCATGGAACCAGTTAAAATGCGAATTCATCTTTCTGGGGCCAGATATGAGTAACTCCTCATCTCAGCCACCTAAATAGAGTCAAAGGGCAGTCCCCATCTGGAGCCTCTAATTGATTTATTGAATCAGTAACAGTAATATCTCAGAGCTCCCTAAGTCTCTGAAGCTCTCCTGCAGAGTGTCTCAGCCCTGGCTCCATTAGACTGTGCTCTCAGGAGCATTTCCAGTGATTCATCAGCTTGCTCTTTGAACTTCTCTTACAAGCTCACCAGTGCCTTGGCAGTGGCCTGCCCCCTCTTTCCTCCCCCAGTGGAGGAAACCGCCCTTCTCCCCAGAATAATAATAATCATTCAATCCTTCCTTCCTTCCTTCCCTCCTTCCTTCCCTCCTTCCTTCCCTCCTTCTCTCTTTCTCTCTCTTTCTCTTTCTCTCTCTCCCACCCTCTCTCCCTCTCCTTCCTTCCTTTTTCTCTTCACTGGTGAGAGTTCCCAAGTCTCTTCCTCAATTTGCTTTCATTCCCCTATATTATCACGCTGATATTAGCGAAACCTCTGTGTTTCATGGGAAAGTTAAAAGTATGTTATATATACCTCCATCTCTTGTCCCCATCGGCAGAGGTCCCTTCATTTGTGTGCTCTGTAGATCCATGAGATGCTCCTTGTCTTCACTGCATGGTGCTTCAGAGCTGAGAGGTTTATGTCCAGTTGCTGAATGAGCTGGGCCAATCACCTTCCAGTTGCATTATGCTGGTAGTCTGGTGTCTGCAAGATGGTCAACATTCACCAGAGAATGCTTGACTGTTGGTGTGTGTGTGTGTGCGTGCGCACGTGCGTGCACACTTCTGCATGTATGTATGAGTGGGGCTTTTTTTTTTTAAACCTTCCCTGGTAGCCTCCTCTGGTACCCAAACAGTATATCACTGTATATGAACAGAAGCCTGTGTCATGGAGAAGACTTCCTCTATACCACCAGAAAGGCATTTGCCATAGGATGCCACAGAGCTGTCTCCAGCTATCCAATCATCCAACCTTCTTCTTTGTAGTGCCTTTCCCCTAACATATCATAGACATGAGTCATGAGGCCATCTCATCCTGATTATCGACCACACCAAATGTTAGGGGTAGCCCTGATGTCGACACCCTCTTAGTTCGTGTTTGATGTTGGGATGAAATAAGGCAGTCATAAAGGTCATTCAACAATTGGTAAAAGATTTACTCTGCATCACATAGAGAAGGATAGTAGCACTTAGCTTGGCCAGAAGGGCCCTATTCTCTCCATTTCCATATGGAAAAGCATCTGGTCAGGGCAAGGTCTGGTGACTCACAGGATCTTGGGACATCTCTCTAAGTCTGAAGGGTCTATTGTAAGTGTATATGACCATTTATGCCCTTGCATTACCAGTAAGCAACACAGCCAGAGGCTACCAGAAAGCTGCATTAAGGGGGATAGAGTTCCCCCTCCCCTCTTAATTGTCTCAAATTTGTTGGCTTTTAGGGAAAATCTAGCTTAACTCATATGGGGGAAGAATGCAGGAGAGAACCTTGCCTCTTTCTAAGCTTTAGTATTCCCAACATTATTTTCATCTTTACTCTGAGCCTTTTGAAATCTGCTTTCTCAGATCTAAGGAATTATATTATACCCAGATTTTCTCTCCTCTACTCCAAACACTAGGATGATAACTCAAGGTTCCCATCTTTCTACCACAACACCCTATTCCCTACCTTCTTACTTAGAATCCGATGCAGAATAGAATTCTGGGAAGGGTGGTATAACAGGATGAAATTATTAGTAAGGAAAGAAGTTGTTCGGTACTCTCCTGTGGGGCAGAGAGCTCCAATATAGGCCTAGATAATTAAAGACCTGCATCCATAGTATGCCATGCCTCAAAAGTCATTTGGTCCAACCTTTTCATTTTACAGCTGAGGAAGCTAAGGCCCAAGGAGGAAAAATGACTTTCCCAAGGTCACATGGGAAATAAACAGCAGAGACAAGATTTGAACCTCTGTCCAGAAAAATCTCAGAAGCCATCTAGTACAACCATCTCATTTTATATATTCCAGTAACTGGGACCAGTGATACACTTGGAATCAAGAATATCTGATTATGGGGTGGCTACATTGAACAGTGAGTAGAGTGCCGGCCCTGGAGTCAGGAGGACCTGGGTTTGGATCCGGCCTCAGACACTTGACACATACACACAAAAACTAGCCGTGTGACCTTGGGCAAGTCACTTAATCCCAATTGCCCTATCCTCTCCTCCCCCCAAAAAAAATAATATCTGAATTAAAATCCTATCTCCTTAATGTACTTGCTGTGTGGTTATGGACAAGTCACTCTTATGATTCCCCAAAAATATGTTATAGATGGATCACCATCTGCATCAGGAGGGAGAGCCCCTAAGATCACCACTAAGGAAATCGCTTCTTTGAATATCAGCTACAGGCAAGGACTCATTGAAGCACATGAGTGAGAACGTATTATCAGAGTGCATCAGTCATACAACCCAGTATAACTAATTGCTTATCAGGTCCCTCCATATATATAGATATGACTGGGAGGGGTTAGAAGGTGAATAGGGTCAAAGATAAAGCATATATAGCACCAGGCCTGAACCTAGTTTCCTGACTCTAATCAGTGCCATCTCTGTTACACCAGCATAGGCACAGAGGGAATTTTGTTGAAGGTACAAATGCACATAACTGCTTAGAATGATTTGTGCAGATTAAAAAAAATCATAATATAGCTGATTTCACATAAAGGAACTTAATTCCCAAAAGATTCCCTAATAGAGAAATAACTACAAGTTAGGGATCTAGACGTCATTTATGATACAGTGGTAAACATACACAAGTAGAAAACAGTTTTGAACCATTTACTGGTGTTACTTTTTGTTAAGTTACAGAGATGTCAGATTTTAGGTAGATGCCAGAGCATGAAAAATGTTGTTCAGTTGTGTCCAACTCTTTGTGACCCCATTTGGGTTGGGCTTTTTTTTTCAAAGATATTAGAGTCGTTTTCCATTTCCTTCTCCAGCCCATTATACAGATGAGGAAAGTGAGGCAAAGAGGGCTAAGTGACTTGCCCAGGGTCACACAGTTAGTAAGTGTCTGAGGCTAGATTTGAACACAGGTAACTGAGTCTTCCTGACTCTAGGCCCAATGCTCTATTGACTACCTATGACAAATATAAATTTCTGACAATTTTTTAAAAGCAAGAATTCTTGATCTGAAATTGCTACCATTCCATCCATTTTAAATATTCAGATATGAAAGCATCTTAGGACCCCAGTGTTAAAGAACTATAATGTATGGGGGCAGCTAGATGGAGCAGTGAATAGAGCACTGGCCCTGGAGTCAGGAGGACATGAGTTCAAACCAGCCTCAGACACTTAACACAAAAAACTAGCCATGTGACCTTGGCCAAGTCACTTAACCCCAACTGCCCTGCCTTCCCTCCAAAAAAGCAAAAAAAAAACAAAACAAAACTATAATGTAATGGAAAGATGAGAAGAATCAAATCCTAGACTGGGCTCCCCTGCTTATTAAGTGGGCAGCTAGGTGGTGCAGTGAATAGAGTAATGGGCCTCAAATCAGGAAGACTTGAGTACAAATTTAGCCTCAGAAATGCTGTGTAAATCATTGAACCCCGGTCTGGCTCAATTTTCCCTTTTACAAAACGGAAACAATAATAGCACCTACCTTCCAGGGTTGTTGTGAGGATAAAATGAAATAGTATTAGTAAAGTACTTCACAAACCTCAAAATGCTGTATAAATCCTAGCTTTTATTATTGACTCTGTAATCTTTGTCTTTTTTTTTTTTGGAGGGGGGAAGGCAGGGCAATTGGGGTTAAGTGACTTGCCTAAGGTGTCTGAGGTCAAATTTGAACTCAGCTCCTCCTGACTCCAGGGCCAGTGCTCTATTCACTGCACCATCTCATTACAGAACCTCATTGACTCTGTAATCTTTTGCAAATCACTTAACCTTTCCAAGTCTCAGTTTCCTCATTAGTGGAAGAATTAGGTTCAATTAGAATCAGGGGTTCTTAACCTAGGGATTGTAAACTTATTTCTTTAATATTTTGGTAATCTTATTTCGAGGTAATTGGTTTCCTTTGTAATTCTATATGTCTTATTTATGCATTTAACAACATAATTATGAGAAGGGCTCCAGGGGCTTCATGACTTTGACTGCCTAAGGGGTCCATGACACCAAAAACATTATGAACTCCTAAACTACCTAATATCTAAGTTCCTTGTCAACAAGAAAATTATATCCTTTTCTACCTACAGATGTGCTCTTGATTGTTCACAAAATAATAAAACATTCCATAAAAATGTAAAAAGATGTACTAGAAAGTCCCAAAGATTATAAAAGTCTTCAGCAAACATATAGGGAAATAAGGACTTCTTTTCTGGAGTGAAGTAGGGCAAAGGTCATCAATTCCATCCTGGGGCAGCAATTTGGTTGTTGGTGGTAGGGGTTGGGAAGTGGGATAAAAATTACCAGCTTCATACATTCCACCCATTTCCTTTCAGTCCTGGGATGAATTGCAGGGACCCACTTGCAACAAGAAGTATGATAGTCCTTAAAAAGAATATTCCTACCATAGCTAAAATTTAGATCACAGCTAAAAAATGACAGACTTCTAACCAGGGATGGAATGAACTCCCCAAAGACCAGTAAGAATGCATTTGCCTGGTGTCTTTAAAGTCTAATCAGAAAGGTTTTAAAACAAAAAGGAAAGCAGAGAAAACTGCCTGTGCATAGCCACCCAGCAAGAAACCACTGAAAGCAGTAAAAATGACGGAAGAAAAACAGTAGTTGAATTATGACGTCCTAACACAAGGATGCAAATTTGACCTCATTCGTATAACTGGGACTGATAGGATAAAGTCTACAATTGAAATATGGTTCTGGTTGGGTTTGCCCTATCACAAGGAGCAGGGTAGGTCAAAGAAGGCATAATTGTGGTATGTTAAGAAGATCCGGTGATGTTTGAGGAAATCTAGGAACCAAAAGGAAGCAGCATGACAGCGGGCAAAGGGTCAATGGAGGAAGAAACAGAAGTGCCTTTGTCATTGGAATGCATCGCAGGCCACGTGTACAGAAAGAGAAACAAGATGAGGAGTTCAGGAAACAGCTTATGAGGCTGGCACAGAAACATGATACAGTAATTAAAGGAGATTTTAATTATCCAGACATCTGTTGGAACACTTTCTCTTCCAAAGCAGAGTAGCTTCTTGATTTGATAATTTCATCCTTTGAAAGGTGAAGGGACTAACAGGGGGCGATTCTGGACTGGAGTCTACATATCCAAGTTTTACCCCAACCCTGTCCTTAAAAATACGCCACTGGATCTCACCATCTCTGTTGTTCTTTCTGCCCCTCCTGCACCCTTTCTCAGTCAAATTCCTTAAAAATCTATTACACTCCATGCCTTCTTCCCCTTTTCCTCTATACCTTTTCTAAACCTTTCGTGACCTAGTTACTGACATCATCCCTGAACCAAAGCTGCTCTCTTGAAAGTCACCACAAATTTCTTAATTGCCACATCTAATGACCTCCATTCTCATTGTTCTTGACCTCACTGCTTCATTTGACTCTGTTGAACACCTTCTCCTGGATACTTTTTCATCTCTGGGTTTTTGTGATATTTGTTATTGTTCAGTTATGTTTGACTCTTTGTGACTCCATTTGGGGTTTTCTTGGCAAAGATACTGAAATGGTTTGCCATTTCCCTCTCTAGTTCATTTTATAGATGAGGAAAGCGAGGCAAAGAGAGTTAAGTGAATTGTCCAGGGTCACACAGCTAGTAGAGTCTGAGGTTGGATTTGAACTCAGGAAGATGAGTCTTCCTGACTCCAGGCACCATCTAGTTGCCCTTTTGGGATACTCCTCTCTCCAAGTTGTCTGTTCTCTCTGTGTTAGTGACTTCATTCTCCTCCTCTTCCTTCTCTCTCTTTCCTCCCTCTTTGCTTTCCCCACCCCCTACTGGCACATCCTTGTGGAGATGTATAGCAGGTAGTTAGAAATGCAGGACTGAATTTCAGGACAGAGATTAAATCTGGTAATGTAACAATGGGACTCATTGGTTCTAAAGAAATCGGGCATCTTTATCCTGCAGAAAAGAAAATTGGTGTGGGAGTGCATCATAGCTATCTTCAAGTATTTGAAGAGCTCTCATGTGGAGGAGAAATTGAACTTGTGCTGTTTGGTCCTAGAATAGAGGACCAGGAATAAGGGGTGTAATTTTCTATCAGAGTTACCTAAAAAAGGAGAGAGAAGGCCTTGGGAAGTAATGTTGTTTCCCCTTGCTTAAAGTGTTCAAGTAGAATCTGGATGACTATTTTCATGTATGTAAGAGAGTGGAGATTCCTTTCTAGTATGGTTTGGAATAAATGGCCAGGTGAGGTTCCATCCAAGTCAAGAATTTTGTGATACCTTCAGTCCCAGTGGCAGTATAAGAGTTCAGTTCAGAAGATAATGTCTAAGGACTTCTCTGGATGATTATGACTGTAGTCCAAATCAGAAAAGAGCCAAAATATTTCTGTACGCTTTCAATTAAAAGAGCTCCTAGGTGAGCTTCCATTGTAAAATGGAAGTCTAGAAGTTGAAAGCAGAGAGTAGCTCAGCCCCGCAATGATGTGATCATAGGACATTGGTAGCTTTACCACTGATGGAGTGGTAACGTATGGAAAAGTGGGACCATGAGTGCAGATGGGGAGTTATTTATTTGTTATGCTAGTCATCATTTATCTTGTCACGCATGGGTGAGTGACTGAATGATGGGGTGTCTCTGGATGTTACAAATATCATGTTATTATTTATGTTCTATGAAAGAAGATAAGGCAAAATGGTGTAATAGTTATCTGACTTTGGAGAGAAGAAAAAGACTGACTGTGTGGCCCTGGATTAGTCATTTAACTTCTGAATATCCCTGATAGCTCTCTAAGACTATAAGTTACAGTTCAATTGTCAGTCTTCATTTTCAGCCATAAACATACATTAATTTATTAATTATCCATATGTCACCTAGCGTTCTAAGTGTTAGGAATGCATAAATAGAAATAATCCCTGCTCTGAAGAACCTTGAGACATTATCAGGGAGATAATACGTACATATATAAGTATATGCAAAATTCATGCAAAGTAATTTTGCAGGAAAGGCACACAAAATTGGCTAGCTGGATCAGAAAAAAAAAGTCTCTTGTCAAAAGCATTGTCTGAGTGGAGCTTTGAAGGAAATTAGTGGTTCTAAGAGAACAAGATGAGAAATTGCATTACAGGGATGGAGATAGGATATAGAATGACACTAATGAGGAATAGTAAGAAGGCCAGTTTGCTTGAATGATAGGATGCATGAAAGAGAGTAATGTATAATAAATGTGAAAATATGGATAGGAGCCAGATTGTGAAAGTCTTCAAACAGCAGAGAGGGGAATTTACAATTGATCTTAGGAGAGGAAAAAGTTTCCTTATCTTGAGTTCCTCATATCAACTTAATTATGGATTCAGACAAAACTAAAGATGAAATGGGTCTCAAGTCATAGTATAAAGCAGGATTCATGAAAACAACCTGGTAGCAGTTTGAGAAACAGAAGAGTAAATCAGTTTAACAGAATAAATGAGCAAAACCTAGAAGTAAATGAATATAGCAGTCTAGTAAGTTGAAAAAGTAATCTACTGGGGGAAAGAAATTCTCATTCAACAGGAACTATTGGGAACATTGGAAAATAGCTTGGCAGAAAATGGGCTTAGTTCAGCATTTTGCACCATATATTACAATAAACATCAAAATGTTAAGTTTCATGTGAGCACATGTGCACACACATGTGTGTGTATGCACGTGTGTGTAAAGATCACTACATAAAGAAATGAGAAGAGAATGGAAGGAGGATCCCTTCAAAAGTACAGCAAAGAAGAAAATTCTTGACCAATCACAAGATAGAAAAAACAAAAAAATAAGTGATTTTGATTATATAAAACTAAAAAGATTTAGATGAATGAAATCAATATCATTAGAATAAAAAGAGAAATTGTGGAATAGGAAAAGATTTTTGTAACAAACATGTCAGATAAAAGTATGAATTTTGAGATATAAATTGATTTAAAAATACAAGATATAAATACACATAAATTAAAAAAAAATTGGCCATTGAAGATTTTTATCCCTCCAATGTCTCATGATTCAGTCTTTCATTCTTAATGTGGCGACATCTGTACATTCTACTCTTAGGCTAAGGTGTGTTGTTTTTTTTCTTCGCTCTGGACAACAGGGTTTCTTCATGGAACTTTGTTAGTTTGTATGTGCTGGTCCGTTCTATATATACTTCAGAAGTTGGAGGGAGTTTTTGCCTGTTCTTGTTAGTTGTAAGTTGCACCACTATTCAATGAGCAGTTTAGAATGACAGCTTTCAAAGTATTTATTTCTCTTGAGTGAGTTGCAATATATTTATTTCTCTTGAGTGAGATGCAATATATTTATTCCTCTTGAGTGAGATGCAATGTATTATGTACAAATGGAGGGGGAAGAGAGGGAGAAAAAGGGAGTGAGAGAGAGAGAGAGGGAGAGAAGGGAAGGGAAAGAGGAGGAGGAATAAGAGGAGGAGAAGAGGGAGAGGTAGAGAGATAAAAAGAGACAGAGAGAGAGCTGTATAATGGAAAGAATTTTAATGGACCTGGGTTGGAACCCCACCTGTGCCACTTATGTGACCTTGAGCAAATCACAACCTCTTTGCATCAGTTTCCTCATTCGTAAAGTAACAAGGTCAGACTAGGTGATCTCTGCAGCTCCTTCCAGCTTTAAATCTCATGATCCCTCAAGTGCTTCTTATTTATATTCATATTTTGTATCCAGCTGCTATCCCATTTTACACGTATGCAGATTTAACTAGCAGATGTCTTCTTAAAACCTACCACATTAAACATCTGACGCCTCCTTTCTCTATGTTGATCCTTCCTCACTATTCCTATTCTCTCTTTGCCAACTTCTCACCTTTACTTCCTGAGACTGTCCTAAAACAAGGCGGCAAAAAACCATTTAACTTCCCAAAGATTCAGTTTTTTTCAACTTTAAGCTGGGGGAGTTGAACTAGATGGTTTTTGAACCCCCTTTCAAACTCTAAATCTAGGATCCCATCTGGGTTCTAGGTAGTGGATTGTGATATTTAATGGGGATGCATCATAATTTAGATTAGGAAAAACTACTCTAATATATAACAACTGGCTGTGAGTAGAACTTCCATACTGGCTTCCATTCAGTGCCCACCAGGATAGTCAGAGTCCCTGAAGCCCTCGGTAGCAGTCAATGTTCTAGGTATACTTCTTTTCCAGAGAAATCCACATAAATGAATGTCTGAGTGCCAGGCACTGTCAGTACCATGGCCAGTACCCTGCTCTTTCCTTTGCTGATGATTTTTGTCCTTTACTTCATTCCCTCACCCCATTAGGTAGTGGTAATAATTATTTCTCTTGTTACCATTGATGGAATTTATAGACCACCTTTGGGCTTTGGCTATCCGCCACATATTCCTAGTTCTGCTCATGTCTTCCAGTCAACAAGGTAGCACTGAAGTCTCCTATCATTTTCTCATCTAGTACCTTTTGGATCACTTTCTTGCTTCCTTGGTTTTGTTTGGTCTATGTAGAAAAACTATCTATCTATATATACATATATAATTTTACTGATATTTCATACAAAGACACAAATTAAACATTCGAAGTATTAATATTTTCTACAAGATAACAACAATTTATGGTTTGCTATTAGGCTTCCATAACATTTGCTATTTTTTAAAAATATAAAACATACTTTAAAAAAATACTCATCATCTTTTAATTTAAAACAACAACTTTATTTTTGATGACTTTTCCTGGTAACAAAATCAGCTTTATTTCCTGTAAAATAACATTCTCTGCTAATTATTTTCCCCCACCCCAATATCCCAAAATGCTGGATCTGCTTCACATCAACTTGGCACTTTGTGTAGCTGTTGTAGAAACTTGAGTCAGATTTTTGCTTAATTAATGGGCACTGGACTATTCTTTAGCTGAATTAGTCTGGATTCTGCCCAAGAGCTGTAGTATAGGCACCCCAGGGGATCTGGGTAAAACAAGTCTGAACATGAAATGTCAGTCTTTGTGATCAAATAATTCTCAAAACAAATTGAGTTTAAAATAGCCTCTAAGGTAATAAAAAAGACAAAAGTCACGATCATTGTTAAGGATCCATTATTCAGCAGCCCTGTTCTCACTCACACCCCATGCTGTCATTTCCCTTTGTGACTCTCTTGGCACACTCTCCCCATGTGGAGATGACTGGTAACTCAGAAACTTGTTATTCAGATATACTATGTGATACAGCATCTCACCAGGCTTCTTGTCACCAGTTCCCAGTAATGGTACTGAGATATGGGAGAAGAACCAGGACAAAGAAGGCAGTTCACTTGCCATGCACACTCACACTTGTACTGGCTCCCTACATCCCTCCTAGAGAAACAGACCTTAACCATAACACACACCACTTCTAGTCTCAATGCTTTTTCTTATGTGTACACAAGTTTACTTCTAATCCACATACTGTCCTTATTATGAACACAAATTTACTCATTCTACTTAACACCGCCTACCCCCCCCCCCCTGCCCCCACCAACTGCCAGGGTTTTCAACAGTCTTTTGCACATGCTAAAATAGCTATGCTTTATGTTAAGGTGAGAAACAGGTGGTCACAGGCTGCATTGTGGTTTTCAACACTCCCAAGTGCTGTGGGAAACAGATTTAAATGTAATTGGAAAGTATTTAACAAAATAAATAAAAATACAACAGAGCATAGATAATATTACATCTTAAAACAAGTCAACATGCAGCCTAAAGGGATCCTTATGTGTCAGAAAACAGTTAAAAGTAAAAGATATTTTATTGAAAAGCATAGCAAAATAAACAAGAATGGTGATTCTTACCCTCCCTGTACACACACTAGACACATAAATACCCTTTGCCAGGTTATCAGACCATAAGAGGGACAAGAATGTCCCTTCTGGTTTTCTCTTTGACTTTGACACCCATGCTATACAATTCTGCTCTCTCTCCCTCTTGTTCACCACACTGGCTTGGTCATTTTGATAGTTACATTAAGACATTTCTTCCACACACGGGTGGGTTAGTTTCTCCTATCATGCCTCGAATGCCAGTGCCTAGGTATATTGTGATGCTTTCTGCATAGGCCCAGAGCATTCAGGCAGCTGTGAGCAGCTGTGGAACTCCATTACCTTCAATGCACAGCTGTTCCCCTTTTGCTGGCATTCTTAGACTCTAACAAATCATAAGAACTTGGGCAGGAAATGCAGTGATTTTGGCTTCTAGGGGGAAGTAGGACAAAGGTTGCCAGATTTGTAGTGGAAAAATTTGGTTGCTAGGGGAAAGCAGGGCAAAGGTTATTAGCCCTACCAGCTCCACCCAAACTTTCAGTCTTGCTCCCAAGATGATTTTATTGAACAT
Source organism: Petaurus breviceps papuanus (assembly GCF_028583685.1). Lineage (NCBI taxonomy): Eukaryota > Metazoa > Chordata > Mammalia > Diprotodontia > Petauridae > Petaurus > Petaurus breviceps. The sequence continues at coordinate 8,875,818 of NW_027186457.1, read as the reverse complement.
AGATGGGGTATCGTGAGGCTTCAAAAGAATATTCTCAGTAAGGCTCTACTTTGTTCCTTTGCAGATTTACTGAATAGAACTCTCAGGATGATTTTTCAGGGACCAAGTTTGGCATCCCTGAGCTGTTGTTTGTCCTTCATTCTCGAAGAGGACCAATGACATCAGGAGGGTGATGTCTTGACTTGCAAATGAATTGGATTTAAGTAAGGCAGAGCTGTGCAAAGTCATCAGCCTTATGTCCTCCAGAGTCATCTGAGTCCACTAGCAAGACAAAGGTCAGGGAGTGGCCAGGTAGCACAGCAAGTAAGAGCACCGGCTCCAGCATTGAGAAAACCTGGAGATCGAATCCTGGGCTCACACACTTAGCACCCACCCAGAAACACCTGGCGGTGTAACCTTGAGCAAGTTACTTAACCCCAATTGCTTAGGGGCAGCCAGGTGGCTCAGCGAGTAAGAGCACTGGCTCCAGTGTCGGGATGACCTGGATCAAATCCGGGCTCAGATACTCAGCACCACACCCAGAAATAACTGGCCATGTAACCTTGAGCAAGTTACTTAACCCCGATTGCTTAAAAAAAAAAAAGACAAAGGTCAGGATGACTGGAGTAGGATATTTTCTGACCATAATTCAAATATATTATATGGCAGCAGAAGACTCCAGTTCAAAAGGTCTAGACTATACCTAAGAGTTTCTCTAGATTCAAGGCCTGGTGCAGCTATATGTCTGAAGTTTACAACATAAAAGTGCTGAAATAACCCCTAGGGCTATGAGCAAAAAGGGCTGATGTGCCCTTTCCCCTGAAGGAAGAAAGAAAAGGCAACGTGGCAGGTGAAGATGGAAAGATGGCAGTAGAGAGTAGCAATAACTTAGAAATACTCAGTAGAGAGCAGCTCATGGGAAATACCAGAAGCTAAGCAAAGGACCTCAGATCAAGAAAGAAAATAATTTAACCGATGACATTACCAAAGGACATTAGCAGCTCTTCAGGAGAACAAGCAGAAGTATCAGAGCCTTGAATTCCCCCAAAGAGAGTTCCCTATCGTTCTTGTCCTTCTAATGATCTGGTAACCTGCCAAAGAGTATACTTCTTTGAATATTGTGTGCATGCTGGGGTGTGGGGGAGACAATCATCATCATCATTTATTTTGCAATGTTGTTTAATTAAATATCTTTTACTTTAAATGATTTCTGATTAGCTGATAAAAGAAATATATTAGTAGGGGCTCATAAGCTGTAGTTTTGATTTAATGATACTTCATGATATTCCTTGAACATGGGACATATGTATAAGGGAACAGAAATGATTCTAGGTGGCCATGATGCTAGAAGAAATCTCAAAGTTCCTAAGTCCTAGTAGCTCTCACTTAGCAGCCCACAAGCAATACTTTACTAAAATCAGATTCTTTTAAATTTTAATTTTAATTAATTTAATTTTAATTTAAATCTTTGAAACCAGATCTTTTTCCCCTTAAATCTACTTATAGCACTTCATCTGTTTCTCTTCTTTCCCCTTATCACAATCTAACCTGTGTGTATGTATGTGAATAGATACAATAACTCCCAATTAGATGATAAGTTTCCTGATGCCATTTTAAATTTCTACGTCCCCATTGCCTAGTAGTGGCTGGCATATAGCAATGCTTATTATGTGTTTGCTGTTGAATGAATGACTGAGTGAAAAACTATTTATTAAATACTTAATACATGTAAGGCATTGTACTAGATGTATGACTTAAAAAGGCATTTATCCAAAGAGAACAAATGACATAGTCCCTGCTCTCAAAGTACCTATAGTTTAATTAGGGGAACTAGAGCATGTACATGGATAAATGTAATGAAAAATAGATTTTGTTGTGAGTGAAAGAGAGGACTCTAGGAAAATTGTGCAGTAATCACAATCAGCAAGCATTTATTATGTACCTACTATGTGCTAGGCACTAAGGATACAAATACAATGAATTAATTAATTTCAGCTGACAAGGAGCTCTCAGTTTAATGTGGAAGACAAGTCCATTTATAAAAATAAACAGAATAAATGCAAAGAGAGTCAATCCAAAATAGTAAGAGGAGGTGGCCTTTTGAAGGAAGATTAATCCTGAGGTAGGAGAGGATCATAAAGAGCAGAAATGAGAACAGAGTTCATTCTAGTCATAGGCGGGTAGCCTGTGTAAATGTAGAGACTGAAGATGAAATGCCAAGTTTAGGGAACAGCTGGTGGTTCAGTTCGGCTGGAATGTAGAGAGTATGAAGGGGAGAAATGTGAAGTAAGGCAGGGAAGGTATTCTGGAGCCAGATTGCAGATGAGCTTAAATGCCAGGCTAAGGAGTTTCAATTTTATAGTAGAGTCAAAAGGGAGCCATTGGAGGTTTTTAAGCACGAGATATGCTAATATCTGTATGTTAGGAAGATTATTTTGGCAACCATATGTAGGATGAGTTGAAGAGAAGAGTAGACTAGAGGCAGCTATAAAAATTGGAGATCACATCTGTCTGATTCACAGGATTTTAGAGCTGAAAGGGACCTTAGAGACTCTAGTCCAAATCACTCATTTTACAATGGAATGCATGTTACCTAGGATGAAATCAAGGTGCTCCTGAAAAATTGGATGTGTCCATTTTAAAAGAATCAAATCATATTTGCAATATATTAGGGAGGGTTATGATTTTAAAAAAAACTATTACAAAGGTTCCTTTAAAATGAAAATAATTCTAATTTATCTGTTTATTAAATTCAAAATTGTATAATATTTTCCTAAAATGAGTGCACATCTGTAGGCACAGACTGAAACATATTGAGATGTTCTTATTATAGAGCAGTTATTCTAAATGCCTAACTAAACTAATAGGCTCATAGAGATCTAATCTTTTTATCACCTCTCTCCCCAGCCATACCAAATAGGCATCTGGAAAGAAAAAATAGAAAACACTAATGAAAATGTATCAATTAATTTCATAGGGAAAGGTGAGTTTGTGACTTTGTGTGAAGTAAAAGTTCTAAGATTTCTCTATGTAAATTCAGTTTTCTAATAGGAATAATTGTATATGTATAATTCACATAGAGGCAGCATGCTGAGTTTGGAGTCAGGAAGACCTGGGCCAAAATACCGTCTCTGACATATGTGTGACCTTAGGCAAGTAATTTCACTCTGTGTGCTTCAGATAACTCCTTAGGACTTAACTACATAGAGTGGTTCAGCCGACTGATGACAGAGTTCCCACAGTAGCACTGGATTGTTATGTTTGCTTTCTGTAATGCCTCCACTTTGTACTGTACAAATAATGAATCCCTAGAAATTCTCCCATGTATTCAAATACACACTCTTCCAAGTGATAGTTATTTAAAAAGGGATCGTTGATTCTAGCCCAGTGGAAACATGTAGTGTGAATTCCAATAATGCAACTACTTCATGGGGATTCTTTGGTGACACTAATTGGAACCTAGCTATAGTTTGAACTTTTGTCATCTTTGTCACTTTGAGGGACCTAAGGTGAAACTTTAGGATGGTTGCTGCAATTCCAGACCTTCTATTTCATTGCTGTAAGGATCACCCTCTACCAATACAGATCAATGACTCTTTTGCAATTTGTAGTCATATAGACTTGATCAGTATCACAGGGAGGTTCAGAGACTTCCCTGGGATCATACAACTAATATGTGCCGATGTAAATTGAACTAAGGTCTTCCCGATTGCAAGAGTAGCCTTCTGCCTACTATGCCATCTGACATTGTGCTTGGCAAATCATAGGCAAATGCTTGTTCATTGATTTATATGCCAATTAGTGACTCAAAAGAGTCTTTTATGTAGTTGTTGATTATTTGCATGTTTTCCTTTAGAAAATTGTTCCTTTCCTTTAACCATTTAGCCTGCCAAGGAATGGTTCTTGGTCTTACATATTTGCTATAAATATGTATATATATGTATATAGATACATATTATATATCTATATACACACATACATATATGTATATCAGGCTCTTTCTTAGATATAAAATATTAGACTATAAAGTCAGAGATACATTATAGAAATAATTTTTTTTACCATTTTTTCATTTATCTTTTTATTCTAGTTGCATTGATTTTGTGCATTAAAATCATTGTTAATTTTATATGATCAAAATCATCTATTTTGGTTTTTGTGAATTCCTGTTATTCTTTTTGGTTATGATTCTCCTCCTCAGCAATAATTGTGAAAAGTAATAGCTTCTGTTCGCCTCTAATTTCTTACAACCTGGAACAGTAAAGTCCTTGTCCCATCTTGTCCTTCCTTTCTCATCATTTGCATCCAGTTCTGACTAATGCAGTCAGATTCTTCTTTTAGAATATTCAAATAAGATGCTGGGCTTCCGGACACAGCAATGGGTCTTGAATTTACTCTTAGCAAAGGTGAAGCAACATCAAATTTGTCACTGCCTAGTCGAAGTCAGCAAGATGACATGGTATAATATCTTTAGGAATACTGAGTTAGGAGATCCTCGGGGAATAAGGTGAAAAAAAGGTCAGCTCCTGACATAAAATCGGGTACCAGATGTGATGACCCTTAATCAGAGGTGCTACAGATTGCAAGTCAGCATTCCATTATTGAATTCACCTCTCAGATTAAACTGGTCTGCTCTGACACAGGCAACCCTACCTGTAAGCCAATAGCTGGGTCATCGGCATGATTATGCAGACCGTAGGAACACAGAGGGCTGATGATTCTTGCAGGAATGGATTTTTAAACTGTAATCGTCCTCTCTTTTTTTCCTCCTCTTCCATACCTTCCAACCAAAGTGTTGACCTTCATTTTCACTTTGGGAGAATAATATTATAGTAAAAGAGGTGTGTAGCTCAGAGTTAAATTTATATGGCAAATATACTAAGGAATAGATGAGAAATTTAAAGACTACTATCTCCTTTGAGTATTGAAAAAAAGAAAATCAGCGGCTTTATCAAATACTAACCATAATGACAGTTCTTAAATTGCATGATTTTTCTACAGTGTATGAACCTTGGGGAGGGAATATAGAGAACATTTTATATGGGGAAGAATATAACCTTCTTATTATAGAAGTGACCTAGAAAATGGAATATCTGTTTTTTTTAATCTTTGGCTTTTCCTAAGTCTTTACTATTTATGATCTTTAATATGTGATGACCTGGGAAGGCCTTCCTAGGCCTTGATTTATAAAATGTAAAATTTTTTAAAGGGTCTTTGTTAATCACAAGATCGTAGGATCATAGAGTTTCAAGGAGAATGAAACCTTAGTGATTATCTAGGTGAGGAGTTCTTAATATTTTTTGTGTCATAAACCCATTTGGCAGTCTGGTAACTGTTTACCAAAAGTTTTGGTAAAGCTTTTGGACCCCTTCTTGGAAGGATGGCCCTTTTTTAACAAATAAGTTTTTACTGACTTCTTCCACTTTTGCATCATCATAGTTTCCCCCAGTATCCTCCCCCATCCTCCCAGAGAGTCATTCCATATAACAGTATCATTTTTTAAGACAAAAAAGAAAGAAAACAAACACAACTGATCAAAAAAAAAGAAAAAAAACCTGGAAATTTGCAATGTGCAACACCTGTGGATCTCCTGCCTCCATGAAGAGGTGGGTTGGGGGTATCCATTTATATCTCAAGAATCTCTTACATAATTGAAGGAAATGTAAACTTCAGTTAGTGGTTAGAGATAAATGTGCAATTCCCCTCCCCCCCATTTAAGTTCACAGACCCTTTGAAATGTTTTCATGATATTCTCTTAACCCCAGGTAAAGTAGCCCCTTCGCCATCTTGTCCCACACTATAGTTTAGGAAACTGAGGCTTGGGGTTGTCAAATAACTAAGAAGTGATATTAATTAATCCAACAAACATTTATTAAACACCTATTGTCTATAGAACACTGTGCTAGGTGCTGGGGGAGATATTAAGCTTAGATGAGATAGACTCTCCCTTCGTGGAATTTATAATCCAGTAAGGATTTATTTTCAAAGGATTTAAAGAAGCATAGTTGAAAATCTTTAGAGAGACATTGAAACATCCTGCCCTTCCAAAAAGAAAGTATCATGTATTATCAGTGTATATTGTTCTACGAATATCCCATTGGTACAAGAGACAGACACACGCTAACAATGTGACCTTGGACAAATTGCATAACCTCTTGGGACTCCAGAGCAGTGTCGTCAAAGTCAAATAGAAATCAGACCACTAAACTGTCCTTAAGGGTCCCTGTGGGCTACATGTTGACTTAGAAAAGCAAATATCAACATTTCTCTCTATTGAACTTTTATTTATTTTGTTAAATATTTCCCAATTACATTTTTATCTAGTTTGAGGAGTATCCCAATTGAATCATTGATTATTAGGGGTAATTTGGGGGAAATATTAATTATAAGGATTTTTATTACTATTATTTTTATGGTAGTTATTAAAATTTTCATCATGTTTATACCAGGTTTTCAGTCTTTCATGGGACTACTGTTAAGAAACATTATGAAAGCTGCCTTTGTGTTCTGACAACCAGAGGGGGATAATAATGGCTCATTTTTCTGTAGTGCTTGGAGATTTACAATGACCTTGTGAAGTAGGTAGTAGAAATGCCTCCAGTTTACTCTCCCCATTTTACAGTAAAAGAAACCAAGCCTCTAGCAAGGGAAAGCATTTGCCCAGGGTCACACTCATTCCTTTACGTTCAATGTCTGGCACACTGTTGCACAACTGGGCAAAAATAACTACTTTTTGTTATTGAATAAAAGTACTAAGATGTAACTCATCTTATAGTCTCTGAACGCATCCTGGGTACAACTCCAGAAGCCAAGAGGACAACAGGGATGGCAAGGGACTTGTCGTATTCCCTCGTGATTTTGATGTGAAGTTCTACACTTTGAAAGCTTTGGGTTCCAAGTGTCTTGGAGAGCACAAGTATTTGGTATGGCAAACCTATGAAATTGTAGTTCTTAAGATTTTACGGGTGGTTGTTGGTGACACTTCATTCTGTGATTGCTTGAATTTCACTATAAAATTTGTTGGTTACATTCCAATAATGATGATGATACTATTGGAGTTGTACTAAGGATGCTTTTAGTGTGTCTTTAAAGGGTGAGATTATATCCTAATAATTTTGCTTAGTTACAAAAAACCTAATTGTTTCCTTTGCCTGGGTAAAATGTTATTATAACACAATGAATATGTTGTGGTGGGAAGAATATCCTAATCCTCTGCCCATGTAAGTTGAGATAGTTTTTCTCTGAAAGGGAACAAAGCTATTTCCAAGACTTGATTGGCTGAGGTTATTAAGGCTCATGCTTGGTTCTGCAGCTCCCTGGTATCGTCTGTCTATGTTGACTCGACTTCCTGGTCACCTAAGGGCATAAAGGCTCATCCAAATCAAGTTAGAGCCCTTCAGATTTGGCAGATGCTCCAAAAATCATATAAATCACCACCTCCTGAGATGCTGACCAGATGTGTTTCCATTAACCTCCTTTTGTTAACTGTTGATGGCCTGTGGGTGCCTCATTTTGTTCCAGTACAGAGCCAAAACTAATAAGGTACTGGCCTGAGTCAGACCTAACTCTATTGGGACAAGAAGCCATTGTGGCTCACATCATTGTTGAAATGGGGAAAGGCACTACAAATAAGGAAGATGGGATAATAAAAAGATGAGATTTAGCACCATGTCATCCTGTGGAAAGGACCCTTCTAGTGGTGTGGAGAGTCTTCTCAATGGAAAAGAGAGCAAGGTCCCACTCATATGGAGAAATTAGTTCAATAGGTATTGGAATAAGCTGTTAGGGAGGGTAAAGAAAGCACTAGGTCCAGGGGTGGGGAACCTGTGGCCTCGAGCCCACATGTGGCCTTCTAGGTCCTCAACTGCAGCCCTTTGACTCAATCCAAACCTCACAGAACAAATCCCCTTAATAAAAGGGTTTGTTCTGTAAAACAAAGGTTTGTTCTGTTGGCCTTGAGGCCACAGGTTCCCCACCCCTGATAGGTCCATAATTGACCATCCTTACCTAAAAAGGACAAATTCAGAAGAGTTGTGTTTTGCCCTTCTTGGGACTGGATGCTAATGGTCATTACCAGCTAATTCACTTCGGGGGAGATTATTGAAAGAAGACTGCTCCCCACTAAAGGGAGTAATGTGTGTGTGTATATGTGTGTGAAGAACAGTTTCATTTTCAATGGTTTTTTGAAAATAGCAATGCAACTAGAAAAAAAAAGTTATCAGGGCTACAACTGTTTATAGACATAGCTAACCACTGAGGGGGCATCATAAGGGACCCTATCAAATCACAGTAGATCCAAGAGTTTTAGGATCTGAAGTTGTTTGAAATCTGTTTTTTTTTTTCATTATTATTTAAGAGGTCAAAAGGAATTGTGCCCCATGGAATTTGTTGTGATTCTTTTGTGCAAATCATTTGGAAAAGCAGTTGAAAGCATGATACTTAAGTCTCCCTGAAGAGGTTACTGACTAAGAGGGTTAGGGTTGCTCTGGAGTCCCCAAAAAACCAACAAGCTGGTTCCTGCCAAATGAATTCAACTCTAGTCTTCTCAGCCAAAGAAAAGTAAAGTTTATTAAAAGTTCGCTTGCATTAGCCACAGAGTAAGTCTGTGCTTGGTCATTCCATGGGGCTCTCACTATTCTATGGCATTCTATGGCATATCACTCCACATGGTGTGAGATGGGGTCTTATATACAGAAGGCTATGGGAGGAATCTAGGGGTGGTCTAGAGGAGGGTCTTCAGGAGGAGTTAATGAGGTCAACGAGTGATTAAGGGTGGGAGGTAGCTGGAGGCTACAGACAATGGTGGGCTAGGCCAATTCAAGAGTGGATCATATTTTGATAGGCTCAAGGGTGGGAAGTAGATCAACAATGGAGGGCTAGAATTAGTAGTTAGCAGTATTTGCTAAGGATAGGCGAGGTGGCTGCATCAGTTTAAAAAGTTTCCATTCTCATCCCCAGATTATAAACCAGAGGGAGACACCATTGCACAGCTTGGTGCGAGGAATACCACCCCAAGCACTGGCTGGAGGTCAGAGTCAGGCCCCAGTAATAGCAATGTCCATGGTGTTCCTATTGAGCACCAGAGGGCAGTGGCAGCAGAGGCCCCCCTATCTGCCTTATGAATAGGAGGCAAAGCTGGGCTTGCACAGGGTGGAGTCAGGCCCTAACAGTAGCAGCAATAGAAACATTCAGCACTGAATGTGCTGAGTCTCCTGGTAAGGCAAAGGGGATAAGGCCCTAAGAGTAGCCCTTGTCCCACCTGGGCATATTGGGTAGCAGCTGACCCTGGAAGAAAAGGCAGCAAGCAAAGATACAGGCCCCAGCAGTGTTAACCAGGGGACAGTGGGCCTAGATGTGGGCTGTAGCAGTGGTGGCTAGGCTAGTGGGCAGAGGTATGGGCTCCAGAAAGGGTGGAGAGGGGAGTAGTTCCTAGAGGCAGAAGAGTGGGCACTGGCATGTATAGACCCATGGCAGCCCATTGCTTACTGTAATGTAAAACTGATTGGGACCCTCACATTGATGCCAATACGATACCCAGTGATCACTGTAAAATCCCCCCCTAAAAATTAGAAAATGGAGAGGGGCTAATTTCTAAGAACAAAGGGGAGGTGAAGGTGTCTAGCCAGACCCCCTGAAAAAGGGGGGATCAGTCTTTGACAGGCCTATAATGAAGTGAAGATTTTATATTCTCTGTCCACTTTGACCCCCCTCACCAATAGCATGGGGCTCCCACCTGGGATGGTTTTCTCTTGTCTTACTGGGAAATTCTTCTTGACTTTTGATCATGGCTGTTGACTTTACAAGAAGTATCATCATCTTTGACATATTCCTGATGCTTCCTGGGATGCTTCTACTTACAATCACATTTTTCCATTGAAATACCCACTGTGAAATGCACAGATTTGGCATCACCCATCTCACAGACCTTGGACTATGTCCTTCCAGGGGCCTCCTCTGGATTCAGTCATTCCTTCAGGGAACTGTTACATTGTTTTGCTTTATTTTGTTTCTGCTATGTTTCCAATTTAGACTGTCTTTTCCTCCTATATAGAGTTTCTTAAATACAAGACATCGAGTCTGGCTAGTTACAGGTCTAAAGTAATTTAAGTGGTAGAAGGTTCTCTAGAAAACTTGAAGCATCTTCTAGCTAAGGAGTGGACTATGATAAAAGCACTATCTTAACCTCTTCCCCCATGCAAAATTAGACTAGGTTTTCTCTGAAAATTGACAAAGTTGAGCTATCCTTGAGACTTGAGTGGCCCAAATTGTATCTCCCTTCATGGAGCTTACAGGTAGCCTGTGATTCCGTGTTTCCACGATAATAAGACCTATCCCGAAAATAAGCCCTCCCTTACTGTGTAAGATTCCTTTAAAATAAGCCCTCCCCCGAAAATAAGCCCTATTGAGATTGCTACTGTAGTGAAGGTGATCCCCTGCGCTACACACTACATTATGGTACCCTCTGTATGCACCGTCCCCCCCTCCCCCGGTGAAACGCACGCTCCGAGCTGCATCCAATCAGAGCTGCATTGGATGCGCTCCGAGCTGCATCCAATCAGAGCTGCAGCAGTGAGTGCGTCATCCTGTTCTTCCCCAGTGATTTTCTTGTAATCACTGTAATTACAATTTGCTTGTAATCACCAAATTGCTGTCAATGTTCATTAAAATAAGCCCTCCCCTGAAAATAAGCCCTCTGGTGTTTTTCTGTCCAAAAAAAAAATAATAAGACAGTGTCTTATTAATGGGGAAACACGGTATTACTATCATGACATCACCTAAGAGTATAAAAAGGTCCTCCCACATAGAGATAGGACCCTTGGTGTCCCAAGACCCTGGGAGTCACTCTGCCCAGTCCCGCTGACCACCTATTTCTACATGAAGACATAGAAGGGCCTGTTGTATCTTTGTTGAATATCCTTTCTATGCTACAGCTAAGTAACTCTCCTGTTGTTAACAGCCAAATGACCTAAGAGTGACAGTCTTGTAATGTTCAACCTGAACTGAGAGGGTATTGGCCTAAATTGAGCCCACATTCAACATCTAGTAACCTCATCTATCTGAAACACAGTCAACAGACTGGTAAAAGAAGAAAAATGTTGAAGGGCCATAACATTCATTCATTCATTCATCTATTCTGTCATTGTAGCGGCAAGCACCCCAAGCGTCCTCAGGGTTGCTGCCAACACAGGTTCTTGGATCTGCTTTGATAAAGGAAAGCAACTCAAAATGGGTTAACAAGCTTACTTTAATCAGTCAGATATGTATCGTTTACCTAGTTCAGGGGAAAAAGGTCAGCACCCCGAATTTCAGAATATACAGACAGAATTATAGATCAAGTAGAAACAGACCAAGTAGACAGATTTCCAAACTGTCCAACCATTACATCCATACCAAACAACATCTGGGTTTCAAAGCCGGGGGACTCTGGACAATGGCTTTCCAGAGTTTCATCTGATCAAATCACAGAACACTTCTCAAAATGAGCCCCAAAACAAAGCCTCACATCAGGGCTTATATAGCCTTCTCCTGGCTCAGAGAATGTAACAACCTTATTGACCCACTGGCCAATCAAGAAGTATCTACTATCCCCCCAAAAAAAGCCTCCCACCCCAGGCTCCAGGTGCACTTTAGCCTAGCGGCGGGGAAGATCTTAAAAATTTACATTCCCATTACAGTCATTCATTGACTTCTTTAACAAATATATATCAACTACTTACTACACTGTCATGTATCATGAGAGTTACTGTGGGGGATAAAAAGATAAATAAAATGATTGCTGCTTTCAAAATATTTACAGTCTAGTATGGGTAACAAGGAACTGATGGGTAAATACAATAGAAATTATAATTGAGATTATATGAGGGAGATATCATTTGCAAATAATACACTTTATTCTTAGGAGAAGTCTTCACATCCTCACTCATCCATTTACAGCTTTAATAAGTATGTTTATTTGTTTTTTAAGACCATAGGAAATTAGAAGCAGGAGATTAGAAAGGCTGAGAGGGTCTTTGTAAGCCAATATTCTAAAGACATCAAAAAGTGATAGCTTGGCAGGTAGAGTGCTGAATCTGGAGTCAGGAAGATTTGAGTTCAAATCCTGCCTCATAACTAGCTGTGTGGCCCTGGGTGAGTCACTTTCTCTCTCTCAGCAGAAGTTTCTTCACCTGTAAAGTGAGGATAATTATAGCACCTATCTCCTAGGATTGTTGTGAGACCCAAAGGAGATAATATTGACAAAGTGATTTGCAAGACTTAAAAGTTCTATATAAATGCTAGCTATTATTATTTCAGAAAGAAAAAAGACAAGAAAATGAACAAAAAAGCAGACACAAGGACTGAAAATGATCAGCAGTCTGAGTTCTTATTGGCTTCAACAGCCTCCAAGGACTTATATCACTGAATTTACAGTTCAATATAGTAATTGATTCGCCATAATGACTGAGTCATCAAGAAAAGATTACATTATGTTCTCTAAGAAGGCAGGAAGTAATACATTTTAAAAAGAGTTCTTCCAGGGTTTTCTTGGTAAATACTCATGTATCCAGAAAATCTGATTATCTAGAATGACTCATTCCCAGAGGATTCCAGATAAATGGATTTATTCTGTTTTACTGTATAGGCAGTGGCTCTTTTGAAGTGAATGTTGTCCAGCAACAACACTAAGACCATCTTTTCCCTCATGAATTCCTCATTTGATGAGAGATTGTCTTGTGATGAATAACTTGATATTTCGAGTTTTTTATGAAGGCATTTTTTTGTTACTTGACATGATTATGTGTAAGCCTTGAGTTTTCAGAAGGCTTATTTGTAATTGTCCCATTCAAAACTAAAGTTGGCAATATTTGTCCTTTGAATGCAGCAATTTCCTTTAAATTCATTCACAATACAAGACAGTACAAAAATTACTGTTTGGTATTCAGGAAACTTTCAAGAATAATAATTTGGGTACACAGTATAAAAATTATAGAAAAATGATTTCATCCTCAAATGATTTTAAATTTTAATCAATGTGAAAGAAAAAAAATGATTTGGGGTGAGAACTGGAAGATGTCAAGCAAAAAAAAAATTAAATTAGGGCTTTATTTTATTTTGGTTGTTGGCTTTTTTTTTTTTAAATGTGTCCATAGCCTATGATCATAGGGCCATCCTCTCACTCTGTAAGTCATATTCATTTCTGTAGCTTTCTTCAACTAAAAATGAGTAAAGCTATCATTTACATTTGTTGCTCAAATTTTTTGGGGGGAAAAAAAAGCCAAGTTTACTTAAGCACAAGCAGTTCCCTGTACTGCTTCCAGACAGAATTTGAGGTATGAGATCCAGAAAGACCTACTTTTGCCTAATAGTCTGAGACTCTCCAAGCCACTCCAGGACAGCTGGCAGCAAATATCTTTTGTGGAAAATGGAATCATTTTTCTGTAGGTAATAAAACCATTTTTACCCCTAATGACTCTTGATTTTTTAAGGATATGGAGAATTCATTTATTCAAACTTAAGCTTCAAATTTTAATCTAAATGAAAAACTAAATTAGGGTCTTCCCTCTGTACATCATCCTTGCCCCACAATGATCCAATTCATTAAAATGAAATATTTTGAGATGAATGGGTAGGATATATAATAGTTTATGTTAAAAATTCCATTTGCTTCAAGAAAAACAAAATTTTGCAAATGTTAGCTATGATGGGATGAATTCAAGAGTTTGTAGGTAAAATATTGGTCTAGCCAGAGATTCAAATGAACAAGTTATTCTTAGTCTTACAGTTTTTGGCAAAATCTGTTTTGGGGTTAAAAAAAATGATTGTATGACTCCCTGAATAATGATCACATTTTCTTCACTTTTTTTTTTAATCACATCTTTCTCCAAAAGATGTTTGCTTGAGATTATCATGTCAACCAAATTGATATACATCTTGAGGCAGCTAAAAGGGTATCTGCTTATTAGTCAAAGATGTTTCTTCTTGGAGGAAGACTAATCTAATGGGATCACACAGAGAACTTAATCAGACTGATTAGCAGGTAGAATTAGGGAGCAAGAACAGAAACTTGGGGAAGAGATACCAGACTTGTTCCGCTTGGCTCCAGAAGGCAGAATTAGGGCCAATGAATTGAAATTTCAGAGTCAGATTTGCCATGCAGTGGTCAGGGTTTACAGTCAGAACGTGAAAACATTCCCAGTTCAAGGGCAGAAGACAAGGGGAGATAAGCAAATACTTTCGTAGTCGTTGAAGAAGTTCATCTAGGCAAAATGGTGGTGTTGAGGTGACCTTTTAAACAAGGCTGCAAGCCCCCCTTGTCAAAAGACAATGAATAGCTATTCCAACAATGAACGAAGATCTGCTTTACCATCTTCTTGCATATTATTTCTTATTCAACAGTGATTGAGGACTTTCCACATTTAAAAAAAAAATCTAACAACCAGAAAGAAAAATAAAGCTCTAATTTAATTTTATTTTTGCTTGATATCTTCCAATTCTTACTCCAAATAATTTTTCCCTTCACATTGATTAAAACTTAAAATCATTTGAGAATGAAATATTTTTTATAATCTTTATACTATGTACTCAAATTGTTATTCTTGAAAGTTACCTGAATACCAAACAGTAATTTTTGTATTTTCTTATATTTTGTGAATGAATTTGAAATTGAAGCCACTAGGTGGTGGGGAGATTAGTCCTTCAAGATGTAACATGATTGTGGTTCCTATTTTTTGCTCACACTGAGTTAGTACCCCAACTAGTGAGATGTTAGGGCTCCTTTGAGATCAGGTAGCAGGAAATTGGAGGTAAGCCCTATTTGAAATCATTACAAACTTCCATTTGACACAGAGGAGAGGAGAATGAGGGGCATTCCTTCCTATCTTGGTACCACAAGACAGAAAACTAAACCTGAAAAAATCAGAAATACCAATACCCCAGCTGCTGAAAATGTCTCCATGCAAATGGTAATGATCACTAAAATGTATAAAACAGGAATGCATATGAAACAGATTAAAAATAATACTTTCCTTAGGTGTTAGTACTATAGCATAACAAAATTGGAAATAGATCTGAACAATTACAGAGAAAGTCTTTTCACTATTTTATTGTTTGTGGTGCCCTAAGCTTGAGGTTTCATAACAATGTATTGTTGACAAGTGCAGGACAATTGTAAGAAATGACTTCATCCTTAAGCCTAGATTAGATGAAATGAAAAATAAAATTGAAGAATTACTAAATTCTGAAGTCAAGGAATCTGAGGCAACTGGAAATCTTCACTTAACACAAACTCTA
The DNA here is from genome assembly GCF_028583685.1 of Petaurus breviceps papuanus. Lineage (NCBI taxonomy): Eukaryota > Metazoa > Chordata > Mammalia > Diprotodontia > Petauridae > Petaurus > Petaurus breviceps. The sequence continues at coordinate 8,860,569 of NW_027186457.1, read as the reverse complement.
GCACTTTCATCTAAAAAAACGTTGTTTTTAAAAATATATCAGATAATTTGGAAAAGGAGATGGGTATATTTAGGAATTCAAAAATCCCTTTTTGAGTTTGATAGCATGAAGTGTGGGGGAAGTATTTTAGTATTAATTAATATTGTTTGAACCTAGCTTTATGTGGCTAGAAGACTATCTAACCCCAAACCATAGGTCCTGCTGACCACAGAGACCCTCCAGAGAAGCCAGACCTTGGGTACCGTGAGGCATTAGCTAGTCATAGTGGGCAGTCAGGTATCGATTGATTGATCTGTGGCTGTGGCATCAATTATACACACTTTCCTCTGATCACACTTGGTGTTGGTTACTGAATCATATCCTTTGAAGTCAATATAGTAAGTTTTTTAAGAGGAAAATAAAAAGGGCAAAAATAGTTCAGGGATTCAGGTTTGTGGTTGAATCCTCATCTCTCTGGTACTCAGTCTCATCTATAAAATGTGGTGTGGACATGACCTCTGAGGTCACTTCTTGCTCTAATCTATCATTCTATAATTCTAAGACATATTTTCTATCGTTCACTTGTTTAGTTGTGTTTGAATCTTCATGACTCTGTGGACCATAGCATGCCGATACCGTCCATAGAGTTTTCTTGGCAAAGATACTGGAATGGTGTGCCATTTCCTTCTCCAATGAATTAAGCCAGAATTTAAGTGACTTACCCAAGGTCACACAGCTAGTCTGAGGTTGAATTTTAACTCACATTTATATACTTTAAACAAAATGCTCCCCCCCCCAGTTCTGTCTTAACCCTTCCCTTCACCCCCCCCAACACATAATTTAAAAATATCTATATGAAAACAATATATTGACTAAGGACCATAAAAGATACACCAAAAAAAATCTCAGGGGAGTAAAAAGCAATTTATTATCACTTTGATACTTATTAAACATAGTTTCCCAATGCAATATAACATTTACATTGCCTTTATCATCACAACGCTTTTGATTGAGTTTTGTACTCATAGCTCATTTATGAATACAAATATATAAACACACAAAAACCAGCCTAAGTATGATAGGGAGTATTCAACGTTCATGTCAAAAACTGTTCTCTATTTAAAATATTCCATAAATACCATAAAGAGGCAGCATGGCAAAATGAATGGATTATTGCTAGATAAATTAATGGATCGATAATTAGCAAATAATGAATGAAATAAGGAGCTAACATTCTAGTGTAAGAGATAATCCAGAAAATGGAGAGGCTTAAGAATTCTGACTGAAGTCATGACCAACATTGATTCTAACAACAGTCTAGGCATTTCCTGGTAGAGAAGTGATAGATTCTAGGTACTGAATGAGACATGCATTTTTAGACGCTGCCAATGTGGGAATGGGCTTTGCTTCGCTATGCATATTTGTTTTAAGTGTTTTATATATTTTTTTAAATGGGAGGGGGTCATAGAGCATGGGGAAGGTTAACAGTAGGTTGCCTCCTCACAAAAAAGGGGAAAAAAGGTCATTGAAGCATTTTAGAAAAGTGAATAGAAGTTACTTCTGATGCCATGGTAGAGAGTAGAGAAGGAACCCTCTGAGGCCCTCTCAAATTCCCTTTGAAAACAACTGCCTCAGAATTGATGCAGGAGCAGGGAAGCAGCTTTCCAGCCCAGCAGAAAAGGTCTGTTTCACTGGGGTGGGAGGGGAGTGAGGTCTGAGAGCAGCAGCAGCAGCAGCAGAGAGCCTCACCTCAGGGGGCCTACAGGAAGGCTCCAAGCCTGGGGCAATCCATCAGTGAGGCCCTGCCCTACTGCAAGCCAGCAGCCCTGTATGCAAGTGAGCATTCTCTGTAGCACAGCAAGGCCCCCACTCCAGGCACCCCACCCCCAGCATAAGCCACCCAGGACCCTCTGACCCCATTTCTGACCAGTAGTGAAGCCCTGCCCCAGGGCTGGTCAGCATCAAGGCCCCACCCTTGCATGCTGCCAGCAGTGAGACCCTGTTTACATAACAACCCAGCAGCAGGGCCTAAACCCTGGGACAGACTAGTACCAAGATTATTCTTCTAGATAGCTTTTCTTAAATTACTCCCATGGGTCATGGCCCACAGTTTAAGAAGCCCTAAAAGGATTGCAAGTGGACAACTTTTAAGAAGCCCTGCTCTAGGGCAGGGTCCCACCGATGGGGGACAGCCAACAGAGAAGTTCCATCCTTCAGTACAAGCCAGAAGGGAAGCCTACTCTCCAGTGAAAGCTAGCAGCTAAGAACTAAAGCCCAGTGAAAGCCAGCAGCAGTAAGACCCTGAGCCCCAGCATAAAAAACACCCCAACAAAAAACAAAACTTGGGACAGTACAAGACAAGAGCCCAGCTCTCACACAAAAACACCAAGTCACAAAAAAAGGCACAAAAGTAAGCAACCCCCTCACTTCAAACTTCCCCGACCCCTCCAAAAAGAACTTGATCATAGAGAATTACTATGTTGACAGGGACAATCAAGGCATAAACTTAGAAGAATATAATAGTGTCAAAATGACAACATATGAAGCCTCAAAGAAAAATGTAATTTTCCTAGAAGAGCTTAAAAAGAATTTTAAAAAGCAAATTAGAGAAGTAGAAGAAAAATTGGAGAAAGAAATGAGTAATGCAAGAGAATTATGAGGAAAAAAAAGTCAATAGCATGGGAAAAGATAAACAAAAATTTACTGAGGAAAATAACTTCCTAAAAATAAAATTGGCCAAATGGAAAAGGAAGTACAAAATCTCACTGAAGAAAAATTTACTTAAAAATTAGAATTTAGTATGGAAGCTAATGACTTTATGAGATATCAAGGTATGATAAAACAAAATTTCAAAAGTTTTTTAAAAAAGAAGAAAATGTGAAATTTCTCAGTGGAAAAACAACTGATCTAGAAAAAAGACACAGGAGAGATAATATAAGAATTATCGGACTACCTGAAAGTCATAATTAAAAAAAAATTTTAAAAGACCTGGACAACAACTTTCAAGAAATATCAAAGAAAACTGCCCGGATATATTAGAACCAGAGGGCAAAATAGAAATTGAAAGAATCCACCAATCACTGTCTGAAAGAGATCCCAAAATAAAAACTCCCAGGAAGGTCATAGCCAAATTCCAGAGCTCACAGACCAAGAAGAAAGTACTGAAAGCTGCCAAAAAGAATCAATTCTCTTGCATTACTCATTTAAAATAATTGTAGACAATATAAAATACTTGGGAGTCTACCTACCAAAATAAATTCAGGGACTATATGATCAACTATACGACTCTTTTCATACAAATGAAGTCATGTATAAACAATTGAAAATATTAATTATTCATGAGCAGGCTGAGCCAATATAATAAAATGATAATCCTACCTAAATTAATCTATTCAGTGCCATACCAATCAAACTATCAAAAAACAACTTTATAGAACTAGAAAAAATAATAAAACTCATCCGGAAGAACAAAAGCTCAAGGATATCAAGGCGATCAATGAAAACCTGCAAAAGTAGGTGATCTAGCTATAACAGATCCCAAACTGTATTATAAAGTGGTAATAATCAAAACAATCTGGTACTGGCTAATAAATAGAGTGGTGGACCCATGGAATATATTAGGTACAAATTACATTATAGTAAATTACCATAGTGATCTATTATGTGATAATCTCAAAGATCCAAGCTTTTAGAATAAAAACTCATTATTTCACATAGTTCCTGTAGCAAAGTAGGTGCTTAACAAATGTTTATTGATTGATTGATTGATAAATCAGAGTTCCTAAGTATCTCAAAGTTGTTTGTCTTTACAATATTGTTACTATTATAATAAATTGTTTTCCTAGTTCTGTTCATTTCACTTTGGGTCAATTCATACATGTCTTCCCAGATTTCTTTGATGCTATCCCCTTCAACATTTCTTATAGCACAGTGAGGGCCATCTCTAGTCATCCTGATTCATAACTTGCCAGTGGATCCAGATGGCTGTGGATTAGAAATTGAGGCTGGTGACCTTGCACAGCCCTTCCTCACTTAAATCCAATTCACTTTCAAGTCATGGCAACTTCTTCCTGATGTCATGATCCTCTTTGGGAACAAAGGACAAAAAAACATAGCATAGTATTTATATTTATATACCACACACACACACACACACACACACACACACACACACACACACACACACCATAATTCGTTTAGCCATTTTCAGACTGAGGCGCTCTCTCAGTTTCCAATTCTTTGCTACCATGAAAAGAACTCCTATACATATTTTGTACATATATGTCCTTTTCTCCTTCCTTTGATCTCTTTGAAACCCATACCCCATACAATGAAACATAGGGCCCTTTATGTCAAGGCAGCTACTTGCCACAAAAGAGGAGAATTGACAGACATTTTCAGAGCATGTGATATTTAGGTTAAAAAAAAATTTATAAAAATACTTTTAGAATAGCAAACCTAATTTAATTGAGCAACTCTTACAGATGAAAAGAAGAATATAGGCCCATGACATAAAATTTGTCTAATGGAAGCAAAAGTGTTTTTTTTTACCTGTAGATGGAGTCTATAAAACAGATAAGATCCAAGAGTGGAATCAAAAGGCCCTCTATGAATAATAGCACAAACTCAACCAAATAAAAGTCAGCAAAACAAAACAAAAAACTAAACGAATAAGCAGCTGAGTTATTCAAATTTGTTTACAGAAATTGAGGAATTTATGATGGCAACTCAGGATCACATTCTCACCACCAGAAATTACACAAGAATTATCCTTAGGGTATCCAGACTTAGAGATCAATGTAGACTATTCAAGGAAGTGGAAGAAATGATGCAGTCCATCAAGGCAGGCTGTAAGTATTTATCATCTATTGGATGTCTGACATGACCTGGTGATTAGAACTATCCATCAGAATCTCTCTATCTTCCATACAGTATCATATGCCAAATTCCTAACTACAAATATGGATCTTGAAATATCTTGAAAAATTTAATCAATAAAAATTTTCAGGGGGTTTATTGCAGGCCAAACTGTTGCCCCTAATCACTCAGATAAAACACTGATTCTTAAAAAAAACCCCAAGACCTTAAGAATTATGTTTTAATAGAGGTTGCTATAGCAAAAACTCCTGAATTTTTAAGTTACATGGATTGAAAAACATTCAAAAGATAGAAAACTAGCAAAAGAAATAAAACCTATGTAGGAACAGGATGAAGAACTTTTGCTGTTCAGTCATTTTTCAGTCATATCTGACTCTTTGTGACCCTATTTGGGGTTTTCTTGGAAAAGACACTGGAGTGGTTTGCCATTTCCTTTACCAGCTCATTTTATAGATGAGGAAACTGAGGCAAACAGGGTTAAGTGACTTGCCCAGGGTCACACAGCTAGTAAGTGTCTGAGGACAGTTTTGAACTGAGATCTTTCTAACTCCAGGCCAGGTGCTCTGTCGATAGTGCTACCTAGCTGCCCCAGAGCAGACTGAGGCTTTTCTCCAAGAAAGACATCCTTTATTAGCAGTGGTATCTAACTTGGTAACAAAGGGGTCATATGGTCTGCCTATATTTGCACCAAAGATGGATGAAGTCCAGAGCATTACTATCCCATCTGCTACTGAAGTTGTCCTAAAGCTGCTTTCAATGAGCTGACTGAAAATAATCTTACATCCAAATATTTTTACTTATTTATTTAAAAAAATCTTATTTTGTCCACCTGTGCAACTATAGAACAGTAAAAGAATAATTTCAGGATAACAACTTGTCTTCTTAGGACTATTTCTATCTTCAATTCCATCCAAAAAGATGAGAAAAACAAGATTATTAATTATTCATATTATAATATATTTATATGTTAGGGCAGCTAGGTGGTGCCATAGTGGATAGAGCACTGGGCTTAGAGTTAGGAAGACTCATCTTCTAGAGTTCAGATCTGGCCTCACACTTAATAGCTGTGTTACCCTGGGCAAGTCACTTAACCTCATTTCCCTCAGTTTGCTCATCTATAAAATGAACTGGAGAAGGAAATGGCAAACCACTCCAGTATCCCTGCCAAGAAAACCCCAAATGGGGTCACAAAGAGTCAGATGTAACTGAAATGACTGAACAACAACAACAAATATTTATATGTTGATAATAATAGTAACAACAAGCAAAACGTCACGGAAATATCGTAGGGAGTGGTGGATAGAGTACTGGACTGAACAAACCTGGAATAAAATCCCATCTCTGAAATTTACTCACTTTGTCATCCTGGGTAAGTCATTTAACCAAATTTTATCCCTCCTTCCTTCCCTCCCCTCCTGGCTCCCTGAGATGGTACGTAATCAGATATAGGTTATACATGTACAATTATGTAAAACATTTCCATATTAGTCATTTTGTACAAGAAGACTGGAATAAAAGAAAAAAATGAAAGAAAGTAAATGAAAAATAGCATGCTTCAGTCTGTATTCAATCACTATCAGTTCTTCCTCTGGAGGCAGATAGTATGCTTGATCATTGGTTCTTTGAGAATGTCTTGGATCATTGTATTGCTGAGAATAGCTAAGCCATTCACAATTCTTCACTGAACAATATTGCTGTTATTGTGTATGACTCTCTTCTGGTTTTGTTCACTCCATTATGCATCACTTGATATAAGTCTTTCCAGGTTTTTCTGAAATCATCCTGCTTGTCATTTCTTCATATTCCATTACAATTACATTAAACCACAGCTTGTTTAGCCATTCCCCAATTGATGGGCATCCCTTTGATTTCCAATTCTTAGCCACCACAAAAAGAGCTGTTATAAATATTTTTGAATAAGTCCTTTTCACTTTTTTAGATGTCTTTGGGATATAGACCTAGCAGTGGTATTGCTGAATCAAAGGGTATGCTATGCACAATTTTATAGCCCTTTAGGTATAGTTCCAAATTGCTGGCCAGAAAGGTTGGATCGGTTCACAACTCCAATGTGCATTAGTGTCACAGTTTCCCACATCCTCCCCAATATCCAACATTTACATTTCTTTTTTCATCATATTACCCAATGTGATAGATGTAAGGTGGGTGCCTTGGAGTTGTTTTCATTTGCATTTCTCTAATCAATAGTGATTTGGAGCATTTTTTCACATGACTATAGATAACTTTGATTTCTTTGTCTGAAAACTGCCTGTTCATATCCTTTGACCATTTATCAATTAGAGAATGACTTGTATTTTTATGAATGTGATTTTTTTTGAGTAATCAAGAGGTAACTGTGAAAGATTTTGATCATTAGGAAGATTAACCTGGAAATTATGTAGGATGTGGATTAGAGCTTAGAGGGAGAACTGGTTAGGAGATCAGTACAACTCAGATGAGAGGGAATGATGATGACCTGGGCCAGGGTAATAGCACCAAGGAATTGAAAAGATGGAGAAGATGAAAGAGTATTGATGAAGACAGTATTGATAGAACTTGGAAATTCATGAAATTATAGTGCAAGAAGGAGAAGAAATTAAAGATGGCTCACATTTGGAGCCTGAGTTAATGAGAAAATGGGGGTGCCATTAACATAAATTGAGAAGTCAAGTGAAGAGGCAGATTTTAGGGGAAAGATGGACTTGATTTTGGATCTATTCAATTTAAAGTGCTTAAGGTACACTGAAGTAGAGATGTCCGGCTCAACATTTCCAGTTGTCCAGATCACAGGAAAAAGGTTCAGACACTGAATCTAGAGGAGAAATTGGGAAAGAAAACAAAGCCCCAAGGTCATATGGGAAAGTGAAGGAAATGGGGGTGGCAATTAAGGACCCAAGTTGGTATCACCCTCAAACCTCAGCTATCAGTAGTTCTCAAGGGGGGAACCCTAGTCTGCTACTATTGTAACCCACTACATGTGGCCATGATGACTAGTGTCTTTTTGTCATGAATGTAACAGCCCATAGATTTGGAAGTTTGGTTAATCAGGTGAAGTTGGCCCTACAACTGTGTTGCCTGTCACAACTGTACCTAATTAAATATATTTTTGGAGCTCAAGCTTATATTTAATTTTTAAAGAGTTAAAACAACTCCTTGTGATATTTGTCAGAGTGAATTGGTATCTATTATCTCATACATGGGAACTAAGAATAATTACACCTTCCTTAAGTGGGATTTTTGTTGGTGCTATCTTGTCATGTCCATATTACCAAATAAGTCTCCAAATTAACTCATTTCTATTCCCCATCATAATTTTATTAGGCTTTATAATTAATCTTTAACAATTTAACATATTCTCAGTGCCAAATCTGACTTTCCAATTGGGTTTTAACTCAACTCAATTTTAATTCCCTTCCTTTTACTAGCTTTAAAAAACTATAATAATAATTATTAAAGGATAAAGGATTTAAATGGCAAGGGGAAAATGACAGTGTTCAGGGGAAGGGAGTGAGCAAATTATTACTACAAGTGGTCCTTGTGCTTGCTTGCTTTAAAATCAAAAGGCAATTGGGCAGGTAAGTGGTGCAGTAGATAGACCATCAGCCCTAGAGTGAGGAGGACCTGAGTTCAAAACCAGCCTCAGACATTTACTAGCTGTGTGACACTGGGCAAATCCCTTGAATCTGACTGCATTAAAAAAAAATCAATATGTGAGATCACTTTTGTACTAGAAGCAAGAATGACTTTGGTCTATAGGCCTGTAGGATCTAGGGCTGGATCCAGACACTAAGCTAAGCAGTAGCCTTCTAATGGTTTATTGGACTCCCTAGTGGTGTAATAGGAGCACTGAGTCTTGAGTGAAGTCATTTTGTGTGTCTGGGCCTCAGTTTCTCTCAATGATAAAATGAAAAAGGATTGAATTAGATGGTCGTGGTATAGTGCAAGATCACTGTGGAGACAGGGGAATCTGGGCTCAGATTCCATGGCTGATGCTTACATTCAGTTTGACACTTGACCTCTCTGTGCCTCTGCTACCTCATTTGTAAAATGAAAGGGTTAAACTAGATGGGCAGTGACATTTCCAGCTCTAAATATATAATATCTTAGGTGCCTTCCAATTCTAGATGCTATAGACTGCTACCTTAACCAGGAAAGAAAGTGTGCCTCCTTAAAGGTTTAGTCCTACTGTGAGATCAGAGTCCTAGGTGGGGAGATGGTGAAGAAGGCAGTAAGAATCTCCATTTCAAGAGTGCTCTAGCTTGAAAGTTAGAGCAGTCCTGCTCTGTCCTTCGTGACTCTAATCTCCACATTGTCAGGCTTGAGGCTTGGCTGATGATATGGGTCAGCTGGGATACCCAAACTGCAAGGGCAGGGTCAGCCCAGTAATCTGAAAGGACTAACAACAGTGAGCAGACATCACAAGACGCTCAAGCCCAAGACCAGAGCAGATTTTAAAGTTCTCAAAGCACAAAGCTGTGCACATATTAAGAATTTCGCAAATGCTTCATTCATTCATTCATCCCATCCTTTGGCTGACCAATGTAGCGTGGTGGTAGGCAATTAGGGAGGTCTTGGAAGGTTCCAGAGAGTTCTGTAGAACAGTGATAGAAGCTATAGCTTGGAGCAGGGGTCTAGTCTCTAGGAGAACTGGAAAAGACAAGGGAGTGTTTTAGCTCCAGAGAAACTAAGGAATGGGTCATAGTGCCAAAGGCAAAGATTTGGACATAAAGAAATAAAACACAGAACTAGGTATTAGGATGGAGATAGAAAATAGCAGCTTGTTCATAGTATTTGAGGAAAAGTGACTGTTTGCAAGACCTAGAATCCAATTTAGAGAAGGAACCAGCAGCAAGAAATACTTAATGATGCTTCACATGTGGGTTTTTTTAAAATTCCTTTTTTAACGATTGGAATGGCCTTCAGCTTTAAAACAACAGGATTAGATGATTTACCAGGTTATTGAATACAATATTGTGTTATATCTAATTTCCCTATAGATGGCAGCATTGAGCAATTCAAGTTTTTGTAATTGGCCGGTCACTTGTCCTATGTATACATTTCACTTTTGTAAGCTAGATTTAATTTGGAGCATAATGGCTGGGAAAAATGTATTTAATTGCTTAACAACACTGTAGTAAAATCTACAAAAGCATCTTATTTCTAGATCTGTAAAATACAGAATAAATGTAGACTCCTATTTCCAAAATTTCTTTCTGTCTTCTACTCTGTCTCTCTCTCCTTTCTGCATACCAACAGAAAATGTAAGGAATATTGAACTTAGATATTTATGTTGAACTTAACTGTTTTATTTTAAATGAAATGGTTATATAAATGTGCTGAAACCAAATGGTAAAATTTCAATCACTTCTAAGGTTAGCACTCAAGAGAAATGTGTAAATTAAAAGAAATGGTTTCTTTGTTTAATAGCTTAAATAATCAATGATTAACCAATAACTCATTATGAAACACATTTACTAGCTTGTCTTTTGTTTACAATAGGATATGGCAAAGCAACCTGTTATTCTTAGTGACTTAAAAGATTGGCAAAATCTTGTTTTTGGTGTTTTTAAAAAAAATTTATCACTGAGGGAAACTGAGGCCCAGAGGCCACTCTAGTTATATTTATAAGGAAGATAGACTTTATTTTGATCATAGCTTAGAAAAATATGCATGGGCTATAGTGACTGGATAAGAGACTGGGAGCTAGAACAGACTTTAAAAGACAGGCATCTCATTTTACAGATGGGAACATTTGAGTCCAATGCGATTAAGTAATTTACTAAGAGTCACAGATATAGAACGATTCAGAGTCAGAATTTGAACCTAGGTCCTCTTACTCCAAAGACATTCCTCTTTCTACCACACTTTGTTTTGAGTCAACTTCACATGACTGTAAGCTCAGAATATTTACAGATTGAATTAAACCCTCCATTTCCTCTTCTGAGGAGAGAGATGCTGCATCACTATGACCTTATTTTCATTACAGGAGTATTATCTCACTTTAAAAACAATACACAAAAAGCAGGTCTGAATGATCGGTACTTTGGGCATTCTAATCAGACCTAAAATTACCACTGCCTCCCTCCCCCTTCAGTCTTACCTGGACTACATTATCATACTATTAAAAACACCCCTTTTATTCTCATTAGCGAGTCCGACAGGCGTTCTTTGCAACTTGCCCAGATGAAGACTCTCCCAACAACCTCCCCTTCCCAATTCCACAATCCAGCAGCCCAGAGAATCTATTCAACTGCACTCTTACTGCTGGTGTGTGTGTATGTGGGGTGTGTGTGTGTATTTCACCCTTTAACAAATATCTCCTATTTATAGTCTTGCTGATGGGGGCACGTGTGCCAGTGTTACCAAGCTGTGGCGGGGGTGTGTCTGTGTGTGTGTGTGTGTGTGTGTTGCACGCTGCGGATTAATAGAGTTTAGATAAGACAGAGTGCTGGGAGGGGAGGGGAGAGGAAGGGGGAGGACACGAGTCGCCAGCTTTGAGCTGCCACACTGCAGAGATTCACAGTCCCCCAGTTTATAAATAACACACCACTGAATGGCGTCTACCTCTTTTTTTTTTTTTATTACTATGCATTGCAACCTACCTTGGAACCCTCCTCCTTTCTCCCCACCCTGCGGTGTACTGAAGGACAAGCAACTCCACCAATCAGCAAGCTTCCCAAAGCAGAAGCCCCATGTGTTCAGGGAAGGCTTCCTACTTGCAGAAGGGTTTTTTGGTTGTTTTTTTTTTTTAATCTCTCTCCCCCCCCCCCCCCCCCCTTTAGCTATTGGGCATGCTCAGCTCCTCCACAGGAGTCATAGTGGAGTTGCCGTGTGAAGCATCCCACATTTCAGGAAAGCTTGAGTGAGAGGAGGGACCTGTGCAGATCAATACTCGGGCTGGAACCTCCAAAGGACTGCAGGAGAGTGCAGTGATGGGTAGGGTGGGGTAGGGGGAACGACTACGAATCAGTCAGGCTTTGCTTTCCATTTTGCCCTTTATCAGTGGGCCATCATTTATTTCTATCTGCTCCTTCAGGTGGACGTGGGTGGGCAGGGGCTACATTCTGTTTGTAGGTCAGCTTAAGGAGAAAACATTCTGGGGCACATTTACTTGTGATAAGGCAGAAGGTAAACAGCTACGACAGGGCTGTCTGGACAAGCACAGCTCCTGACCTCGGACAGTGGTAGTAATGAGTTTGTAATCATCCATAATCTTTCTTTCCATTTCCCCTGTGATTAAGGGCACACGTTTATTACATGGCTTCCTGGTGTTATGGTTGCGCGGCATCAGCGGCTGCAGGGCTGAATTCTTCCTTTTGGCTATTCATTAACTGGACTATATACCAGGATTGAACCTTTCATGTTGGCCTAATTAAGTCTATGCTAACAGGCGGTCCCTTTACTTGCCTTTAAAAAAAAGAGAGAGAGACTCTCTCACTGCAGTATGACCAACGAACGGCACATCAAACTTTCTTTGGAGACCCTCACCATCTGTGTCTGCCTATCATTTTGACTAGGAGGAGGGGAGAGGGAGAAATTGTATAAGACCCAAGGGAAGAAAGCAAGTAATTGTTATCCTCACCTGTTCCCCATACTCAGATCTAGGATCACAGATTAAGCTGGAAAGGACCTTAGGGATAATTTATTCCAAGGGTTCCTAACCTGGGGTCTGCAAACTTGGTTTACAATTTTTTGGGGGAGGGATATCTATATTTTGATATAATTGGTTTCTTTTGTAACCTTGTGTATTTTTTTCCGTTTTTTTTCCTGAGACTTCACCAGAGTGCCAAATGGATCCACGTTCTCCAAATTCACATCCAGCGCCCTTCCCACACCTGCAAGCCCACCGTGAAATGGCTGATGTTACCGGACCACTTGTTATTGGCATGCCTTTCCTCCCTCCCTCTTCCCCGATCCTGAGTGAGACTGAGCTTCTTTTTAAAGCGTCACAGCCAAAGCCCCCCCTCTTTGGTACTGCATGCACCATCCATACCCTTTCGCATTGCATCCGCCCCGGACCTGCATGCAGAATAGGCTGCAGTACGTGTCCTAAAAAACCTATCCAATAAAAAACAAACAAACAAACAAAAAAACCACAAAACCCACCGAAAACAAACAACCGCTTCCCTTGACCGATGTGTCCATCTCCCTGAAAATCAAAGTCTTCTTTTAATACACCCAGAGTGTGTGAAGATCTGCATAGATAATAACAATAGCTCACATTTATATTGCGCTTACTATGTGCCCGTCACTGAGCCAAGTGTCTTGCGGTTATCCTCTCATTTGAGATAAAAGATGTAGAGAGCAATCAGTCAGTCACTCAATAAACCTTAACGAAGCGCCTACTATGTGCCTGACACTGTGCTTAGTGCTCTGATATCTCATTTGAGATGAGACTGAACTGTCAGTCACTCAATAAACATGAATAAATCCCTTACTACGTGCCTGACACGGTGCTTAGTGCTTTACTGGTAAGATCTCATTTTAGATGAGACCTGTTTAAATAAACATTTAAGAAGCACCTACTGCGTGCCAGACTCGAGAAACAGGCTAGCAGCTGTCTCCAGCTCCCCGGTTCTCGGTGGGGGCGGGGGGGGTCCTAGCCCTTGTTTCCCCTCCCCCCTCAGTTTTCCAGCCCTAGTTCCCGCGTAGCGGGGGGAGTGCGGTGGCTGCTGGAGCACCTCCGCCCCACCGCAGGACCACTCCCCTCCACTCGGCCTCCTTCGAGGTCAAAGCTGAAATAAACAAACAAGCCGGGCCCGAGGCGGGCATGCTCAGTTGGGCCAGGGCAGGTTCGGGTCGGCGGAGTCAGAGGCGTTATTCGGGGTGTGCGTGTGTGTGTCTGGGTGTGCATGTGTGTGTGTCTGGGTATGCACTCCCGGGCCGAGCCGCCGCTCCGGGGCGCTGCCTGAGCGCGGCGCGGGGAGGGGGAGGAGCAGGGGAGGGGTGGGGGAGGGGAGGAGAAGGGCGGGCGCGGGTCGGATCGGAATGTAGCAACCTCGGCTGGAGCCTCTCGGCGGCGGCGGCGGTGGCAGCTCCCTCCGTCACGTGTCGCGGTCCTGGGAGGGAGACGCGGCGGCGGCAGAGGCAGGGGGGCCCCAGCGCAGGCGGGCCCCGACGCTTGTTTGGGTTCTGCAACTCTCGGAGGAGGAGGAGGGAGAAGGGAGGAGGGACTGCCCCGGCTCCTCCCTCCCAGGGAGAAGGCGACTCTGCCTAGGACTCCTGTCCCCAGGCTTCCCCAGCTCCCCGCCAGCCCTCGGGGGCCGATCGGAACGGGAGCCTCAGCCTCCGGCCTGGCCCGGCCCGGCCCGGCTGCCCCTCGCGTGCAGATGGCCCTTTCTCCTCGAGTGCATGGGGCTGGCCCCGGGAGCCCGCGCGGGCGGCAGCAGCACGAGCGGCGGCGGCGGCAACCCCGCGGCCGGCTCTGAGATCCGATCCTGGTATTTCTGGGGAGAGGAGGAGGAGGGGGGGGTGGGGCCGCTGGTGGTGAGGCTCCGGCTGCTGCTGGTGGCGGCGGTGGGAGGGTGAGGGTGGGAGGAGAGGGAGGAGAAGAAGGAAGAGGAGGGGGAAAGGGAGGAGGAGGGAGAGCCCTGTGCAACGTTGGGACTTGGCAACACGCCTCCCCCGGCCCAAGGATATTTAATTTGCCTCGGGAATCGCGGCTTCCAGTGGAGGACTCAGAAACCGGAGGAGTGTGTGCAGGAGAGGGAGAGAGCGAGAGAAAGGCGAAAAACAGGGACCCCCCTCCCCTTTCCAGCCCCCCAGCTCCTCCTCCCTGTGCAGGAATCCAGCCCATGCAATGAAAGATGCATCTTTGCTTCTTCCCAGCTGCGGCTGAGAGGAGACTTTGCTCTCTATGGATTGGGACTGGCCTCGTCCTGGACTGATTTTCACCCCCAAGGGCATGAAACACCCATAAACTCTCTCGCTGGGGATCCTGACTTCTTCAGCAGCTGCTTTTCTTCTGAGCTCCGACGGGGGAGAAGAATCAAAAAGAGATTTGGATCAAGGACAAGGGGGAGGTTGTATTTTTCTTAATACTGTTTCCCCCCCTCTCCTCTGGCTGACTTGTTTGCATGTGCTGTGTTTGGGGGAGGTGCCCGCTCTCCCACCCACCCGCTTGTATTTCTGCCCACCCCTCGTTCCTTGCTTGGTGGCTGGGGCACCAGCAGCAGCGGAAGCATGGCGAGCCCACCGGAGGGGGACGGCTGCTTCTCCGACGTGCGGAAGGTGGGCTACCTCCGCAAACCCAAGAGCATGCACAAACGCTTCTTCGTACTGCGGGCAGCCAGTGAGGCCGGGGGTCCTGCCCGCCTGGAGTACTATGAGAATGAAAAGAAGTGGAGGCACAAATCTGGTGCCCCCAAGCGCTCTATCCCGCTGGAGAGCTGTTTCAACATCAACAAGCGGGCTGACTCCAAGAACAAACACCTGGTAGCCCTCTACACCCGGGATGAGCATTTTGCCATTGCCGCGGACAGCGAGTCCGAGCAGGAGAGCTGGTACCAGGCGCTCCTGCAGCTCCACAACCGGGCCAAGGGGCATCACTTGCACCATTCCCACCACGAGGCTGCAGCTTTTGGAGTGGGAGGAGGAGGGAGCTGCAGCGGCAGCTCCGGCCTGGGAGAAGGCGGTGAGGACAGTAGCTATGGTGAAATGGCCCCAGGACCAGCTTTCAAGGAGGTCTGGCAAGTGATCCTAAAGCCCAAGGGTTTGGGGCAGACAAAGAACCTGATTGGCATCTACCGGCTCTGCCTGACCAGTAAGACGATCAGCTTTGTGAAGCTGAACTCCGAGGCGGCAGCAGTGGTCCTCCAACTCATGAACATTCGCAGGTGTGGTCACTCGGAAAACTTCTTTTTTATCGAGGTGGGGCGCTCTGCAGTGACTGGGCCTGGGGAGTTTTGGATGCAAGTGGACGACTCCGTGGTTGCACAGAACATGCACGAGACTATCCTGGAAGCCATGAGGGCCATGAGTGAAGAGTTCCGGCCTCGCAGCAAGAGCCAGTCGTCCTCCAACTGCTCCAACCCCATTAGTGTGCCTTTGCGCAGGCATCACCTTAACAACCCACCCCCCAGCCAGGTGGGGCTCACCAGGAGATCCCGAACCGAGAGCGTCACGGCCACATCCCCGGCCAGCGTAGTAGGTGGGAAGCCCTGCTCTTTCCGTGTCCGGGCCTCCAGTGATGGAGAAGGCACCATGTCCCGGCCAGCTTCGGTGGATGGGAGCCCTGTGAGCCCCAGTACCAACCGCACCCATTCTCACCGGCACAGGGGCAGCTCCCGCTTGCACCCACCCCTCAACCACAGCCGCTCCATCCCAATGCCCTCCTCCCGCTGCTCCCCTTCAGCCACCAGTCCAGTCAGCTTGTCCTCTAGCAGCACCAGTGGCCACGGGTCAACGTCAGACTGCCTCTTCCCTAGGAGGTCTAGTGCATCGGTGTCCGGCTCGCCCAGTGATGGGGGCTTCATCTCTTCTGATGAGTACGGCTCTAGCCCTTGTGACTTCCGAAGTTCCTTCCGCAGTGTCACCCCGGATTCCCTGGGTCATACCCCACCAGCTAGGGGCGAGGAAGACCTGAGCAACTATATCTGCATGGGAGGCAAAAACACGCCTAGCCTGACAGCCCCCAATGGCCACTACAACCTGCCCAGAAGTGGCAATGGGCACCGGTATACCCCAGGCGCTGGCCCAAGCCCTGCTACTGTGGGAGACGAACCCGCCACTGCTGCGGAGCTGGAGAAGAGTTTCCGCAAGAGAACGCACTCAGCAGGCACTTCTCCTACCATCTCCCACCAGAAGACCCCTTCACAGTCCTCGGTAGCATCCATTGAGGAGTACACAGAGATGATGCCTTCTTACCCGCCCTGTTCAACAGCTGGCAGTGGGAACCGGGTTCAAGCCTACCGGCACTCAGCCTTTGTGCCCACCCACTCTTACCCTGAGGAGTGTCTGGAGATCCATCCATTAGAGGAGCGAGGTGGCCACCATCACCGGGGGGACCCTCCAGGGCTACACACAGATGATGGCTACATGCCCATGTCTCCAGGGGTGGCCCCTGTTCCCAGTGGCCGAAAGAGTGGTGGGGATTACATGCCCATGAGCCCCAAGAGCGTGTCTGCCCCACAGCAGATCATTAACCCCAGCCGACGTCATTCCCAGAGGGTGGACCCCAATGGGTACATGATGATGTCCCCCAGCGGCAGCTGTTCTCCAGACAGCGCAGGGGGATCCGGCAGCAGCAATGTCGCCACTTCCGGCAACAGCTATGGCAAGTTATGGACAAATGGGGTTGGCGGCCACCACCATCACCATGCTCGCCCAAAGCTCTCTGTGGAGAGCAGTGATGGGAAGCTACCTTGCAGCGGTGATTATATCAACATGTCCCCAGCAGGGGACTCTGCTACCAGCAGCCCCTCTGACTGCTACTGTGGCCCAGAAGACCCACAAAGCAAGGCCATCTACTCCTACTACTCTTTGCCAAGATCTTTCAAACACACTCAGCAGCAGCAGCAGCAGCAGCAGCAGCAGCGTCGAGGGGAGCCTGAAGACTGTGCCCGGCATCATCACCTGCGCCTCTCGGTCAGCTCTGGCCGCCTCCTCTATGGCACGGCCGCAGAGGACTCGTCCTCTTCCGCTAGCAGTGACAGCCTGGGAGGAGGTGCCCAGGAAGGGGCACAGGGCCATCACCACCATCAGCCCCTGCAGCAGCACCTGCCCCGGAAAGTGGACGTGGTTGCACAGACCAAGAACCGCCTAACTCGGCCCACGAGGCTGTCTCTGGATGGCCCCAAGGCCAGCACCTTACCTAGAGCCCGGGAGCAGCCTCTCCTTCCTCCAGAGCCCAAGAGCCCAGGAGAATATGTGAATATTGAGTTTGTCGGTGACCAGCCGGGCTACTCCCATGGCTCTGCTGTCTCTCTCTGCTCTCCCACAGTCAGGTGCCCATCCCAGCGACAGCCAGCCCCCAGAGAAGATGAGACTGGCTCTGAGGAGTATATGAACATGGACTTGAGGCCTCCGCGGAGGCCTGCCTGTCAAGAAAGCTATGTGGCAAAGGCTGGAAGAGCGTGCCCCCTGCCCACCGGGGTGGGTGGTGTGTGTAGGCCCAGCCGAGTGATGCCAAACAGCCAGGATTACGTGACCATGCAGGTGGGTGGGCCCTGTCCAGGCTGTGCAGATGCCTCCCTCAGCTATGTGGTTATGCAAACAAGCAGGGCTTCAGAAGAGTCCAGCGTCCCAGCAGCTGCAGCTACTGCCCCTTCCCCCTCTTTTACAGCCACCTCCCCCTCTCTGCCCCAGCACCAAGGACAGGCAGAGCTGGCTAGCCGCCCATCCCTGTTAGGAGGTCCAAAGGGACCTGGAGGGATTAGCGCCTTTACCCGGGTGAACCTGAGTCCCAGCCGCAACCAGAGTGCCAAAGTGATCCGGGCTGACCCCCAAGGGTGCCGGAGGCGTCACAGCTCAGAGACCTTTTCCTCTACTCCTAGTTCTGCCCGGGGCAGTAACGTTGCAGCACCCTTTGGGGCCGCTGGTGCAGGTGGCTCTGGGGCCAATGGCAGCAGTGAAGATGTTAAACGCCACAGTTCTGCCTCCTTTGAAAATGTCTGGCTAAAGCCCGGGGATCTAGGGGGCCCACCCAGCAGGAAGGAGACCTCCCAAACGAGTGGGGCTGCAGCGGGTTTAGAGAATGGACTCAACTATATCGACCTGGATTTGGTCAAGGATTTTAATCACCGACCCCAGGAGTGTCCCCCTCTGCTGCAGCCTTCTCATCAGCCGCGTGGCAGCGGTGCAGCCGGTGGGAACAGCTGCTCCAGTGAGGATCTAAGCGCCTATGCTAGCATTAACTTTCAGAAGCAGCCTGAGGACCTTCCATAGCTCCTCCTGAAAAATCACAGCAGGTGAGTTCCCTAGTGAGAAAGGCCAGCTGCAGAAACTTGTCCCCCATTGCTGACTCCCTCCCTCCCTCTCTGTCTTCCTTCCCACCTTGCAGGGCCTGCCCAGGGATCAGAGGGACACACACACACACACACACACACACACACACACACTCACACTCACACATCACCCAGTTATCTACAGGCAAAGCTTGGCACCTAGCAGAGTTCAAAACTGCATTAGAAAAACCACTGTCATTGTCTTGTCAGAATAGGTAGGGGACACACTTAAGTATCACTGGCCACTGTGCCACAAACAGGTTTCTAGGTCTGTAGATGTCTCTGCAAATATATAGCATATGTGTGAATATTTATGTACATGTGTAAGCACGTGGATATATACACATACCATTTCTAAGGTTTGTGTAAGAGAAAGAAGCCTAGTCCTTGTTAGTAATTGCAACATTATTTAAGAACAAAAACAAAACAAAAAAAAATCAACAATCTGGCCCCCAGGGTTGGGGTGGGTAGGGTGGATATCTTGCTACAAAATACTTACTTGAGTTTTAAAGAAGTGGCTAATACTCCTTCTGAGGTTGGTTTAACTCAAATTTAAGGTCGCCTTGTCAACTTGGGACTTTGGGTCTGTTATTTCAGAAAGCTAAGGCGTCATAAACAGAAATGGGAAGCCATATTCAAAATGCCCTTAAAAGATTTCATCACTGAATTCTAATCTAGCTTTAAAAAAATATTAAGAATGAAGAAATAATGGGTAAAGAAATAAGATCTCTCTTTGTTCCTGAATCAATATTCCGACAATATTATTCACACGTAGACACATCATCTCTTAGGCATGACTGTTTTTCAGACAGGATATGCAGTAATCCTCTGCATACAACTGGGACCCATTATTAGTGAAGAATTATGGAGGTTCATTACAGTGTGTCTGTATTACAGTAGTCTGCTTTTGGAAATGTCTGTGCTGAGACTGAAATATCTGTTGGGGGCTACTGTCCTGTTTATTTTAAATTACTTAAGCTATTTCTGTTTGTGATGTTTAAAGGGAATTTGTTTTTTAATAAAGAGCAAGAATGAACTATATTAATATCATCTTCTGTATAATTCCTTTTGCTGTTGATTTCTAAGCATGAGAATAGACATTTCAATACTAAATGTTTTTGGCTAAGGTTGTGTTGAGAACGAACACAGTTGTGTTGACTCCCCTTTCCTTCCATGTAGCATGTTGTCTGACTGGTGGTCATAGCCATGGGTTGAACCGTTGGAGTACTTTCGTACATAATGTGATGAGTTGGCTACTAAGAAGTGTCCACCATTTGGAAACAATTTATTCTAGTGAATTAGTTATCTTGTGATTCTTTCTTATTCCTGTTTCAAAGATGAGCTTTTTTTCTTTAAGTGTTTGCTTTCTTAAGTGAGTGTGTTCATTCATAAAATATTGATTTTTGTACTGACCTTTCAGGCAAGTCAGTTAATTTCTATAGGGACAGTTTCCTTGATTCCAGTGGCTTTAGATGTTTGACCCACATCAGTCATTGTTTTGTCTGAGGTACATGAAAACATAGTGACAGAAAGGTAATGACATCAAAGCAAGTTTAGATTCTGGGATGCGTCAGCAGAATGATGCTTACTTGTTTATCTTTAGTGTGTTTGCTTGACCCAGATGGGCACTGGTGTGTTGGGTGTAAATATTTGGAATTAAATTTATCAATGAAGAACTAACTGTCTTGTTTCTTTGAAATTAGATTCCTTGGAGTATGAATCACTGGTAGAGTAGACAGAAGTTAAAAAAAAAATGTTGTTTCATCATATTTATTCATAGCTGTTCCATAATGGAGCCAAAAAAGTGAGCAAGAAAGTAGATCTTTAGTAATATTCTTCCCAAAAAGAAATGTGTTCACCTCAGGTGGAAAGGATTACCCCAAGTAGATTCATTCATAAAAATATTGCTGTTTTCCCTTAAAGGCAAGTCTGTTAATTTCTATTGTGACCCTTCCTTTACTTCCCAATGGAGGAGATATTCTTGTTAAAATTGGCATTCATGTATTTTCAGGAAAAATAATACTCTGGGATAATCAAACCCTAAGAATTACATAATAAGGAGTGTGTGTGTGTGTGTGGGGGGGGGGGATAATTCCTCAGTATTTATTAGTGAGATGGAAATGTTGGGCATATGCCTCTGTATGGATTGGCCATTGTAGAGGCTGGTGTGAATAGTGGGCTATCAAAACAAAATTGGGGCACATTTTCTTCAGTAATGCCTGCTTTGGGCCTGTTTTCTGTTGTACAGTTAAGATATATTTTGCTTGTCATGATACAAACATCAATCATATCAGTCATTGGCCAGACTGCAGCTTGTAGAGCTAAGTTTTGCATTTGTGAAAAATCCCTTGTAACTTCTGGGCATGTATTTTGTTTTCACTCAGGTGGGGATGTTGGTAGGATACAGGGCAGTGTGGAGCTGAGG
Source organism: Petaurus breviceps papuanus (assembly GCF_028583685.1). NCBI lineage: Eukaryota > Metazoa > Chordata > Mammalia > Diprotodontia > Petauridae > Petaurus > Petaurus breviceps. Next base: position 8,839,347 of record NW_027186457.1, on the reverse strand, counting down.
GAGGCCTAAGGTGCTAGTTAACTGTTTCCTTCAGTTTTATTTCCACTTTCATTCTGCATCTCTTTTCAGTTTCTCACGTTCTCTTTCCTTCTCACTTCCACTTTCCTCCCAAACCTCCTTCTTCCCTCCCCTTACCTCTGGGTTCCTTGCCTTCCATGCTCCGTTTCCCCTTTTTAGACTCCCCATTTCTTTGATTCATTTCAGCAAATAAGATTAAGTACTTGGCAACTCACTAGGCATAGGGGGTGCAAAAACAAAAAATGGAAAATATTTCCTGCCCTCGGAGAGGTTACAGTCAGCCTAGTAGAGAGCTAGAGACCCCTCAGATTAATATAAGTTAGACTATGACAAATGTTTAAGACAGATTGGAGAGAATCAGCCTTTGGGAGAGGAAGGATCTCTCCCAGTTTTAGGAAAGGGGGAGGAGAAGTGTGTGTGTGGCTTATACTTCTGTGCCCAGGCCTTTGTTTAACGTTGACCCCCACCTCCACCCCAACCCACCAGACTTCCCAGGCTTGTTGCTCCTAGCTGATCACTCTCAGCAGCCAGCAGGAGGAGGAGTTGGGAGCTCAGCTAGGCGGGGAAAGAGGAATGGGCGTGGATTGGAGTGGAGGAAAACAAAATCTGGGGAACCGGGAAATCTGTGTTTTAGGGGTTAGACCTGGGGATTCCGCTAGCCTTTGCATTGAGTTGGCCATGGCTAGCTGGCCAACTCTGACTCTAAGCCTTTTTTCATTTTGGAAAGAGTGGCCAGACCACAGTAGGACTCTGTCCCCCAACCCTGTCCCCATCCTACCCTCTGCCTCCATTTGTGGGGAAAGCCACGTGGATTCCTGTTTTGTCCTCTCCCTTTTTCCTTTTTGTCCTTTGTTTTGGTTCAGGGCGCTACCTGTTATTCCTTTTTGATTTAAGATGCTATCCCATATGCTCACGACTTTTCCTGGGGATCTTCCCCCACACCCCACCTTCTTGCTCTCCTCCCTTTCTCTTGATCCCCAGCTTTAGTGTTCACCCCTATCCTCAGGGCACCCCGACATCTGCCCCCATTTCAGGGCACCCTGCCTGTCTTGCTACCTAGCTGGGCTTTTCTGCTGGGCACCTGGCCACCTTTCACAGTGGTAGGTGTAGCAGGGACGACCCCTGGGGGCCAGGCTGGAGGGGCGGGGAGGTGGGGGTGCCCCGGGGGGTGGCAGCGGAGTGCATTGTGGCTCAGGCGGGCACAGTGGCCCTGGCGTCTGGCACAGGCTGTGAAGGCTGGCAGGGGCGGGGCAAGGATTGGCAGTGGTGACTTGGGGTGAGGAGGGGGCTGTGGGGGTGGAGGTGGAGCTGCAGCTGGGGTTCTGCTGCTGCCTTTCCTCTGGCTTTGGCCAGCCCAGGCTCCCTCCCCAGGGGGGCTCCCCAGTGGCCTCGGCGGCTGGCCAGGCAGTGCCAGTCTGCATCCAGCTAGCATGCTGATTTAAATATTGAACTCCCCCTTCTTCCTCCCCCCTCCCCCTTTTTACAAGCCCATCTTATTTTTGCATCTACACCAGGTTGTGACCTCGGGAAGGAGAATAGATCAGACCAGCCCCATGGTGGGCTGGAAGCAGCCTTTTTGTTTTAAGTAAAGAACCTCCTCCTACCTATATGTCCCCCCTCCCCTTTTGTGTTTGGTACCCTCAGCGCCCAGCACAGTTACTGGCACATAGTAGGCCCTTAACAAATGCTTCCTGTTGTCTAGTAGGCACTTAAATCCTTGTTGTTGTTATTGCTGCTATTGCTAAAGATAACAAACCAGTGCCTGGACTATTTTCCTAACCAGCCTCATCTTTTACCCTGGGTGATGACTTCCTCCTTTTCCTTTGCTTAGAGGTCTCCTAACTCCACGTGCTGGGGGGAAATTACATCTAGGGCTAGGCTGGGCTGGCAGTTTCCAAGGGAATCTTGGGTTTAAATATTACTAATGAAAAGGAGGAACTACAATAAGAGAAATGCAGATACAATAATTTGGGCCTTTTGTGACATTTTCCTATAGTGACTCACCCTTCAGAAAGCCAGCATCTAATTCCAAAAGTTAAAAAAAAAATCCTAACTAGTAAACTGTATGAATTCAGGGAACTTAAGGGTGATGGCTAGGTGTTCGGTACTAATAGAAGTAGAAAATAAAGCTTTAATATTTTTTAGGTCATTATAAAATTTAAATCAATCTAACATACTTTGAAGTGAATAACATAAGGCAAGAGAATCCAGTTTTGAAAGTTGGTTACATTTTATTGCATATCTACCTCAATTACATATATAATTGTTTCACATTATATATGTATATAAATTATGTATCTAATGTGGAATTAGACTTGCCATCTTTATATATGTTCAGAGTTCCTCCTCTCAAAAAAAAAGAGTAAAAAGAGGGGGATGGTGGGAAGAAACACCTTTCCTCTGGACTGACTTGTATGACTTTTGTTCTCTTACTGGCTTCAACCAGCTCAGCCCAAAGTTCTCTTCCTGCACTGAATCATATGTCCTGAAGGCAGTGCTTTTCCTTAGGTGCTGATTGAAACATCACATGGGAACAGTGGATGATTTGACATGCTATATTAAAAAAAAAGTTTTGTCCTAGAGTAACTTCCAAGTAGAATGTGAAGTTCTTTGACTTCAAAATAATGTTAACAACAGAGTTCAGCTGACTCTCAAACTACCGTTCTGACCCTGTTCAGCCTAATTCTTAAGGCTTAAAAATAAAATCCATAAACTGACAATTCTTTAACTTCTCACCCTCCTCCTCCCCAAAACTTTTTTAATATTACATTCTACTTTTGGATGAATAGTTTGGAACTCCTGCCGCTGTTATTGTCTAAAGAATAAATAAATGCTGTCCATGGTATTGACTTTAGAAGCCAGGACTTGCAATTACCCAGTCGGTTTTTCTCTTTGTAGATCAATCCTCTTAGGCAGGTCCTAGAATAAGACCCCTGCTCTCAGGAGGCAGCTACTTGTGTTCCTTTATTGGGTCAGATTTAAAGACATACGTATGTATAAAAGATACTACGTGTTTGTGGTTTGTGTTGTCGTAGTGGACATCAGAAAGTTCTTAGGATAGCCAGTTATCGGTTTTTGGGGTATGGCTACTTTATTATCCAGTCATAGATGCTGAAGGAACATAGTATGATTCCAAATTGGCCCCAATAGGCTAGGGAATATTTAGGTACCTTTCATGTTTGCAAAGACATTGTCCAGATTCCACCAAGTAAACTTTTGGAGTGGTCTGACTTTTACTGATGCTGATACGACTAGATTGGACTGCCTGAAAACCCTCCAGACTGAATTGGATCCTTCCATTCTGTCCACCAGAGAAGATGTCTAGTATGCTTGTCATGGGGCTGTTGGTGGTGGCTTGGACGGTACCACATAGAATGTTTCACGTTTCAACCATTCAAGCCGTGAACATACTTTATCATGAGTAATCATCGTTCAGCTTATTCTTGCACTATCCTAGCGTCCACAAGACTTTAGTTTGACATTTAGGCAAGAAGAAGGCATCTGAAAAGCTCATTGAAAAGGTGGAGAAGAGCTTTGCTTTTGTATCTGTATTGTTCAGTTCTGTCCAACTCTCTGTAACCTCGTTTGGAGTTTTCTTGGCAAAGATACCAGAGTGGTTTGCCATTTCCTTATCTAACTCATTTGCAGATAAGGAAACTGAGGCAAGCAGAGTTAAGTGACTTGACCAAGGTCACATAGCTAGTAAGTGTCTGGAGGTTGAATCTGGACTAAGGTATTCCTGATGCTCTATCTAGTGTACCACCTTTGCTGCCTTTACTGTGCTTTTCCACTTTTACTTCTCAATGATTTGGTGAGTTGATAGGCAGGCAGCCTTAGAGCCTGGAAGAACTGACTTTGACACATGCTTTTGACACATGCTTGCTGTGTGACCTTGGGTTGTTCTTCATGCTGGAAGAGGACCCAAATGGCCTCACTACATTAGGGTCAGTGTGTCCGACTGTGACTGATCAGACCAATTTGAGCTAAGAAGGCTCTACCACAGGTTGGGCTCAAATCATCAAATGTCTATATGGGCAAGTTCCTGTAAGTTGCAGAAGAAATGTAGAGTTAGTAGAGGGAATTTCCTAATTCAGAAGTTCCTGATACTGGTTAAATCATAGGTCCAAGTCCCTATCTCTGTTGTGAAATCCTATACTTTGATTTTTCCTGTTTAGGCATATGTAAAAGATTTAAACATTTCTTTGTGACAGCTAAATTAGTTTGGTCTCAAATTTTATTCCTTAGGTTTTCTGAGCAGTTTACATTGGATTATGTGTTCTGTTTCCAGTTTTCTCCTGAGGATTGAGTTTTTGCTGTATTCTGGAACTCTAAGCTTTCTCTACTTACTACCTTGCAGATTTCATAAATCATTAGAATAGTCCATTGACTTTCTTCATTCATTGCTTCATTGATTTAGTCTTTTCCAATCCTTCTCTAACCGTGGTGGTAATCAGATAAATTTCTTAGCTCTATAATATATAAATGTTACCTTTTCAGCTTAATGGTAATTCAGTATAATGGCACTCTTAACAATCTGAAGAAATGTCACTGTCCTCCTCACCATCTCTGTCTGCCCTTCAGGAAGTGAAATATTGTTTGAGGTAGTGGCTTCTTTTTCTGCTTTATAAGGATTTTTGGTAATTGCATTCAAAAGAGTCATTCTCTTACAATAACTACTAGAGGTCAGTGATTTCTCTAAATGGTCTCATGAAAAGGTAAGGGTATTATAAATTGTTTTTTGATAAAGATATTTTGTTTCTTGAAATAACAAGTATTATCCTTCTTCTAGTTATATAAACTAAAGTTTCAGTATCTTTTGATTCATAGATATACCCGGTTTTAAGAAACAGTCCCTACTAACTTTATTTTTTCCATTTTGTATTCAGATAAACTATGGAGAAAGCACTTTTGATTTATCTTTATTGACTTCCATTTAATATTGGGCAGTGGATAATGCACCAGGCCTGGAGTTAGGAAAACCTGTTCAAATACAGCCTAGATAGCTGTGTGATCCTAGGCAAGTCACCTGACTCTGTTTGCCTCAGTTTCCTCATATGTCAAATGAACTGGAGAAGGAAATGGCAAATCGCTCTAGTATCTTTGCCAAGAAAACCCCCAAATGTGGTCACAAAGAGTCAGGCATAACTGAACGATAACAAAAATTTTAATATTATTAAAATCTCTACTAGTAAGGCAGCATGAGTTGGCTCTGCCAGATTCAAATCCTGGGATACATAAATAGCTATATGGCCATACCAAGGCAATTAACTTCTCAGTCCTAGAGTCAAGATTATAATTTGCAGATGACTTGTCAGTCTATATTGATGGATATATTTACTATAGCAGGAGATGCCCAAATAAGTGAAATCATAGTTCGAGAAAATGATACAGAACTATTTTTGTAGGTCAAAGAAGAGTAGGCTTGTTATAGTTGCCACTTCTTTCCTTTTCCTTTCTTCTGTAGAACATCAGCCACTTGCGGGTAGATACTCTTTCATTTATGTCTTCCTACCAACAGGGACTAGCATAGTTCTTGGCAAATTGTAAGCAATGAGTGAATATTTTTTGATTGATCATTCATGTAGAGATGATTTCATTTGTCCTCAACTTAATTCAGAAAGATAGGAAGATTTTTTATGTAACATGCCTAAGGTAATTTGAGTTTGTCAGAAAAAAAAAAAACGATAGCTTTGGTAGGGTCTATACGGTGCTCTATTTCTTAAAAAAATCTATATTTTTTTGTTAGGTAAATATATTATGTACTTGTTATTGAGTCATTTAAAAATAACATAGTTTGAAATAGTTACATTAAATGGACCTACAAAAGGCTACTTTATGTGTGGGTTTTTAATCTCATTTTCTGTTTTTAATTTAAGGTGATATTTGCAATACCAAAGCCCTGTCCCTGTATCCATGGGTGCATCTAGCTAAGACTTTCATCCATCAGAGGATGCGTCTCTTCTTTTTAATGTCCTGTTTTCAGTGTCTTACTGTATTGCACCAAACTGTTTCATTAATGTATTAGTATGTGCTGAGATGCCTTAGTAAATAATAAATTGTTAAGATCTGTTTATTGTACTGAACCTAAAAGGTTATAAGCTGTAGTGAGTAAAAGAGTCTTTCATCAACTCACCATTTGTTTTGTTCTGTTAACTCAAAGGCATTGATGGGCATCCTCTGATCTTCCTTGACACATCTGGGTCACACTGTTGAAGCCTCACTTAATCCTAAGTAGCTGCTAGTTGTGTTGTCTGTGTTGGAGTGATCAAAGCGGTGCTTGCTGTTCTCATTGTTTTCACTTAAATATTTTAAAACACATCTTTTGTAGTGGGCATTTTCTGCAATGCACCAGAATTCGGACTTTTGACTTTCAGGTAGTGTAAAATCTTACACTGTCCTTCAGGAATCTTAGATTCAGAACTGGAAAGGACCTTTAAAGTCCAACACAAATAGAATAGGGTTGTATATTAACTTAAAAAACCACAAATTAACATTATCTATGTGGCATTGCATTTTTAATTCTTTTACTAAACATTTCCCAATTATGTTTTAATCTGTTCTGGCCTCACTGTCAAGTCACGTAGCTGTGTTTGATGCCTCTGATCTAGTCCAGCTCTTTAAATTTACAAATGAAGAAAAAAAGAGACCCAGGGAGATTTTGACTTGTTGCAGGGGACAGAGATAATGTGGGGGGTGGGTGGTATCTGAGCTTAGGTCCTCAGAGTCTTCCCATTTATGTGCAAAAAGAGAAAGATTTTCAAATAAAACCACCATAGGGTGGCATCTGGGCCTCCCTCTCAGCTGCCAGGGTCTGCCCATCCCACCTCCCAAACATACCTTGTGGGCAGCTAGGTGGCAGAGTGGATAAAGTGTCTGGATTGGAATCAAAAACAAAGACCTGAGTTTGAATCATACTTCATATACTTATGCTGTGCCCCTGAACAAATCATTGACCTTTTCTTTGTGTAATGAAGATAATAGTAGAGCTTGCCTCTGGGGGTAGCTACATACATACATACAGCTAACTAGCTAGCTAGAGATGATAGATGTTAGATGTTATAGATAAAATATAGATAAGAGAAATGGATGACTGATAGATGGTAGATTGACAGTAAGTACTTTGCAAATCTTTTTATTTATTTATTTATTTTTGCTTTTTGGAGGGGGGAAGGTAGGGCAATTGGGGTTAAGGGATTTGCCCAAGTTCACACGGCTAGTTTTTTTGTGTTAAGTGTCTGAGGCTGGATTTGAACTCAGGTCCTCCTGACTCCAGGGCCAGTGCTCTATTCACTGTGCCACCTAGCTGCCCCAGTACTTTGCAAATCTTAAAACACTATAAATGTTAGCTATTATTATAATTTATTTTGTATAGACCTTGATATATATATATATATATATATATATATATATATATATACACACACACACACAGTGACTCTTTGAGGGCCGGGTCTTTAATTTTGGTCTTTCTGTTCCCAGTGCCAAGGACAATGCCCCGCACAGGCAATGGTGCCTAGATGCCCCATTTTGATTGCTTGACCTAGAGCAGCTGTTGTGCCTTATTTACCCTACATTTCCCACTTCTTAATCTCCTCCTTTCCCATTATAAAATTCCCTGTTCTTATTAGGAGGAGGAAGCCAAGATTCTGCTCTTTTTAGTGGAGAAAGTGTTAATGGTAATCAGATCAGTCTTTATTATGCTACCTATTAGGTGGTTATCACTATCTGGGATGCTGTGAAGTACCCAAAAGGTTGAGTAGTACGTGATGTCTTGCTTCCACCTTTTTGGAAACAACTCAACAGTTTCCCAGGCACTCAGTGTATGTGTGTGAAAGGGCACTGGGTCTCAAATCAGATCACAATGTCAAGTTCTTACCATACCATCTACAGACTTTGTGACCTTGGGACAAATACTTGAGCCTCAATTTCCTCATTTGTGCTACCTTAATCTCACAGGCTAATTGTGAAGGCCAAATGAGATAACTCCATTTAAAGTTATTTGTAAACCATAAAATGCACATACACATAAGCTGTTTTTTTTTTTTAATGAACCTCCCATATCCCTACTTGATGCAGTGGTTAGATCACCCAGAAATGTTGTAAGTCAGAGATGTGAATTTGTTCAAACATTTGGATTGTTGCTGATTTTTTTTTTTTTGATGAGTTTTCTCATGCTTAAATAAAGCCCTGAATCTAAAGTTAGCATCTGCAAGGGCTTTTTTTTTTTTGTCTGTGGGTGGTTGATTTTTATTTTTAGTAGAAAAAGATACTAACCCTGTGAACTCTGTCTCTTGTCCTAGGATCCAGATGTAAGTCTAACCTTCTCTGAGGTTTTGTCTTTTCTGTCTTAGGCATTCTCTCTCTCTCTCTCCCTCTCCCTCTTTTTCTGTCTGTCTGTATCTCTCTCTCTGTGTCTCTCCCTCTTTGTCTCTGTTTCTCTTTTTCTCTCTTTTTGTGAATGAATTGACATTACAGAGGAGGCCTTGCATTTTGACCAAAAAAAAAAAAAGTATACTTTTTCAAGAAGTTACTAGCAGCCCTTCACAGAGATATAAATAGGAATCTTTCTTGCTTTCAGTAAGTTTTATATCTTACTATGATTTATTTTAGACTTTAAAATTTGGAAAGTGTTTTCCTCTCAGCATCCCCATGGAGTCTAGAGTATTTGAACAATTATTCCCACTTTACAGATCAAGAAACTCAGGCTGAGAGAGGGAAAGTCATTTGCCCAGGAATCCCACAACTACTAAGTATCAGTAAAGTAATAGTAAACAAATACAGCAGATTTAGTTAAACATCCAGTTGTTTAATAATTCTTCTGAAAGAACTCATGTAGATTCACCTCATCTCAGTTTTCCCACCTTTCTTTGTACTTAGGACAGCAGCTAACAGCATACTTTGTGGATGATCTCCATGCTTTCATTTTATTTTTTTATCTTAAAGTATGTAATTATTTTATTTCTTTGCCCAGGTAGTGAGAACTTAATTTACATAGGAACCTGCAGCTAGTACAACAACCTACAAAGAGAGGTGTCTCCCTAACATGGGGGACCAGGTTTCCAGTAAAGCAAAGATGGGACTAAATGGCTGAGCTCAACACCTCTTTCCCTTTCCTCCCTCCCCCCAACTTCCCCAAAAGAGAAAGCAGTAATCAGAAACAACAGAATAACTAAGGACTCAGAACTTTCTAACCAGCAGCTTTGATGAATGAATACAGAATAAGGAAGTTGAATTTATCAGCTGTTTAGGTGTTCGTGGGATCAAGGAGTGAGCTCCCCGCCCCCCCCCCAGTCTTTCCCATGTACCCATAATGGTAGGGTTTAGAAATGATAGGGAAGGTTCCCATCTATAGTTGGAATGTATGAAGGTTACCTAAGTCTGGTGCAGATAGTTCTTGCTCTGTATTGAGAGAGAGAGAGAGAGAGAGAGAGAGAGAGAGAGAGAAAGGGAAGGAGGGAAAGAGAGAGACAGACAGACTGGGACAGAGATTCTCCGTAAAATCAGTTTAGTGATGTCTATAGTCTGCCCACCCACCTTTCTAATGCCCACAGAATTCAGAGCCATGTTCTGTAAGTAATTTCACCATCCCTAGTATGTTTCATGAGATTGTAGAATGGAAGTTAGTCAGGAGGGTGTAGAAAGGAGGAGTTATATTTTAGGGTTCTGATGCCTGACAAGTTTCTTCTTTGGTTGTCAGGCCTGACCCTCAGTTTAGAAGGACAAGAAGGGAATGGCAAGTGGGATAGAGATGTAGGCTCCTGGCCCAACACCTTTGTAGGAGACATAGAGAAACCAATACTCCCCTTATCCTCCACACTTCATGTCTTTCTGTGGAGTTTAGAAATAAAAGCCATAAGGCAGGCAATAGTGATTATAGTTCTAGGGCCATTTTCCTTCTGAGAATGCTACCTAGGAATATTGGGAGAAGATAAAGCCCACAGTAGGCCTATGAAAGAGATGCTGCCAAGGAGGAATGATAAAAACAAGTTAGGTCAGTCAGTTTGGTAATTGTAGATCATTTTCTTCTGCTTTTCTCACCTACACCCCTCCTACCAATGTATCTAACTGGGTTTCCCATCCCCAGGGTAAGAAAACTGGGAAGTCCTTCCTAGACAGAGATTATCTGAAAAGAACCCCTCTAAATCCTGATACTTCTGTCCAGCACAAGAGACTAATTTGTAGGGTGGGAAGAAGGCAGGAAGGTCTCCCTCCCCACTTCCCAGTAATATATACCAACAACTTCCCCTAGTCAATCCACCAGCTCTGTCCTGCAATGCCTTCTTCCCATCTTGTCCCTTGTAAGCCATGTAGAGAAAATGGTCTTCCTCATGGTTGTCCTCATGAAGTTGGCCCATGGTAACTCTTGGTAGAAGGAGGGATGTAGTAGTGTTGACAACAGTGAGTCTGCTTCTGAATTAAGAACTGAGTAACTGTAAGGTCAGAGGGCACCAAGTACTCCCATTTGTCCAGGTCAGGGACTCTGGTGTTAGGTGCCTTCTCCACAATTGCAGAGACTTTGTCAGGATATTTCTTCCAAATCTTCTTCCCTTTTTTCCAGCACCAGAAAGGGTGGTCCATCTTGTATTGGAGTTTCATGATGCTTCTTAGTATCTCTGATCCCTCTCTGAGGGGTCTGGTTCTGGCAGAATGAATTGATTCTGAGTCTGGCTTCCTCCACATGCTGCCCAGTGAGCCATCTGAAGAGCCTTGACATTGCTAACTGTTGCTGCCCTACCAGCCTGGTGAGAATGCTCAGCATAGAAGTCCCTGGTGGCCCAAGTGGCCCAGACTAGTTATTTGGAATTGTGGTTGGTCCTTGCACTGATCAGAATTCTTAAATCTTTAAAAATTCTTTTTTATGATGTTGTAAAATTAAATTGATATTATAAAATAAAATTGTTCTGCTGCTTCTGTTCCCTTCACTTTGCATCAATTCACAAAAAGTCTTTACAGATTTCCTGAAAACAATCTCTTTCATCATTTCTTATGGCACAATCCTATGCCATTGAATTTATGTACCATAATTTGTTTAGCAATTCCCCAGTTGAGGATGTCCTTGGAGTTTCCAGTTCTTTGCCAGCACAAAAAGAACTTCTCTAAATCTTTTTTGTACATATGGGTCCCTTTCCTCTTTCACTGATCTCTTTGTGTATAGACCTTATAGTGGCATCCCTGGGTCAAAGGTTATGCACAGTTTAGTGACTTTGCAGGCATAGTTCCAAATTGTTGTTCAGAATGGCAGTACCAATTCACAGTGCTACCAACAGTGTGTTAATGTGCCTGTTTTGCCACAGCGCTCCCAGCATTTGTCATTCCCCCTCCCCCTTTTTTTGGCCATCTTTGCCATTCTGATGGGTTTGAGGTGATTTAATTTTTATTTCTTTGTTAGTTATTTGAAGTAGTTTTTCATATAATTGTTGATAGCATGGGTTTTTTACTTTGAAAAATCACCCATTAATGTTTTTTGATGAATTGTAGAATGGCTCTTGAGGCTTCAAAATCCCTTTTGCTCTCTTGCTTCCTTCCTTCCTTGGACCTTAGAGATCATCTAAACCATACCCTTCATAGAACGGATGAGCTGCCTATAACCCAGAGTGGTTAAGTTCCCATAAGTAAGAAGTTAACAGCTCCAAAATCCAAACTCAGAACCTATGACTAAAAGCAAAGTGTTTTTCTACGAAATCACATAGTCTTTCCAAATATCTGTAGTGGAAAAGAAAGAGCAAAGCAGTAAGAGGAGGCTAAGTTTCTGTTCTGCCATTTTCCCCCCTCTCCATTTCCCCCATTCACTCCTCTATCCAGGACTAAGGTAATTTAATTACGCTGGATCTTAGTTACTAACCTAAATGCCTGAAAGCAGAAGGCCAGACCCTGATGCAGTAGAAAGAACATTGATTCAGACTTACAGGTCTTGGAGTCAGAGTCTTTCACTTAATACCTACCAGACTTGGGGTAAATCACTTAACCTTCTCTGGGCCTCAGTTTTCTCATCTGTAAAATGAAGGGGGTTGAGCTAGCATCTTGGGTTTAGAAGTCAGAAGCAATGAATGAACCTTAGAAGATTTGAACTACATGTAAGATTTCTTTCAGCTTTAAGTTAATGAGTGATCCAGGGATCTCTTAACTATCCCCAGTTCTGAGATATGAGATTTTAAGTACAGTGAGGAAAGTATGAAGTAGCAAGGCCATTTGAGTTAGAGACCTTCTTAAGGTTTGAGGGCTGCTGTATTTTCTCTTTTGAATGCAAGTCCAGATTTTGATAAGGCAGATTTACTTATTATGAAAAACAAATAGATGGGTGTATATGTGTGTGGTATATTACTTTTAAATCTCGGATCTAGTCAACATTCACATTTTTGTCTTATCACTGTCAAATGCCTTAAATATTTCTGTCGCCTAATTTCAAGGGAGCCACTTTCTGGCGGAAGGAGAGGATAGATCTCTGGGCTTCCTGTGGAGCATTTGGAGGGCTCCTGTTTGAACTCTTTTCCCCTTCCCTCCCCCACCCTCCCCCCATCACTTACAAAGTTCCCCATTATTTCTTTATCAAGAGAATCTTTCTTTTGCAGTCAGTACATTTTCTCTAGCAAGATTTTTGCTACATAAATATTGTGCTTTTTAAAATAGATAACAACTGTTGATTTTTGACAATATTGTATTTCCATTTTTAGAACAACCTAGAAGTTATTGGAATTAGATTTAAAAATGGCTCATTCATTGATGAACTTCCATTTTAAACAGACGTATATGAAAGAATTATACTCAGAAATATGGAAAACACCCTCCTTATAGGAATCTAGCCCTGCCTTTACTTTTTTTTTTTTTTTTTTGGCAACTTAAGCCTTTGTCCTTCACAAGTTACTACGGGGGAAGACCTTCAGAAGGTGTGCAGGCTTGTATGTAGTTCTTTGAACTGGGTTAGGAATGTGTCTCAAGATGGAAGAATAGCTGTTTGGGGCTTTTTAGCCTCTGGGCTCTAAACTCCCTGGAAGAATGTTATTGTGTCTTCAAAGCCTGTCTCACACTAGGCTTTGTTAGACAAGATCTCTGATTTTAGTGTCTTTGCATTATCAAATACACAACAAAAACACTGAGCTGCTCAGTCTGATCTAATTGAGTGGGGCAGCTTAGATATCCTTGAGCCTGAAAAGTAGGAAGTTTGCAGATTGGTTGCTTTCAATTAATTAACTTTTTTTCTATTAATAGAAAAACTACCCAGAGCTATATTTCTTTCGTTTACTATTTTGTGATAGGTCCAGAGTACTGACAATTTGTAGCACTTTTTGGGGGGGGGGGTAAAGGGGTGCAGTGGGAGTAAGGGAATGATACACTTCATAGTAATTAATATTTATATAGTGCTTCTGTCTGTCTGTTTATCTATCTATCTCCCAACCAAGCGCTGTGCTAAATACTTTATAGTTATCTCATTTGATTCTCACAGCAACCCTGGAAGGTAGGTGCTTTCTTTATCCCCATTTTATAGATGGGGAAACTGAGGGAGAGGTTTCCGGGACTTGCCCACACACTTATCACACAGCTAGTAAGTGTCTTCAGTCAAATTTGAATTCAGGTCTTCTGACTCCGGGCCTGGTGTCCTTTCCATATGAACCACCTAGCTGATAGGTTGGTAGTATTAAAGGAGTGAAATATTTCTTAATTCTGGCCCTTTGATGGACCCGTTATTTCATCACCGTGAGTATTTCTTTCTCCAGTGCAAGGACATCATCCCTCCATGCCTGCTTCTGCTGATTTCTGTTGATGTTTTCTCATAAATCCTCCTGGGAGGCTCTGATGTTTATGGAATACCATACGGTTCATAAAACTTTCCTCACAACAGCCCTACGAGGTAAGGAGTACAAGTATTATTATCTCTACAGATAAGAAACTAAACCTTTGAGACATTAAGTGACATCCAATTGTCTGCAAAGGGGATTTGAACTCGGGTTTGGAGACCTTTCTCTGTTATTTTCACTGTTCTGAGATTCTGATGTTCTGTTCCTCCTGTGGTCTTTCACTCAGTGCCTGGCCGTTTTTGTGGTCATACACGTCTTCATAATGTCTTTGGTTTCTTTGCTGGAGTGCTATGTTCACTGATGGGCAGGGTATCCTGTTTCAGGAAACATTGGCATGTTTGGGCAGCCAGGTGATGCAGTGGATAGAATACCAGGCATGAGTCAGGAAGATTTATCTTAAGTAAGACACTTACTAGTTGTGTGATCCTGGGCAAGTCCCTTAACCTTGTTTGCCTCAGTTTCTCCATTTGTAAAATGAGCTGGAAAAGGAAATGGCAAACCACTCCTGTATCTTTGCCAAGAAAACCCTAAATGGGGTCACAAACAGTGAGACGTACCTGAAATGACTCAACAGTGACCAAAAAATGGCCCATTTCAAGATCATCACCAGAGGAAGGCAGCTGGAATGGCAAGAAGATAAGAGAACATACCATAGCAGGATCAGTTGAGAGAATTAAAAATTCTGGTCTGGAAAAACAAAGTGGGAAATATCCTGATCATCTTGAGATATTTAAAGAGATACTTCATGGAACCAGGGACTTAATTTATTCTGTATGGCCCCATAATAGGACTGATAGGGGGTTACAGAGAGGCAGACTTGGGCCCAGTACAAGGAAGAGCTGCTAGCATTTATGGGTATTTACTCCTATCCATAAATAGCATTGATTATCTTAGAGCAAAATATAGTAAGTGCTCCATCAATGTAAGTTTTCATGAAAGCTGGATAATCACTCACTGGGGATGTCATAGAGGGTTCAGGTTTGCATTTACAGTGGGGAGTCTCTGATGTACTTGAATGAGTTTTGATTCTGTGAAAGTATGATTATTGAACTGGCCAAATAAAATGGCGGTTGATTGGGTATCCAGATGACTTGATGTGTTCTCCCTTCCTCTCCTACTTCTCATGCACTTCTTTTCCTTTCTGTAGTATTGATTCCATCTCTACATTTGAAACCTTATAACTTTTTCCCATGATTTTCAAAACTTAAAAAGTTTTTTTTTGAAATCAAGAAGTACATAGGAAAAAAAGTCTCATAACTATAAAAATAATCACAACTTAGAAAAAGGTTATTTTTCATTGTCGTTTTTGGGTACCTTAAGCAGATTCCTTTTCCCCTCACAATATTTTTATTTTATTCATTCAGAATAAACGATTTTTGGAGTGACAGTGAAACTACCTGTTGAATCCTTATAATATTTTTCAACCGAATGGGAAATCGAGGTTAAAATTAATTAGAACTTAATTATTTGTGGACCTGAATAAAAATCAATGATTCTGCATCTGATTTATCTCAAAGCCTTTCTTGTTTTTATTTTCCATAAAGACACTGCCTGTTTCTCGAAGATGGACACATCTTTTGCCTTGTTTTGATGGGATTTGCTTATGTCTCTGCTTGAAATAGCATCTCATCAGCTTTTATTCTGCTAGTATAATTCTTATGATGTTAATTGCATTTTACAGATTCAGGTCACAGTTTAGCATTTGCATTTGGGTTTAAGGAAATCGGAAATCGAAAGCAGTAAGAAAATTACTAAAAATAATTGTTTTACTCTAGCGATCTCAGTTATTCAGAAGCTAGTTATTAAGCTCCTGGATGGTGTGGGCCCCTTGGGTCTGCATTTTCTTCCTCTGGTTCTCTTGTCTTCCTCTTGGGCATTTCAGTGCTCATTAGTACCTCTGCCACTAGCATGGGTAGGGCTGGGGAAAGGAAGTGAAATTCAAATCAGTCAATTTTGTTAACAGCTCTGCTCAAAAGTGAACTCTGCAAGAGAAGTCAAAAGTGATTGTTAAACTGAGATTTGGGGATTACATCATACATTTAGACCATCCCTCATTTCCATAGATAATTGAGAAAGTGAACTTCAGTCTTAAGACAAAAGTCATGGAATTCCTATTGTTAGAGTTAACTACACCAGCTACAGTCAAAATCCATTTGAACATGGCTTGTTATGAGAAGGATTAGACTATACCCTGAGTCTGGTCATATTCTGGGAAACATAACTATATTCATATGTACATATGTATATATACACATTTGTATATATACATACATGTATGTGTACGTCGATATAAATATATATGCATGTGTGTATGTATGTGTGTATGTGCACATACATATATCAGCTAGGTGATACAGTGGATAGAGCAATGACCTGGAATCAGGAAGACATCTTCCAGACTTCAAATCCATCCTCAGACACTTAGTAGCTGAGGGAGTCACCCAACCCTGATTGCCTCAGTTTCCTCATCTGTAAAATGAGTTGGAAAAGGAAATAGCAAAAGACTCCAGTATCTTTGGCAAGAAAACCACAAATGAGGTTAAAAAAAAGATTTAGACATGATAAAGTCATTCAACAACTATATATATATATCTGTATGTGTGTGTATCTATTTATATCTATATATCTATCTCTATATCTGCAACAACCTTTGGAGTCTATGACCAGACATCTTTTTACATTTTCAAATAACATTTTTTATGCAACTGTCTTAGGAAAATAGGTTAATGAAACTTAAAACTAGGACTTCTTTTCCCTAATTAAAAAAAGAAATCAAACCTTTGTAAAATAAGGAAATTCCTGTGAAATTATATTGTGACTGTTAATTCAGCAAATAGTCAAAATCTATTTTAATACTCTTGCTTTTTTAAAAATAAAGATTGGGCTAATGGTCTGACTGTAATTTTATGAAATTAAAATTATGGCAGTCTTCATTCCTCATTCTCAGGGCCCGTCTTGTTTCTAGTGTAGTCTCTGAAAGAGCTGAGATAATTGTACCATTATTAATGGTTTCAGAGGAATATTTTACAGAACCACATGTGGCTCTTTTTGACACTAAAGATCAAAGTCGTTATCTAATCTGTTTTTTAAATGTACTGCAGGAAGCTACATTTCGGTCTCTACACTTTAGGCACTCCTAGGGGCAGCAACATAGTAGGGACTTGTTGGCCAATCAGTTGATTGATTAAAGGCAAGATATTTACTAAATGCTTATGTAGCGTGAACATGCCTTCTTGTGTGAGTTAGAGGCAAATGGACAAAAGGGTTGACATTAGTGACTTCTTCAAGAAAAAGGAATTGGACCTCCTTTGGGGTCAGTACCCATTCACGCCCTTGTTTGGGGTCATATCTTCACAGGTGTGGCTAGTCCCACTACAATTTCTTGGTTTATAGCAAGGAACCTGAGTCATCAGAAAATGACTCACTGGCCCCCTCAATATTTGAAGATGACCCCTCAACTTTCTCTTAATAAGTTCTATGGCTCCTACTTATGGGCTTTATTTCCCTACCCTTTAATCAATTTTGTGGCTTTTTCCAGAGCCATCATAAAGTTTTCCACATCTTCTTCCAGCTGTGGAGCTCATGATTGGACATGACTCAAATAGAATGGTGTCCAACCAGCACTATGTGATAGAAAACTGGCCTCTTTGTCTCTATACATGATGCCCCTTTTATTTTCCCACATCTGTGCTTATTCTTCTAATGATAGCACTATATTACTCATTTGTGTTTTGCTTGGGGTCCACTGGGGTCCCTGAATTGTTCTAAGTTGTGGTCAGTCGGTTATTCAATCAGTACACACTTGTTAAACACCTACTTTGTACAGTACTGTAAAGGCAAAAGAGAGGCTTTACTCTCAAGGAGCTCACTGTCTGATCTAAATAATTAGCTATTTCCTAGCTTCTAAATGTGTAATAAGGATTCCTCCACCCTCCCTTTAGGTATATTTTTGCTTATATTAAATGAATTTCTTTTAATTTTCTATTTCTACAATTTATCAAGGATATTTGCTTGATATATGCTCTAACTTTACTTGTGCCCTTCTTTAGAACTATGGATATTATTTAAGTCTCAAGTCAAACAAAATAACATTGTTCGAAACATATATCCATGTTTACTTATTTTTTTTTTCAATTTGTAAAATTCCATTAACAGTCATAACATTTATTAAAAACTATAGAAACTAGAACACATTTGATGATTTTCATTGTCATCAGTTTTTCTAGGAAACAATTGTTATTTATAAAAGGGACCTTATAGATCAGGGGCTCTTAACTCTGTGTGTGTGTGTGTGTGTGTGTGTGTGTGTGTGTGTGTCTGTGCACACGCGTTCATACCAGCATGCATTGGACTCTTTTGGCAGCCTATGGGGACCACTATCAGAATAGTGTTTTTAAATGCACAAAATACAATAGATAGGTTAAGACAGGAAGCCATTCATTTTGAAATATTGTGATCAAGAGCTCAGAAAACCCAGTTTCATAGACTCTGGATTAAGAACCTCTCCATAGATCATTTAGTCCCAAGCCCTTATATCACAGGAAAGGAAATTGAGGGTCAGTGAGATGAAGACCTTACCAAAGGTCAAAAGGCAAAGCCAGGACTAGAACCATGGTCTCTCGAGTGCTCTTTCCAGGACATTAACACTTCCTTAGGTTGCCTAACTCAGACCTAGATTGTGTTTGAGCTCTCCAGAGACTGACCCAGTTTATATCTGCATGCCCTGAGCAGATTGCTGTTTGGAAAATGTGGCTGGGGGTGGAATTTCCATCCTTAAGGCATGGTGAATAAGCCCCTGGTCTACACTGTGGAAAGGTCCACTGGGAAAGGAAAAGAAAATGGTCAACATTCATTTACCCAACATTTGAGGGCACCCATGTGCATAGAGGGCAGGTCCTTCTGTCTACCAAAGTAAAACCCTCTCAGGACCACATATTGCTCTTTTATTACTCATTTTCTTCTTCAAGGCTGGCCTGTGCATTCATATTCAATCATATTTTGTCTGTGTGAAGATTTAGGAGGGGCACGGTATGATTCTTTCCCCCTTTTTCCTTCTGGGACAGGCCTCGCTCACCTCTGTGACTTGCGTGTACCAATTCTCATTAATCATATGGAACGTTTGAATGTTAGAACTGGAAGGCCTTTCTCCTTCATTTTACAGATGAGGACACTGAGTCCATAGAGGTTAAATAACTTGTCTCAGGTCACATAGCTACTTAATGAGAGCCAGAACCTTGCACTGGAAGCCCTGTCTCCTGAGGCCTGGGGCCCTCAGGGCTCCTTCAGTACACCAGCTGTCTCTGTTGCCTTTTCCGTGACTTATAATAATGAGGCTGGTTTTGGGATGGTGGCTGTGGGGAGAGAGAGGAAGGGGATTCATCCTAGATCATGAAAGTGTCTGGGTAGAAAGCAAAGCCATACAGCATCCCAAACTTTCAAAAACCATACACATCTTATGTCATTTCCCTTCCCTTCAGAAGAGCCAGACACTCATTAAAAAAATATATATATATATGTATTTTTTTTTTGTCTCTCTAAGAACTGTCTCAGCTTGTCCTGTAGATCTGGCAGTAAGATTCTTTACCGCCTAGATCATAAAAGATTACAACCAGGGATGGGTTTTACCTCTGCGTGCTTTCTCCATATATTTAACTTTGGATTACATCGGTAATTTTTCAAGCACATTCCCTTATAATCTCTCTTGTTGTCTGTACTTGTTGATTGAGAAGGCTACTTGGGATATAAACTCAGCATAGAAAACTCAGGACTGGTTGTTGTGCGTTATTTTCACCAAAATGAGTCTTGGTAAAAATTTTATTATTCATGGGTTGAAGTTTACAGCCCTGGAAATATTTCAAAATATTTCTTCATAGCAACCTTTTGAAGTAGGATGGGGATAGCACCTGGACCTGTGTTTGAATTAGTTTAGGGAGCTCTCTGGTGAGGAAAATTCCTTCTGCCTATGCAGGCTGGCACCTTCTCTCCAACCTGGGCTCTTAGAGAGGTGTCTAGAAGGCTGACGAGTGACTTGCCCAGGATAGGCAGCAAATATTTATCAAGCACCTACTATGTGTCTGAGCTCTGGGGGATACAAGTGCAGAAAGGAAAGAAAGAGAGGAAGGAAAGGAAGGAGAGAAAGAGAGACAGTGCCTGCCCTCAAAGGAGTTTACAGTACAGAAAATAAGTCTGAAAAAGGAGAAGGTCAATCAGCGGTATAGCTGCCCAGCTCCTTCCGCTACATTATGGCGTCTCTCCTGGTATCCTCAGGAACTTAGAGAACATCAAATAGCTTGTAATACTTGGTGTCTCGTGCTCATTTGCAAACCACATGTCATTGTGGGATTCATTCAGTGCAGACGTGGATGGTATCCTCTCTAGACACTGTGTGATGTTTTAATTAGATACTCTCTGTTCTCCAGTCTCTACATCCAAGGGGGAATTGACACGATCGGACTCTATTTGCATTGAGAGCCTTAGCAGCCCCCTGGAGGACATATATTTGGCTATTTATGAAACAGCCTTGCCTGTGAACTAAAGGGCCGAAAGCGCTCCTCACACATGAGGTTACATGGGCAGTGGTGGCTTTTTTAGCCTTTCAGAGAAGACCGCACTCTTAGGAAATTGAGGGTTAATAGTCCTCCTCAGGATGGTAAGTGATAGATTATATTTTAAGTAGCCCGAACTTCCTATGAGCTTATGCACGTACACACACATACACACACACATCTTTTTATTTAGAATCAGCCTTACTGCGTGTTTCCAAAAAATCTTTGAGTCTGCAAAATATTTTCATTGGCACCTTGGTGCCACCTTTTCCTTCTCCTACCAAGATCTCCCTCCCACTGCTCTCAGTTTGCTTAGACTTAGAGCAAAAGTGTCTCTCTGCAGCTCATACATCCCTAGTCTCAATTCCCCTACCTCCCATAAGCATAGTTTAATCTCTGTGTAATGCAGCATAAACCTAAGGAAATTTAAGAATTTGGAGGTCCAGAGTTGTTTGAATTCTTCATCTCCTTCTCCCACATCCACTAGGATATAAAAGTACATTTGATTTGATTTTTTGTATCTTATTGAATTTTTTTTTCTGATAGCTCTTCTGTCCTTAAATTTCTAATTTGTGTGACTCTAATGTGAAAAGATACATGAAGTTCACTATTGGAGGGAGATATTCTTGTCATGAAGAATGAATAGGTTTTACTATCAAATCCTGGAGATCTGGGTTGCATTTATAGGCTTGATAAGGAACAACCCCCCCCCCCCCCCCAAAAAAAAAATTCACTTCTATCCAGTGATTTTTAAGCAGAAAATACAAATTAAATGCATACAGTTTAAAGCATATTTATGTTTTGTTATATGTTTGTTATGTTTTGATAGGGTATGTGAGTAGTTTCTTTGCTTTTAATTTTTAAAAGCATCATTCATTTGCCAGTCAGCATTTACTGGGATGTTTCCTGTTACCACAATTCTTGCTGCTAAATCTTCTAAGGTTTAGGCCCAGATGTTACCGGTGGCCAGGTGGTCCTTGGTGCTAGCCAGGGCCAGGATGGAAGAGAGAGCCCTGATGTGGACCTGTGCCGCTGCAAGAAATAGGTGAAAAGCAGATCAGATTTTAGAGCAATGCTGATTTCCTTTGGCTAGCTGGATCAGCTGTTCGAATTTGGTCATAGAAATCTGAACTGCACAGCTGACCAGGCCCAAAGAGAAAGGAAGGGTGTGAGAAGGGAGCAGGGAGAGGGGGAAAGTTGGCCAGATATTGTCTCTTCTTGCATGTTCACTGTAATTAGAGTAACTTTGATAGTGTTGGCTGCTGTTTGTGTTTTCGTGTTTGTTCATATGTTTTTACCCTGAGGAAAGGAAAAAAAAAAGTTAAATATGGGCTGTTGTGGGTTGCTCCTTATTTAAATTTGTCAGTGTCAAAACAGAGAGGCCGCCATTCAGGGCATGGTACAACGTGGCTGCCCCCAAAATTTATAGCTGGTACTTTTCTTCTGGGTCTAGGGCTTATTCAGTTAGCTATCCAGAACTGTAACTACTGTGGTTTAGTAAATTCACATTCATTTCAAAATTTACTCAGAATGCCTGATTACAGAAATATAAAGAAAAGGCCAAAGAAAGTTGAGTAGAGTAAGAGAGAGGAGAGGTTCTCTAGGTGGGCATCTGTTCAAGGTCACTGACCTAGTTGCCAAGAGCAGATAATTAGTTATTTTTGTTTTTGATGTAGGATAAGAGTATTGGACTGATGGGTGGGTGGTCACTTTGGGGGGTTGCTACCGTGTTTCCCCGATAATAAGACACTGTCTTATTAAATTTTTTTGACAGAAAAACACCAGAGGGCTTATTTTCAGGGGAGGGCTTATTTTAATGAACATTGACAGCAATTTTAATAAACAGGTAAATGTGAACAAAAAAATGTACCTTTATTCAATAAGCAAATCACTGGGGAAGAACAGGATGACGCGCTCACTGCTGCAGCTCTGATTGGATGCAGCTCGGAGCGCGGCGTGCGTTTCACCCGTAGCAATCTCAATAGGGCTTATTTTCAGGGGAGGGCTTATTTTAGAGGAATCTTACACAGTAAGGGAAGGGCTTATTTTCGGGATAGGTCTTATTATCGGGGAAACACGGTACATTGGTGAAGGTGTATTATAACTGTATCTCACTAAAATAATACAACAGACATACACAATGGTCAAGAGTTGGTGTGATTCTTCAGGGACCAAACCAGCCTGTTAAAGGTTGTTAGGATGCTTGTGGGGTTTGAGACTAACCAGATTTTTTTAAATTAAATTTTGCTCAATAATAGAAATTATAATGAAGTTCCATTGCTTGTGTGTGTATCACATCAGCTACATTTCTCATAAATGTATATAATTTTTGAACTAGGAAAGACATTAGGTAACTTTTGCATTTCCTTCATTTTACAAATGAGGGAACTGATGCCCAAAGAAATTTAATGACTTGTTCAGGGTCCTATTGAATTGGTGGCAGAAGTGGAACTGGGTGTCTTCTTTTATTTCTGCCACACCACAGTATATCAGACAGAGCTATCATGAGCAAGTCTGCTACCAAAAGGCACCCAAAAGAATAGCTGGGGCAGAGGGGGAGGGCCTCAGAGAAGAGTCTTTGGACTTAGAGACGTAAAACCCCATTGGGTCAAAGACCTTGGGATACCATGAGGTTATGTTGGGGGGATAACTGGGGGGTGTGTGTGTGTGTGTGTGTGTGTGTGTGTGTGTGTGTGTGTGTGTGTAAAGCTGTTTTCACTAATTATTCTCTCTAAAAAAAATTATTCTTGTTTCTACTGAAGTAGTGAAAGTACCTCCTAAATTTCAGTACCCCAAGGCACAGCTCTAGTCACCCTGCCCTAGTTACAGATCTCTGTATTTCAAACTATATTTAGTTATGTACAATAGCTTCCATGCTTGGCCTGCTCACTGAATATTTTGTCACAAATACATAGCAGTAGTGGTTTCATCCAGAATAACAAACATTGATACTTAACTTTTATATGATTTTAAGACTTAAACCCTATGCTTTCGTAAGAAATAGGACTATGTTAAATTGTATTTTTTTTTCACCTAATAGGAACATATACTCAGATTCATTCACCTATCATAAGAGATGTCAGGCTCCTCTGTTTTGATTGGCCTTGCACTTGTTCTTACATAATTATCTGGTTTCTTGGAATCTTAAGATTTGAAGTAACCTAGAGATAATGAATAGGGTGAATCTTTTCCCATTAGCTATGGTGTTACCACTTAAATGATAGCCTTGTTAAAGTACCTGGGTTTCATAATGATAGGTTGATGGACTGTAGATTTTCAAGTATGTGTGCTGTCTCTGATGTGTTAACACTGCCGTATATCACTCAGTGTTTATGAAATTCTTTGGAAGCCCAGTATGACGTCTATCACAAGCACATCTAGGTTCCTCAGTTGTGATACTGTTTCTGGTGCGGCAGTACCATAGATCAGTAAGTTCTGTACATTGGGTATGATTCTAGTCTCTCAAAGAGCATTCTGGGTTACCTCGGTTTTATTTCTGTTGATTCCCAGATGGGATGTTTTTAGTGG
Organism: Petaurus breviceps papuanus; assembly: GCF_028583685.1. Lineage (NCBI taxonomy): Eukaryota > Metazoa > Chordata > Mammalia > Diprotodontia > Petauridae > Petaurus > Petaurus breviceps. The sequence continues at coordinate 8,815,463 of NW_027186457.1, read as the reverse complement.
AAGTGTTCAGTTCTACATTCCCAGGGATCAGCTTTCTCAGGGTATTGACTGATAAGTAACCTAGGCATCTCAAGGTCATTTTGCTAGTCTGAAATTCAGTGCTGACTCTGCCAAGTGGCATACCATTATGTAGGACTAGTATAAGAGTATAATTACCAAAATATAGAAGTTCCTGAATGAGGATCTCAGTGACTTGTGATAATATTGAAATAAGAATATTCTTATTGTTAGCTTGTTTTCCAGGTTCTTTCTGTGTCTTCAAACATAGTTACATAAAAGAGATTGATTAGCAATGACCCTGATAATTGTAACCCAGGATTATGGCAGCAGTAGGGGAATAGGTCAGGTCAGGCATGCTTAGTTGTGGTGATGCAGTCAGCTCTGCTAACTTGAAGTAGTGTCAGCATCTTAGTAAACTCCTCAGGACACCCAGACTTGTGCCAGAGACATCTACTAGTGATTTCAATACTTTTTAAGGTCACTAAATAGTTTAGAGGTTGAAGGAGTTTTCCTAAACAACTTTTAGCTCATCACAGTGTAGAAAGACCTAAATAACTTCATCTATTCATTGACTGCCTTTTTGCCTTTGGGCTTCATAAATGATTGCATGTTTAATACTTTTTAGGTTCATAAGGAATAATAAAATTGATTGGAAATGTGTGACTAAAATAGTATACTGTTGAAAAGGCCACTGTATGTGCCAAGACCTCCCAAATTCCTATCTCTAGATGGATGAGGGCCTTACATCTTTTCCAGCTCTGAAGTTCCATTCCATTCATTCTAGAAACCATTTTGCATGTGTGGAAGGTAAGGAAAGAAAGAACTTCCCATTACAAATTTTTGATCCATACCTTTTTTGGTGATATATTAGTAAACTTAGCCACAAAGTCACATACTTGGATAGGAACCAACCAACCACATCTGGACTGAATCTTCATAGTTAGAGTTCCTTATATCCCTTAATTAGAGCCCTACAAGGGTTGGTTAAAGGGTTACTACAAGATGGCCTCATCTCTAACCATGCCCCATTATGTCATCCTGGCCCCTGAGATACATGCCTGAGAAACCAGTCTGTCTAGGTACTGGGTGTGGACTTCTTGGGACTCACTTTGTAGAACTTCATCCCAGTTTGACTTTCGATGAGCTAATAGTCCAAACCCTAGGCTACCCTGTTCTGCACCTTAGTTCACATAACTGACTCTTATACTCTGGCTCACTTGAAGCCTGGGTCTCTGTTTTTCTATAATGAATGAATCAGATCCTTCTTCCTGAGATTCTCAATACAAGTAGTCTTCTAGCTGATGAATTAAAATTAGGCTTTAGCAAGAAGATTTTGTTTAGTTTTTCCCCCTCCCCTCCATGTCACCTGAAATAACCTATTACTCTCCTGGCCCTTATTTTTAGATTAGCCTTTATTTTTGAACTCTTATATTGAGTGGTTTTTAGGGTATGAAATCTAAATTTAGACTTGCTGATAACACATGGCTGCCAGGGGACTGGCACCTTGTGGAAGCTTGGGTGTTTTAGGAACCAAAGTTTTATTTTACTTTAATTCTCTAATCGCCTGTATATTATACCAGATAGCATTAGTTTGAGTCCATAACCACATTTCAGAGTACTGGTTAGCCATCATTTTTAAAAGTGTAAGGAAGTTATATGCCAGAGACGAGGTATATAAAAATAACCAGAACACTTTCTTTAAAAAAAAAATGTTTATTTCTCCCTACTTCACCAAGAAATGGTGATAGATGAATTTGCTTTTAATAGTACCCTTTTTGTATTGTTTGCTTTTCTGGGCGGTGCTGGTGGCAGCATGTGTTGCTTCCAATTCATAGTCTGCTACAGCATCTTTCCCAGTCATGTGGGTGGGCTGAGGGAATCTCATCTAGCTAGAGATCTCAATTATCTGATGCTGCTTTCAAAAAAAAAAGGAAAAAAGAGAGAAGGGTCTTCGCTTTCCTTTCAAAGACAGTGCTTCTTACAGTGCTTCAGAGTGAGAACTGTGATATACGTGAGGCCGGTGATGTACGATCCCTCTCTTTGAAAGGTGTGTCCTCTGGTCCAAGCAGCTTCCATAGAGGCTTCCAGAGCTTGAGTTTGGAGAGCTTGAAGGAAAGCAGATTGATTTGGGCAGGCTTCAAGGGAGGTCCAGTAGATGGTCTGAAGAGACCTCAAGGGAATCCCTAGATTAATCCAGCTTTTCCTTGCCTCTTTCATTCCCTGAATCTCTCAGTGTGGACCAAGCCTCAGTAGAGGTCACAGTGAGCGACTAAAGTCCAGGGGTGCGGAAACTGCATCCTCAAGGCCACATGTGGCCTTCTAGGTCCTTGGGTGCAACCTTTTGACTGAGGCCAAGTTTTATAGAACGAATCCTTTTACTAAGGGGATTTGTTCTATGAAGTTTGGAGTTAGTCAAAGGGTCCCACTTGAGGACCTAGAGGGCCACATGTGGCCTCAAGGCCTCAGGTTCCCCACTCCTGGACCCTAGAGCAAATTCCCAGTTTCTGCTCTTGACTTCTCATGTGTGAAAGCATAGGGAGTATTAGGGGTAGTTTCTAGCCAGCCACAATGAGAGATGTTTTAGCATACCAACAACCTGTGTCATCCATCAGCCATTGGATCAATTCTCTCTATGGTCATCTGAATGTTTATAGTATCATCCTTACCAACTCTTGGAGGATGAGTGAGATTGTCTGCCAACATTCCTGTTAAATGATAGAGTGCTGGGTGGCTGTCCTTTTTATGCAGTGGAAATAAGGCACAAATTTTTACCAAGGATTACTGCCATCATACACACCAACTTGTTCAGTGTTGTATTTAAAGGTAAAGGTATTTGAAGCATGCAACATCAAAATTTCAGATTAACATTTCCCACTGCTAAGATTCTGTGGGAGAGGCAATATATAGAGGTATGGATTCCATGCTGGACCTGACCTGATACTATGTGACCTGGGGCAAGTCTCTCTTAATGCTTTGATAACTTTTAAAATCCATAAGTTATAGAAGGATTGCCGTCTTCATAGATGGAAGAAGTTCCTTGTGCCAGTGAAACCTGAGAGGTCCTTGGCATACCAAATAAAAAGAAATGAGGTTGGCAGGTAAGGGTTTCTTTATGATGGTATCCCAAACTCAGTGTTTTAAAGCTGATAATAAAACACGTACTGCTTCATATCCTTAGGGAAGAGTTAATTTGTGTCTCTTGTTGCACCTAATGTTATAGAAAAATCAATTAGACAGCTTGATAGTTTCCTATTCTGCACGCTGATATGTGTGGGTCACTATCTCATCTTGATTTCAGAATAAACTCTGATTTTTATTGTGATCAATTACTTTGGGATTCACTTATGAAACTAATGCCACAGACCCCCATCAATTGAGCAATTCACTGTTTACTGAGTATCTTGTATTTTTCATGGTCTGGACCACGTACTGGGGATGTAAAAGCAACCAAACATGTCTACCTTCAAGGGGATGTGCTCCTCCAAGTATTATGGGATAATATTTGTAAAACACAATAGGCACTATATAAATGCGTATTCCTTTTGTCTGTACTCCTTGAAATAATCTGACATAAATGAGAATAATGCAAATGAGTACCTACTTGTTCTTTAAGTTCGTTTTCCAGTGGTAATATCAGAGTAACTTGGAGTTATGCATCACATTTATCTCTCCATTATTCCTTGTTAGATTGACTGGAATGAAAGGCAGAACTAGTGGCCTTGGTAAATTATTTTTCCTCTGGAAAGCCAATTGGCTGAGATTAAATGTACGACCCTTGTTTCATTAGTTCGTGTTACAAACTACCAAGTTTTTGTAGTTTTAAATTAATCATTTTGAAGTAAATGCTGTCTGAAACATACTTTCCAATTTCCCGTGGAAGATATTCCCCAGATTTCCATAGAGTCAGCTGTTGTTAGAGTCAGCTGCAAATACCTTATCTGCTGGGTGGACTGTCTGCAAAGAACTGGAGTTCCCACCCTCCAACTGCCCCCTTAATTGTCCCGTCAAATGTCAGTGATAGAACCAAGCAGAAAGGAAGTCTTAGACCATGTCTGGGTGGGGAGGGAGGACGAGAGTAGGGAGAGGGAATGCATTTACATGGTTTTTGCACTAAATTATGTCTCTGACCATATTCCAAAAGTGATTTTCACTTTTCTGACCATATTTCAAATATAAGTGATTTTTTGATTATCTTTTTTGTATATTGTGCATCTTTCCTCAAACTTCATTGACAGGCATATTCCAGAATTCAGTACAAGTCAAATCCTGCCCAAATAATTTTCGCGTGCTGATAGTTTATTGTAGTTAATGTTTCTCAAAATAAGTGGGCTTATTAGATTGGAATTTGGAAATCATTTTGAGATATCTTTCAACTCTAAGATGTGATGATTTGAAAGTACTTTTTAAATGCTGTTATAGGAATCCTCTCTTTTGGGTACACTTCATGACAAAATTTCATTCTTAATTTTTAAGCATGTATGTGGCCATCTTCCTCACATTAGCTGCTGTGTGTGTGCTAAGGGCATGCAAGGTGATTTTAATGTTAGCTTAAACCAAACTCTCCTGTAAATCTACTATAAGCCAGACAAATATGGTGGCTGGATTATCTGACCTTTACGGTTACCAATATCACTCACCTCCTCTATAGAGGAGAGTCAGAGTGGTGATTCTAATTATACTATTTAGTCCTAATCTCCTTATATAAGCAACACGCTTCAAGTTCAACTGTTGTTTTTTTGACCAGAAAAAATACCATATTAAAAAGCACAGTTATTCCAAGAATAATGTATTAGTGAAGGACATTTGGTATTGTTTCAGAGACTTAGTTTCAAAGCATGAAGTGATTGTGGGAGGAGTGTGTGTGTGTGTGTGTGTGTGTGGTTTGTGTGTGTGAGAGAGAATTTAAAATTTTTTAAAAATTTGATTTTTTAAAAGAATAAGGTAATAGGAACTGTTATGTGGATGAGAAAAATAGTCTCAAATGAAGGAAGGGTTGGCTGATATCATAAAAGCCAAGAGTGAGAAAAGACCACAAAGGCTTTGATACAATTTTTTTGTTGTTGGATTGAGCAATTCTGATGAAGGATGTATGGCCGTTAAAGCTTTCATTGTGCTATTTGGAAGAAATATGTCCTCCTTTGGGAAAAAAATCCATTCAAACTTAAGATTTGTGTGTTGGTAAATTCATTCTTCTTTCTAGTGGCTTTCTGAGGGGTGACCGCCAAAATCTGAGATGTGGCATCCATGGCATTTTTTGTGGGTTTTGTTTGTTATATTTTTGGCACAAATTTGGGTAGTAGCCTTCTCAGAGAGACTTAATACAGTACTTTCAGAGTTTTGCATAATTTTAGGACTGCAGAAGCCACAGGATGGTATAAAAAGAAAACCCCAAAAATGTAGTAATTTGAATAAAAAGAAACTAAAAATAGACCAGTATGGGAAATGTTTAGAAAATGGTAAGTGGAAACTAACTAGGAACTCAGTAATTCATTTCTTTCTCTCTACATAACCCCCCCCCCCCATTCTGCTTTTCTTGATTCGTGTAGTGAATTTTGCCCCTTGGAAACTTTCCTCTTTTTATCTTTTCATTCAGAAAATTACTTGCTTTGTTCTAAAAGCATTTGAAGGAAGATAATGATAACAGAATACAATTGCTCTCTGATTTTATTCTTTCCTTGGGAAGTTCATTCTTTGGAGACGCTATTTTGCAAAATTAACATTTCATGGTTCTTTTGGCAGCAAACCATCTTGCTAATAGTGCATGTTGGGTGTTGAAGTGTTTTTTCTGCATTTTTAGGGTTTATGTCTAGAATCCACTTTTGAAAGTAGACCAAATATTTCAGCACTTTTTCTGTGAAGTATGTAAAAGTTTTTGTAAACCTTAAGGTGCTTTTCATTTACTTTAACATTTTTGCACTACTATTATTGTTGTTTCTATTACTATTAAAAATATGTCACCAGTGCCCTAAATAAATAATTTGTGTGATTTGGGCATTGCACTTTTGACCTTTTGTCTCTTGGTTTGCTCTTACTATACTTCAGACTAGAAGCTTCTGGAGGATTGGTGCTTGTATCTCATTGACAATATCATTTCATCTTTGATAATTTCAACCTTGTTTGATGATGACATCACGTCAGAATGCTGTATTCTAACAGGGGTGGGGTAAATTAGTCTTCATAGAGGAGAGGATTTAAATTACTTAATTGAATTCACAAAAAATCAGATAAGAATCTAGACTTATTTTTTTTCCTAGGGAAAAGAATGCAGTGACAATTGTTGCAACCAAATGGAAACTTTTGAAGGCTGTAATTTATATTTAAAAACCTATTTCTCAGTAAGCATGAATTGTATTGATAGTGTCACCTCTGACTCATAGCGTGGCTCTGGGCTAACCTCCTTGGGGTAGCAGTGGTCCTTAGAGAAGCAGTGCTTCCCTTCAGGAATGGATTCCCTAGGCAGAATGAAATCCAGAAAATCAGTCAGAAATGACCTCAGAGATCTTCTAACTAGTCCAACCCATACCTAAAGAAAAATCAGTTCTACATCAAACTCATCAAGTGGTCAGTCAGTCAGTCTTTGCAAAGATCCTTAGTGAACAGAAACTCACCAACTCACAAGGCATCCTATTCCGTGTCTGAATCGTACTTTTGAATAGTTTCAAGAGATTTTCCTCCTGTCAAGCCTAAATTTGCCTCATTGCAACTCCCACGTAGAGTGATAAAGTCAAAAGTATGCCAGGTACATAGTAGGTGCTTAAAAAATGTTTGCTAGTTGGTTGGTTGATTTGGAGTTGGAGCACCTGGGTTTGAGTTCAGCCTTTGTCTTTGGTGTTACTTGGACTCTGAACCTTAGATTTCCTTGTCTGTAAAATGAGAGGGTTGGGCTAAGTGACCTCAGAGGTCCTCTCTAGGCCTAAAGGCATGATCTTATCACCAGCTTCCTACTGTATTGGTGTAACCCTTAGTTATTTGCTTTTGATTAGGTACACATTGCCCATGTAATCCAGTAAGGTGTGATTTTGGTTAAAAAGAATTGGAAATAGGAAGTTCCATGAAACAGAATAGAAAATAATACCATTGGCATCCAGTGTTAACTCATAATAAAAATGCTGTAGTTTTTTCATGGTTCCTAAATAGTCATTTAATTCTGACTAATCTTAGATATAGTTTACTCTTGATTAGTAGATAACATTAAGTCTTGAAAATTTGAGACATCTGTGTCAAACAGAAATTCTTTAGGGCAAAGGCATGTTTTTGGTTTGTTTTTGGGGGGTGGGTGGGGTGGAGTGGGCCTATGACACACAATACAATTGGTGCTTAATAAATGCTCTTTGATTAAATGGCTTGTTGACTTTGTACTTTGTATGCAGAGAGAGGCCTTTGCTCATTTGAAGCTTGAGAATGTGGCTATAGTCTAGTCCCAGTATTGAATAAACCTTTGGGAAAAATCGAATTTGGAAAGTGTTTATTTAGATGGGCATAAGGAGAAACAAAGTGGACCATTTGCCAAATTTATGTGATAATGGATCTAGTTTTAAATGAATTACCAATATACCAATATATCCCTATTAAACTTGAAGTCTTTCAAACACATTCAGTACATAATTTAACCAATTATAAATGATTTTTGTTAGCTAGTATTTTGAATTATCCTTAGCATAAGTAACCAAGGGTTGACAGTATATTCATATTCCTGCTGACATATAATATGTCAATAATATAATATAATAAAAAAATAGCTTCCGTATATATGTCACATTGCCCCATTTTTTCCACATGACAACCTCATGATGCAGAGAGTTGAAGCTTTGTTATCCATGTTTCTTGATTATACTTAATTTGACTTCTAAGTTTAATTGCACATTGATCACCCATGGTCGAAACTTTGAAGTATCAGTTTTCATCAAAGCAGTGTGGAAAACCCTAGTAATTACTAGGTTTTGCTGCACATACACAGCAGGTATGCCTGGGCTTTTGCTTTATTTTAGTTTTTCAGCATTGGGCTGCACAGGGGTAGCTTGCAAAGATTTCCTCCTTCAGTATATACATCTTATGAAATTCTTGTAAATGATAACATTGGATTTCAGGAGGCATTTCTGATGGCAAGTTACTTTCCAGGTTGTAGCATGGCTCTGATACATAATAAATACTTAATAATTGTTTGATGACTTGACTTTTGAAAAAGTATCGTATAATATAGGTAGGTGGCCTAGGAGATAGAGGGGTAGGTTCAGAATCTTGGAGGCCTGAGTTCAGATTTGACCTCAGATACTTACTGGCCTTTAACCTCTCTGTATATCAGTTTCCTCACCAGTTAAAACTGGGATAATAATAACAGCTACCCCCCAGGGTTGTTATGAAGATTAAATGAAATAATTTTTGGAAAATGCTTTGCAGACATTAAAGTGCTATGTAAAGTCTGGTTATTAATATTATTTTTGTCCTTAACTGTCTTTCTTAATGGAAAGAAAGGTTTTTATGAATCTGTTGATGCTTATAATAACTAGGCTGGAGGGGCTTGTCATTGTGGGGTAGGAAATAGGGAAACAGAATGCATATATATCTACATGCAGGCTTTCTGTATATATTACAAAATCTATCCCAGCTGTGCTCATACTCCTGTAGAAGTGTGTTGAAGGCTTGTTTATGACGTAAGGGCATTCCAGATGGGTAAGGATATAAATGATAGGTTACGATTTTTAGGAAGCAAGGGGATTTTTTTAAAGTATGATCTTATGTATTTATAATCAAACATAAACCAGGGTGCCATCTTACTTGTCAATCACAGGATACTTTCCAAGTTACTATTTTGCAGATAATTTATTTAAACATTTTCACCTTCATAAGGAATAGAAAGAAGCTTCCAAATGCAAAACGTTCTAAAGGCAAAATGAAGGTTTTCATTTATTTTTAAATGTTCTCCTTTAGTAAAACTGTGCTTATGGTTTTTGAGGGTTATAATTCGATTTCCAAATTTACTTAAGTCAAAAAAAGTATTAAGTTTTCATCAAGCTTGAGTAGTGTTAATTGTATGTAGCATGGATCATTTTTCTGCTTCTTTGTGTGACTATTAAATCCAATCCAAGTCTGTTCAGATGTTCCAATATTTTTGTATTAGCCAAAGAATTTCAACATGTTTTCTTGGTTTAGTGACGCATGGCACTCCTCAAGTATTGACATTTTATAATGACTTCTGATATCCTGTATTGTTCTCCAATCCCGAGAAAAAACCCTATCGCTAATGGCAGTATTGGTCTTGAGCCTTCCTCCATGCATGATTTGTTTTGCGTAGTCTTTAATGGGTCTGGAAAGATGTATCTACCTTAGCCATAACTATTCTTCCCTACTCATGTGATACCCATTCAACTTCAGTGCAGAAATAAATGTCAGTGCATACCAGAATATAAGAGGTGCTGCAGGGTTTCCGAATTTGATTTGCTACAGCTGCTGTTCAGCGGTTATTGTTTCAGGACGCTTCCCAGCTGCCATGGTTAATAGAATGTATGTTTAAAGTCTTCTTGTAGCTCTAGGCTGAAGAACTTCAAGCTGATACATTTAACAAGTTTTTTTTTTTTAATGCTTTCAGAGCACAATAGCTTTGGACTCCACAAAAAAAATTTTTTTTGTCTTTGGGCATTGTTTGCTTCTAAGAAAAATGCATTTACCAAAATCCAGGTTTTTTTCCCCAAGCTTATGAAGTTATATTTTTCGGGAATATGTTTCACAAACCACATGGATGCTCAATCTTACATCCAATCATCTTACATCCAATCACTACTCTTTCTTAAATGTGTCCATACAGTACTACAGATGTTGTTTGATCAAGACAGAGTACAGTGGACCTATCTCCTTAGTTCTAAACTCTTTGCCTCTTTTAATGAAACCTACAGTGGCATTAGCTTTTTTGATGACTTATCATTCTGATGATACATCCACAGTTCACTACCATGGATTGGAAAAACTTTTATTTCAGATACCGTTTGCTGATGGTGCTGATTCTAGGTTCTGCTTTGAGACATGTGTAATGGTTTTTTCCTTGTAGTATGTAGTTTTAGATACTAGAAAAATTTTTTTTCCTTGCCCTTCGGAGGGCCTCTCTGGGTCATCCTCTGGATCCAAACAGAAGTGGAATTTATAATTTCAACAGTCTCTCTTATTCCATAATCACTCGCTAAAGTTACACAGAATAAGAATGTTGTCTCCAGAGATTTGTTCAAGTTCCATGACTTGAGCATAACCCCAAAATGGTGCCCACTTAAAAGTACCAGTTTTAGACTGCATTTTCTGTTCTACCTAGCTAATTATGAGAATTAATTTCTATTTATATCTTAATTTAGAGACGTTTTCTCTTCCCACTCCAATTCTATTCTTTAAAAGATCATATATCCCTTTGTATTCTTTTTCTTTAATCTGTGAGGTTAGACAATGTCTTACACAGGAAGGTATTTTAAAGGGACATTATCAGTCACTATAGACCTTTGGAAGTAAAAGGAAGAGTCAGCACAATATTATATTTCAGTATGCATGTTTTTTGGCTTTCCCAGTTGCCAAATCCAAGTTTAATCCCCATAAGTTTATACACCAGATAAAATAAAATATATATTTATCTAGACTGGGGTTCCTTGATCTTTTTTGTGTGTATCATGGACCCCTTTGGCATTTGGGTGATGCCTTATGAACTCCTCAGAATAATGCTTTTGAATAAGTAAAATAAAATACGTGGGGTTACAATGGAAAGTAACTATATTGAAAACAGTTTTTTTAAATTATTTTTTAAAAAGTTCTTGAACTCCAGGTTAAGAACCCATGATCTGGCATTGGTTAAGTGCCTACTGTGTTCCAGGTACTGTTCTGGGTGTTACTAATACAAAAATGAAAACCAAGTCTGTACCCTCATGGAGCTTACATTCTGCTTCTTTCCTCCTCCACTCCCACCAAAAATATGGCTTTTAAGAAGAATGTAGTTAGTGTCTAGACAATTTCATTAGCTTTCCCATTCCAATGTATGCTTGTTATGTTAATGTTATTAGAAGACCAAATAGAAGGAGCTAATTTATTGGTAAGGGTTCAAAAGAGTTAGTTCAAATGAAAATCCTGTTGAAAGAGGTATATCTGTATTGAATGAACTCCCAACACATTTTACATGACTCTGCTCACCTAAGATATGTGATTTAATTTAACTTGAATTCTGCAATGTTGAAGTCACTCTGAGGCTTTGTGGTAATGGCCTTGTAATTGATTTTCATAATTTTGTTGTTTCTAAAATAGTTCTTTAGATTGTCTGATGCTGAACTGATAAATTGTTCCATGTGACTTTTATGATAAATTAACAAGAAAACTATAGTAAGATTTTATATTTTTGTCCATTTAAAGAACAACTTTAGATTTAACATTGTGATACATTCTTATCAGTCCTACTTGGATCCAGAAGATAAAAATGGAGATGCAGAAAACACTTTTCCTTTTTTTTTCTGGAAGTATTGGCTTAATATTTTCTTACCACCAGAAATGTAGGGATACTTAAATTTAGAGATGCCTTTATAGCTTTAAGGTTACTTGCATTTAATTCTAGATGTAGACAATCCAAGAATCCCTTTTGTGGCATCATGCTAAGGGAGTAAGTAACCCCAAGACACTGATTTGAAAGTAGTCTAATATATAAGATTTAAACTCATCAATTTCAAAGTCTTGTTGGCAAGTTCTTGTACATCTGGTTGCCCACCTTTCAACATCTTATATCCAATCACTACTCTTTCTTAAATGTGCCCATATCATACTACAGATGTTGTTTGATCAAGACAGAGTACAGTGGACCTATCACTTCCTTAGTTCTAAACTCTTTGCTTCTTTTAATGAAACCTACAGTGGCATTAGCTTTTTTGATGACTTATCATTCTGATCATACATCCACAGTTCACTACCATGGATTGGAAAAACTGTTTTATTTCATATACCAATGCCAACTTCAGGTGGTCAAAAGGGGGAGTTGCTCTGGGCCCCAACCTTTTATTGAATTAAGTTAGAAGACAAGATAAAATAGACAGTGGAATCATCAGTGTCTTAGTTGGAAAGAATCTAAGGAAAGAATGTCTTGCTGATCAGAAAGGAATGGAGTAATGAATCATTCATAGGAAGAGTTTTCAGAATAGTATGGAAGGTCAGTTAAACTTAAAAGAATTTCAATAGAAGATGTACCTCCCAATACAAACCTCAGTGAGTAGTTTCTTTGATCATAAAAGTGTGTCATAGGCCAGCTCATTAGAAACAGCCTCTACCATCTTTGACATCCTTTCTCTAGACTGTTTCATTAATTGACTAATAACTCAATTCCTTGTATTCTTAAATAGTGTTCATTGAGCGTAATTTAACTTCTTGAGTCTAGGTCATCATTTGGAATATAAGTTAGTACTGGCTTTGGATACATTAAAGTGTATGTATGTGGGTGGTTATCCCACATTAAATTCCCTTTGAGTTATGTGATTTCTTTTTGTAATGTTTATGGTATGCCAACTCTTACTTTTCATTCCTGTTATTTTGTTTACGTCTTATAGCTCCTTTCTTCTTGATACATGTGAGGTGCTGAATAGTTCTTATTGACTAATTGACTTCTGTTTTGCTATTTTTTTGTCTTTTGTGGGTTAGGAAATTGGATCACCAAGCTTATTAAAATTACATGTAGAGTAAGGATAAACTTTGAATGAGAATTCAAAGGATTTTCCCATGAGTAAAGTATACAAGTGTTATGGCATTTGTCTTGACTTCCTAGATACTATTTTTGCTTACTTCTGGTTTTTAATTAATTTGTAGTGATTGATTCCCAGAAAAGTGAAGTGTTGCTTCTATTAGGTTTGGTGGAAAAGAAGGTAAGGACCAGTTTGTTGGAGACTTATCATCATAAGCCAAACCCTATACTAGAGAATGATAAAGGGATAAAGAAATCTCAGCCTGACTAGAGTTTACATCCTAGATCAGAAAGTGAATAATTAGGCTCAAAAAGAGTTACATGTCAATATAGCAAGAAATGCAAAATGAGATACCCAAAATACAGAAGTAAGCTGGAGATTGAAAATAAAAGAATAATTGTAGTAGGATGTCATTTATCATAGAAATTTTCCAGAGGGAGGTCAGTTTTGAAAGATTGGATTGGCAAAAACCAAATGGAAAGACGCCTGCCTTCCTTTTTAAATAACATAACTTTTCGTATTGAATAGACTTTTGGTTTTTAAATATAAAACAAGCATTCCAGCAAGATTAAAAGACAGAGGATCATATGAAACTGTAATTTTCCTTACTCTAGGATTTAAAAATTTTTTTAAACCCTACATTGGTTCCAGAAATCCATGTCTAATATAAATACATTTGTTTTTATTATATTCGGGTTTAGCGTTCTGATACATGAAAACAAGAACTAAAGATAGCTCTGGTTAAAGGTATCTTCAATGGGGGTGGTGGGGCAGCAACCTCTTCAGGATCCATGTTAGCGGAGTCATGCAATCCCAGTTAAGTGCCATTTAAGAAAAGGAGAAGAGAGACATATAGAGAAGAGAAACAGTATTGTCACCATTTGACTTAGATTCCCCTCTAGTATAAATTGACTTGAAAAAGAATGCTACTTCATTTTGCTTGTGTTTGGGCTAAGCTAATTTTGCCCAGATTACATACCATTTCAAGTATATAGGAAAGCACATATTTTTCAAGATAGATATCTTTTTTTCCATAAGGTTAGAGTTGTTCTATATTTCTGTAGATGATGATGATAATTAACATTCTTAATTATAGAGGCATCCTTTTGAGCACTTTCAGATTAGTTACTACCAACTGGGGTAATATGCATAAGCTGAACTCTGTTTATACGTAAACTGTATAATATTTTAAAGCTCACGTCATTGTTTTACCCTTCTCAAAGTACAGAATGTTTTGATCTACATAGGGAATATTTTTTTAAGAGCGGATGCCTAAGAAATGTAAACAAGTGGTAGGGGAAATGCAGCTGTTTATGATTTGCTTTTTAATCTTCTGTTCTTTTGTGGCCTCTGATGTTAAAGGGCTTTTGTTTACCTATTATAGTGTATGCCTTATGATTTTATAAGTATACTTCTTATGGTTTTGTTTTGGCTTTCTATGTAAAGGGAAGGGAGGCCGAAGGGAAAGTCACATGTTATAAATATCCCCACATTTACCAGACCTTGTATTTGAAGCAACAAGCCAGTATAAGCTGTCATCTGGAGTGGAAAAGGTTTTGTATTTTATAAGGTCAATAAATGGCAGCCTCCATGCTTTACTTTTAGGCCATATTTGTGTTTTTATGTCAGAATCTATTTGTGACAGTCAGTTACTTTTGTCCTCTGCTGGTAATACTCTTTAAATTAGAGCCTTTATATTTAGTTATTATAAGGGAGATACTTTAATCTCTTACTACGTTGCCTTTATGTTTTTGATGGCAGTCTGTCCTATAAATGTTATTAGTGGTGAAGGTTAAGTTCAGTTCAGATGCTTGTTAGGTGTAAGCCTCCATGCTATGACCTGGGTGGGCATTTTGAGATCAAATACCAAATAGTCCTTAGCTTCCAGAAGTTTTTATTTTACTGAGAGGGATAGAACTATTCCAAAGGAAATAAATGCAAAATATATGCAAGGTGATTTCAAAAGAGTGCTAACCAGGGGAGGAGGTAGGGAACTGACTGCTGTAGGAGGTGCCATTGAAGGAAATTGGGGGTTTTGTGAGGGAGAGGTAAGGGGGGGCTTTTGCAATACTTTGAATGATTATTCTGATGTAAATATCGCCATTGTAGGAATAGAGAAGAGGGGTGAGATGTGAACCATCTTGTAAAAGTGGAATGAACAGAATTTGGTAATTGATTAAAATGTGAGGTGAAGGTCAAGGAAGAGACTATGAGAACCCCAAGATTTCAGATTTGGGTAAGTATTCGATAAGTAATACTGGCATAGCAGAAATAGTAAAGTCAAAGGGAAAAACAGATTTAGAAAACGCTTCAAAAATTGGTTTTAGGCCTTTGGGTTTCAGGTATCATTGGGGCATGTAGGTAAAGATTTCCTGATGGAAGTTATAGATGTGAGTCTGGAGCTTAAGGCCCCAGGTAATTCTCTAAGACTTTAAGTTGCTGAGCAGTCTGCATGGGTAGTAGGAGTTTCCTCATCTGAGAATTTCTAATACTAATGAAATCATAAGGCTGGTCAAAAGAAAAGCCTCCTTACAGAGATGCTCAGTGGTCATGAATCTTAGAATATCATTATCTCTGAGGAATCGACATTTCTGATCCATAAAAGGACCATGAAAAGATAAATGATGAGTTAATTGGTTGCCACAAATTAAGAATGGTAAATAGTTCAAATGAAATGGCATGAGACATGTCAGGGAAATGTATGACCAGAAGATGAAGCAGTTCATTTGTGTAAGAAAAGTGAGGTAAAATTCACTCATAAGGGTAGCTAGGTTGCTCAGTAGATAGAGTGTCAGGTCTGAAGTCAGGAAGACCTGAGTTCAAATCCAACCTCAGATTTGGTGAGCCTGGGCAAGTCATTTAGCTCTGATTGCTTCAGTTTCCTCATCTGTAAAATGAGCTGGAGAAGGAAATGGCAAAACCACCTCAGTACCTTTGCCAAGATAACCCCAAATAGGGTCACAAAGAGTTGGACACAATTGCAAAACACAATTCACTCATGGAGCAGTAGACTGTATGCTTCTTGAAGGCAAAGACTTTTATTCTTGTCTTTGTGTTTCCAGTACCTAATGTAAAAGGAGCTTAATACAATTTTTTTGAACTATTGTGGGAACTCAGTGAGAGCTGGGCAACCTGGGTGTTGTATTGATTCCCATGTATTGTCAAGAGGTCCCAGAGAAGGTCTCAACACATTGAGTACAAAGGTCTATGCAGGATTGATGTGAGGACATGAAAGTCACTTGGTATTTACATTGAAGATATCACAGATAATACTGAAGTATTGTGAATACAAAAGACAAGAAAGCAATACATCAGTCATGTGGGATCTCCCTTTTTTAGATTCTAGTATTCATCTTACCATGATTTAAGAACTTTGATTTTTGACTCTGCATTTCTTGATTTGAGTTGTTAGGTTAGGAAATCGAATGGTTAAATCTCAAAATCCAAGATTAGCTAGTTTTTGTATTTCTGTGCATTCTTTCTGAATCAACTAAGAAGGACTAAGGTGGACAAATTAATTTTGCCCAGTTGCAAAACTGAAATGAGGCATACTTCCTCTATTCTGTACAAGTTATTTTGAGCCCTTGAACTTGTCTATTTTATTATTAAGTGCTGTAATAACTTGTTATTTGTGTATAAAAGCAGAATATTTAAAAGCTCTTTCATGATTAGGGTGCTTTAAAATATCTTTTTTAGTTAAGGATAACTCATTCCAATTAAGTAGTCATATATTAAATTTTAATTCAAAGAAAAATGGAAAAAATGCCTTTTTAATGGCAAGTCACTTACTGAATAATAAGATGGTGATAACATACCGTGTTTCTAAGTTAGGTCATAGTTGTCTCTATATCCTATCTGGCCCTGGCCAAAATTGGGAAGGGGAAGTTTGCTTAGTGAGCTTCTCCATTTCCCTTTCAGCGACTTCTCCACCGCCTTCATTTTTTTGCTCCTCATTTCCCCTATAGCGACCACTTTATTCCTGCATCCTAATGACTGCTAAAGGCCGTGTATGGCATCTCATACACATCTGCCATCCCTGGGTAGCAGCCTATATTTTAGACCCCTCTCATTATTCTCTTCCACTAGGAACATTCCATTGCCCTATTCCAGCAGGGGAATGGCAGGTTGTTAGCTTCTTTGTTACTTAATCTGATAAATTAATTTGTGGTTAAGATATTAATGGCTGATACTGCCTTAATTATGAAGAAACATTTGTTGAGCACAGTCTATGGTGCTTGGCTTCCAGATAACAGATTTCTACATTTGACAGGCGCCTTTTATGCCTTGACTCAAAGCAGTGACTAACTTGGCATTCCAGTCTGGGAGGTACTTTGGGGGCAGGCGAGTTTTTTGGCACACTTTGGTTTCCATTGTGTAGACAATCACCAAACCTGCTTGCATGTAGTACTTGTCTAGTCTCTGAGGGCATATCCATTTCTTTCATACATGTACATAAAGAATCACAGCTTTGGAATAGATAGCAGAGGTCCTGTAGAATAACACATACCTTCCTCAATAATGGTCATCCAGCCATTGCTTTAAGGATCATTAATGGTGGTGGTGGGGATAGGAGGTGGGAAACCCTGCCTCTCAACCCTAACTTATATTTTTGGATAACTTTAATTATTAGAAAGTTTGGGAGTTTTTTACATCAAACCTAAATCTGATTTTTAAAAACAGTGTCATTAGTTCTTCCCTTTGAGATCAGGGGTAATCCCCTTTTCACATTGACACCCTGTAAAGTACTTATAGGCGGTGCCCATGGCCCCCAAGTGTCTTCTCATCCATAGCCTAATTAATAGGCTATCCCTGGTTTCTTTAGCTGATTTTCCTATCATGTGACTTCTGGGTCCTTCCCTATTTTGATTTTCCTACTGTGGATATTCTCCAGAGTGTCTCCTCCATGTCCTACTTAAAATATAGTGTCTAGAACCAAACATTATACCCCAAACTTGGTCTGATCAGTACAAAGCACAGTGGACGTCTCTCCTTTCTCTCTAGTCCTGGATGCCATTCTCTCTAAATTCAACCTAAAATTGCAGTAGCTTTTTATTGGCTCTATGTCACACCATTGAACTAAACATTGAGCTTTCAGTGAACTGAAATCTCTATATTTTTCCAGACAAAATATTCTGTAGGCACATCTTCCCTATTTTGTAGGTAGGTGTGAAGTTGATTTTCCATACTCAAATGTAAGATTTTGCATTCATCCTCATTTAATTCATTTTTGGCACAATGTTCTAGTCTGCCGATGTATTTTAGGATCTTGAATGTGATTCAGTATATTGATAACTCAGCTTTAAGTCATATGCAGATTTGATAAGCACTTAAAAGAGTTTGTAGATAGGCTCAAGAGACAGAAGGAACCTTGGAGAGCTGATGTCCTCATTATACAGATGAGGAAATGAGGCTTTGTGAGGAGGGAGGAGACATGCCCAAGACTATATAGTTAGTAGAAATGAGACTTGAATCTGGGTTTTCTGAATCTGAATTCAGTATGTTTTCCATTGCCCCATATTTTCTCATTATTTGTGCCTTCATCTAATTCTCCGATTAAAAAAAAAACCCACAAAAACAATTAAATGGTATAGACCAAGTACAGACCTCTGGTACATTCCACTAGAAAACTTTCAAGTTAACATCAAACCATTGATGCCTAGTCCAACTATTCAGAACTTTCTGAATCCTCCCACCGAATACTACTGTTTAACTGACATCTCTTCATCTTGTCTACAAAAGAGTATGAAATACCTTCTTAAATACTTCGCTAAAATCAAATTCCTCAAATCTACCAGCCTAGGGATTTTGTCAAAAATGGGAATAAATGATCTACTCTTGATGAAGCCATGTTGGTTCTTTGTGATTACTGCTTCCTTTTCTTACTCTCCCTTTAATGATATGTTCTGAAATTTTTCAGGAATTAAAGTTACACTTGCTATCCTATAGTTTTATAGACTCAAAAAAAATTGGATTTACCATTTTCCCCAAGCTGTGGTGCCTTCCCTATTTGCCATGATCTTTTACAGCTTAATGACCTTGTCAGCAATCCCATTTACCAGTTATCTGTTTAATATCAGACAAACCACTTCATCTTAACTGGGCTTTAGTTATTTGAAAAATTGGGACTAATGCTATTTTTACAACTGACTGGAATGGACTACTATGAGAAAAGGACTTGGTAGACCTCAAAGAGCTATAGAAATACAAGTTGTTGTTCTGAGATATGGTTAACGTCTTCCTGTTGAGGGCATCAAGGAAAGCTGGGTATTCTCTTTGGGGTACTGATATTCAGTTAGCCTTTTTTTGTGCTATCCTTTCCAGGCCATAGGCCATAGAAGCAAAATAAAACTAGTATAACTCTGTGTTCCCATCCAACATGAGCAATTCCTTTTCTTGGATTCTTTTCTTTTTCATTACTAAGAAAACCAAACCAAAACAAAAATTGGATCACGTGTCTTCCCTCCTCTGGTAGTCTATAAAGTTCCTCCTGGATAGGTTGTTTTCTTGGTATTCTTAAAGAGATTACTTTTGGCCAGCTAGGTGGTGCACTGAATAGAGCACTGGCCCTGGAGTCAGGAGGGACCTGAGTTCAAATGTGGCCTCAGATACTTAACACTAGCCATGTGACCTTGGGCAAGTCACTTAACCCCAATTGCTCTACCTTCCCCCTTCCAAAAAGCAAAAAAAAAAAAAAATAGAGATTACCTTGCACACAGTAGGCCCTCAGTATTTCTGAGTGATTGTAGTTGAGGATATTCTGAAGTAGCAGGAACCTTGTTGGAGCCTTAAATCTACCTTGTAGTTCATTGCCCATGGGTAGCTTGGGATTCAGGCTTTTGGGTAGTGGCTATCTATTTCCTAAAGCCATAATAAGCATCTGCTTTTCCCGACCTTTGTGATTTTTCTAGGACAGCAAAATAGCACTTCTGGGGGAATAAGTTCAGAGTAGAGACTTAGAGAAAGGGATGGTCATCAGATAAGTAGGGTCTATCCTTGGCTGGAAAACTTCATTGATTTTCAAGCTCAGTCTTGACCTTGTAACTGGCTTCTTAATAAAAACGTTTGAAGGGTGATGCTTATTGGTATATTCCTGACTTTGGAAACTTTGACCAATCTTCTGCTGCCTGTGTAATTTCTCACTCAGATTAGGGTGGTGTAGTGGAAAGGAGACTGGGTTTGAAATCAGAGAACCTGGGTTCAAATTCTGCTGCTGCCACTTACTACCTAAGTAACATGGGGTGAGTTGCTTCCCCTTTCTAGCCCTTGGTTTCTTAATCTGAAAGAATATAAGAGGAATTGGATGAGATAGTCTCTAAGGTCCCTTGTGATCTATAATTCCAAGCCAATTTCTTTTTTTTTTTTTTAAGCAATCGGGGTTAAGTAACTTGATCAAGGTTACATGGCCAGGTGTTTCTGGGTGGGTGCTAAGTGTCTGAGCCCGGGATTCGATCTCCAGGTTTTCTCAACACTGGAGCCGGTGCTCTTACTCTCTGTGCTACCTGGCCACCCCTCCAAGCCAATTTCAACAAGACAAGTTTACTATTCATGGAGCATTGTAGTGAGTGCTGGGAATACAACAAATAAAAGCAAAAAAGACAGTCCCTGTCCTCAAGGAGCTTACATTCTAATGGAGGAATAGGAAAAATAAAAGTGGATATAGACTTATCAACAGATAAGTCTATATCCATCCTTCTAGTATTTTCTTTCTTTCAACAATATCTGTCTAACTGCCTCTCTCTATCCATCTATCATCTCTTTTATCCATATGTCTATCATCTATCAGTCTGTCCTATCTTATCTATCCATCATCTGTCTTATTTGTTCATTATCCTCTCTCTCCCCTTCTCTCATTTTCTCTCCTTCTCTCCCCCGCCCTTGCTGTTGAGTCATTTTTCAGTCATATCCAAATCTTCATGACCCCATTTGAGGTTTTCTTGGCAGAGATACTGAAATGGTTTGCCATTTCCTTCTCCAGACAATTTTACAGATAAGGAAACTGAGACAAACAGGGTTGAGTAACTTGGTCAGGGTCACACAGCTAGGAAGTATCTGAAACTCACAAAGCAGTGCCTTCCTGGCACTCTGTCCACTGTGTACCTAGCTACATTATGTAAATGTTCATCTTTATGTGTATAGTTTTATTATCATATATAAATAATGTCAGTGAGAGACCTCTAGAGTTAATTTCTCCCAGAAGGCCACTGTACTGTTTGAATGTTGGGCATTGACCAGCAGAATTTTGAAGAATAGTTCAGAGAGGCGGGTGAACATAAAATCTTTTGCCATTTCAGAGAATTGTTGTTTCTAGGATTTGTGCTTTGATGTAATAATGAGAAACTTTTGTTTAGAAACTCTGCCTCCTTATTGCAGGGGGTCTGATTGTTTCAATTTAATATTAAAATGAGAGAAAAAGTTTTAACTTTATCTTGCTAGGCAAGTAAAAGATAATGGCTCAAAATTCAGTTACCTTAAATCTCCACAGTGAGGAAAGAACTTTGAGCACATGAGAGTGTTTCTCTTTGGTCTTCTAATCCCAAGGCTAACTGTTTAAGAGTTTCTCTCTTAATTAAGGGTGTTATCCCATAAAAGTAATGTCTTAGCTATGCCTGTCTTCCTTGTTTGAAATTCAAGAATTTTCAAGTACAAACAGTTTTATTGACTGTGGGTTATAATAAATGGCAGCTAGCCTTGGGAACACATGACTAATCAACAATAAATTTTCCAGTGATGGTTTTCTCATTAATACTAGTCTTTTAGCCAAGATAATACATAATACTAATGTGCATATCATAATAACTAAATATCAAGGTGATTTTTTTTTTCTCTTTCACTGTAATATCACAAGTAATAGGGTTTTTGGTCCACCAACCACAGTTAAGATTTTCAGGGCTGCCTTCCTGGTCACAGGGGAGTCTTATAATTCTCATCACTTAGAACTCATCTTTTCACATTAGAGAAATTTATGGCACAGGCCAATAATATTTTGAAATCTTATCAAGTCCTGGTGAGTATTGCTTCACTTACCCATGGAGCCACGAGAAGGTCAATTTAGGTAAACTCTTTGGTGCTTGTATTTTCCCTGGGCTTAATCCTACTAAATTTAAAAATACATTACCAGGTATATTAGAAAGATATTCCCCCAGGATGAGGGGACATCCTGGTCAATTTAAAAAGTGATAGAGTTGGGGTTAGGATTTGGAGGACTTGGAGTTAGTTAAGTAATTTCTTTGGTCCTCAGTTTCCTCATCTGTAGAACGTGGCAGAGTGATTAGAGCATGAGACCTCAAATCAGGGAGATCTGAATTCAAATATAACTTCAGATGTGTGAGCTTGAGTGAGTCATTTAACTTGTCAACATCAATTTCCTCATCTAAAAAATGGGATAATAATAGTACCCACTGCCCAGAGTTGTTGTAAAGATAAAATATTTGTAAATCCCCCTAAGAATGTGTAAAATAAGGGTTTGGGGTTAGGTGACTTTCAGCTCCATATCTTTGACCCTATGAATTTTTACTTTAACTATGAAATTCCATTTACTTGGTTCATTACCAGTGTTTTGAAAGATTTTAAAAAAAATTTTTGGAAGTAAAAGTCGGAATATCTTTTTAGTAGTATATGTCCCAACGATTGCTTATTTTGAACAATCAAAGCATAGAGAATCCTAGGAACTAGAGTTGATTTTAGAACATCTGTTGTAACACATTTTACAGGTGAGGAAACTGAGGCCAGGAGGCATAGAATGCTAAAACTAAAGTCACATGCTTAGTGTCACTGTCATTAGGAATACAGGTCTCCTGTTTATCCGTGCATTCATTCACTGACTAATCAAACTTTTATTTAGTTTTTCTCTTTTTAGTTTTCCTGGAGATGAGTTGGCAAAAGTGGGTCAGCATCTAAAGACCCTGCTGCCTTTTGTCCCAGCCCTCAAGAATCTTATGTTTTAACTGGAGGAAAAATTAATTGGATTCACTTTTCACCAGGTGAAAGACCAATGACAATACTTGCCAGTTAGGAATAGTACCCATTTTAATAAGGAAAATATCTCTGTTTTCAAAAGAAATTTCTAGCATAGAATTCCAGACTGAAGAAACCTCTGTGAAATACTTCTTTTTTTTTTTTCATTTTGGCCTTTAGCTCATTGACTATAGATATCAACCATTATTTGACTTGAGAAACTCTTGCATCCTCTGCTGTGCAGACTTCTGTAACTGTCATGATAGGGAAGCATCCCAAGGTTCAGAGCTGAGAAAGGCCTAGCTTTCAATAGGAACTCAGGATAAATTTTAATTATTTTTTTCTTTTTAAAAAAATATCCTGGTTATGGTTCAAAGATGTAAACGGCCTTATTATATATATTGGAAGGCAGCATTTTGTAGGGGAAAGAACATGGGACGGGGGGCCAGGGAGCCAGGATTCTGCCATTCTTTTGCTGTATGACCTTGGGTTTTCATGAAGGACCTCCTCTGAGGTGTCATCATAGCCCAGATTTGACCCTGAGTTCTCTGAGGACACGGAGCTAAGTTCCGAAAGGCCTCATTGGCCACTAGATTTCAACCTTTTTTTAAAAAAAATTCTGGATATCAACTCAAATGGGCAGTTCCATCTACATAGTAGAAAAACTAGACTTTTACGTGAAACCAC
>NW_027186457.1:8736618-8792129 GCF_028583685.1 Petaurus breviceps papuanus | reverse complement strand
CAGTTCCATCTACATAGTAGAAAAACTAGACTTTTACGTGAAACCACAAATCTGTCATATATAGCTTGCTTTTCTTTTCAAGTATATAACAAATTCAACATGTTACTTTCAAAACTAACCTGCTTGCCCAGGATTCCTTCTTAGCCCTCTTTCTCTTGTCTTCATTGTGTTTCAGAAACATGTTTAATAACTCTCTTTTCTCCCCCCCCCCACTTTTTTCCTATTTGCCTTCTCCTTAACCCCCCCCCCCCCCCCAAGTTGAGAAAAAAAGAAAAATAAAATCTTTTAACAAATAATTGTCAAGGAAAACAGAGACCTACTTTGGCTGGGTGTGAAAATGTATATCTCATTCTGTAATTTTTTTTTTATTCTGTAATTAATGAAATCATTCTAAGAACCCTCTGAAGCAAGGATTCTTAACCTGGGGTCTGTGGATAGATTTCAGAGGGTCCGTGAAC
The DNA here is from genome assembly GCF_028583685.1 of Petaurus breviceps papuanus. Classification (NCBI taxonomy): domain Eukaryota; kingdom Metazoa; phylum Chordata; class Mammalia; order Diprotodontia; family Petauridae; genus Petaurus; species Petaurus breviceps. The sequence goes on along the minus strand of NW_027186457.1, from coordinate 8,791,671 downwards.
TTAGATTTAAAAAAAAATAGACCTTTATTTTCACTAATCTCTAATTGAAAGTTTACCTTCAGTGATTTTAAAACATTATTTAGAGAAGGAGCCCATAGGATTCACTAGATTGCCAAAGGGATTCCTTGGTGTAAAAGATTAAGAACTCCTTTAAGAAGGGGTATAGCCAGTGTTGGTTGCCATAAGTGAAAATCCCAGCTCTTTTGAAGTATGGAATCAGTGACCTTTAGCAAATCATTTTCCATCTGTGGGCCTCAGTTTCCTCATCTGTAGAATGAAGCAGGTTAGATAAGAAGGTCTCTCAAGTCCTTTCCAAGTCTAGAATTCTAGAATTCCAAGGGAAAAAAGGAAACCCTGAATAGGTTTGTGGATGCTTATCAATGTAACCAATGTTGGAGCAACCCCATTAAATAAACTCTGATTTGTGGACCTGGGAAGACACTGAGATAGATGCCAGTTGGCTTGCCCTTCTAGAAAGCTCTCCAAAAAAGTTCAGTTAACTTTCCTCAGTTATCCATTATTGAATTAATAAAAGCAGTGGGGCTTGACTCTAGCAATTCCTTCCTAATTTTGTCTCTTGGAGGGATTTCTTGGGAAACAGCTAAACTACTGCATGTGTATCAATATTCATTAGCAAGAAAGACTGTGGAGGATGCTGGAAATTTGCATAATGCAGTAATTGAAAGGGTTTCTCATAGTCATTTGTAATATTCCATACCAGCATCTAAATGGTACCTTTGGTTAAATGTCATGAGACCTCATTCAAGTAAAATTCTGTCTCAGAAAAAAGTATTTTATTCATTTCAATTCAACAAACATTAATTAATCGCCTAATGTGTATAAGATGCTGTAGCTCTGTAAAATAAAGCTATTTCTGGATCTTGGCAGATGGCCTCAGAGTATATTGTTGAGTTTGTCATAAAGAGTTTGCTCAGAACAAGAAATTCTTCATCGGGTCAATTTAATCATCACTTTATAGTAAAAACTTAGTTGTGTATTGTTTGCAGTATAGACAGGGAAAGGAAAACTGTAGCTCTGTTTAGTTATACAGAGGAAATGAATCTTTACCATAAAGGGGCAATTAGTCATCCACTCCCTTCACCACCTCAGATATTCCAGACCCCTCCCAGATTTCCAAGCCACCCGCTAGAATTAGCCAGGGCACAGAAAAGATAGAAGATTTTAGAGAGGAATGAAGGCTTGGCATGTACCCATCTTCCCTGTCTATGACAAGGTCCTGTGGGGTAGAATCACAACTTCTAGTGACACCTTCAACTTAATAGAGTTCCTTTACAATGAAATACGTCAGATTTCTTGCGAGATTGTTTTAAATTATGGAATTTATCCTGGATGAATATTTTATGGTTTTGTGTTATTTTAGATAAGCTGATCCTAATACCCAGTGATTGGGGGAAGGAGGGAGGGAATAAGTATTTGTATAACGCTTATTATGTGCCAGGCACTGTGCTGAGGGCTTTGCAAATATTATCTCATTTGATTGACAAAGAATAATCCATTATGCTTCTAATTCCGTAAGGGCTGTGTGTAAGGAGTAGTTCAGGGGATGGGATTTTATGTAAGGTGCAGTTTACCCAGAGAATGCTAACGGAATCCAACTCTACATGGCATTGAGAAGTGGGTATGGAGGGATGACCTTTCTCCAAGGTCATTTGTGATTTGACTGCTACATTCTGACCTCGTCCTTCTTGATCTTTCTTCGGGGTTCGACAGGGAACACTGCATTCTTCTGAATACCCTCTTGTTCCTTGACTTCTGAGACACTGTACCCTCGTGCTCCTTACCTCCCCTTTCCATTTGATCCTTATTTTTCTTCTTTAATGGCTCAGTTCCTTCCATCCAATTCAGCAAGCACATATTAAGGACCTACTATGTCCTAGGGACTGTTCTGACCTCTGGAAACACAAAACCAAAACTATTTCTTTATTCAAAGAATTTTTTTTTTGAGTCATTTTTAGCTGTATTTGACTCTTGATCTTGACTCTTGGAAATCCCCATTTGGGATTTCCTTGGCAGAGATACTGGAGTGATTTTGCCATTTCCTTCTCTAGGTCGTTTTACAGATGAGGAAACTGAGGCAAACCGGGTGAAGTGACTTGGTCAGAGTCACACAGCAAATAAGTGTCTGAAGCCAGATTCTACTTTATTTTATAAGGGAAGAAACTCAGGACCTGGTAGGTTAGGCAACTCATCCAAGGTCACAAAATATTAGATAGGATTTGACTCAAGTCTTCTGGCTCTGGAGTAAATTCCTATTAAATGTGCCTTAATAGTGTCTCCTGTCTCCTTCTTTAAGTCCTTCCACAACTCTTGTTCACACTTTCATTTTCTCTTAGCCTTAGTAATATCATAGCCTCCTTCTGCATCCAATTCATACCTGCTTTAATGTATCCTACCTGCATGGTGCTCACTCTTCCTTGTGCTGTAATCATTTTCTTATATGTTATTCTCCCCTTATTATATAATTTCCTGGAGAGCAAGATTTTTGTCATGTCCATCTTTGCACATCCAGAGCCTAGTCTTAGAACAATGTTTCACTATTAGTCGGAGTTTAACTCCCTCCCTTCCTCCCTTCCTCCCTTCCTCCCTTCCTCCCTTCCTTCCTTCCTTCCTTCCTTCCTTCCTCCCTCCCTCCCTCCTTCCTTCCTTCCTTCCTTCCTTCCTTCCTTCCTTCCTTCCTTCCTGTCTATCTGTCTATCTGTCTATCTGTCTATAATATCAATGTTACAGACTTGGTATTGTTCAGTTCACACTGGACCATAAAGGAGAAGTAATAGCACAGTCCTGAAAAGAACCATATCAAGCATTTAAAGATACTGTAAATGCCTTAGAGGGATTTTCTCCAGAAAATATTTGGTAAATGAAACAGAACACAGGGGTCTAATCTTTTATGCAAATAAATCAATCAGCAGTCATTAATAACTGTGCCAAGTGTGGGGATACTAAGATAAAATTGAAACCCTGATCACAAGGTGCTTCTGTTCCATAAGGGGAGACAACACACATGTGTCTATATATACTACACACACACATACATACACACATATATGTATATAATCTAGTGAAGCACATGACAAACCACTCCAGTATCCTTGCCAAGAAAACCCCAAATGGGATCCTGAAGAGTTGGACACAACTAAAACAACTGAACAATGTATATTATATATATATATACATATATATTATATATTATATATATATACACACCCATACCCACTCCCCCGAGCAACTTTACACTAACATTGTAAAAAGGCATATTGAAGCTTGATGTATGTGTGTGTGTGTGTGTATGTGGGTATGTATGTGTATTCCAAAAAAAAAAATACAAGGTAATTTTGAGGGAAACACTAAGAACTGGAGGCAGGGTAGGGTGTAGAGATCAAGAAAGATTTCTTGTAGATAGCAACCTTTGATCTCAGCTTTGAAAGAAACTAGTTATTCTAAAAAGTAGAGGTGAGGAGGGAGTATATTATAAGCGTTGGGACAGCCAGTATTAAGATAAAAAAAGGATAGAAGTCAGTGCTTAAGGAACAGTAAGAAAGACCATGAAAAGAAGGAATGTATAATAAAGCTGGGAAGATAGATTTTAAATGCCAAAAAGAAGAGTTTTCATTTGATTCTGGAGTTTATAATAGAGAATCGTTAGAGTTCATTGATTAGGGAATTAACATGGTTAGATCTTGCTTTGGGAAAATCGCTTTAGTAGCTGCTGAAGGGACATCAGAGTGCTCATGATAAAAGCCTATTACAGGGTAGTCAAGATCTAAAACAATATTAGTTTATTCTTTTTGTTTCAGGAGTACACAGTCAGCAAGAATTATACCCATGATTCCACCAGGATGCATTATTTTTTGAACTTCCTCTCTTCTGAGGGAAATAAATATTAACCAGGTTTTGATGATTTTTCCAGCTCAGGAATATAAAAAACAATGTTTGATTTCAGTTACCTGGTTCTTGTCATCACCATAGACACGTTTGTCTTTAAAAATCCAGTCCAGTGTTTTTTGCAAGTCTTTGTGCATGGCCCTTCAAATTTTGTTTTTCAAGTGAGTCTTAGGTATGTTCGTAACATATGTTTTTAGTCACAGGGCAGAGAATCACTCTCTGTATTTCACCATTTTCAAAATGACGTATAAGAAAATAAAAAATAAAAACACCACCAGCTCTCAGCCACTCTCTTCTTGAATCCATTGAGTTCAAGTTCACGATACCAAAGTAAATTGGAGAAGATCTCTTTGGCTTTTTACTTCTCCTTTTTGCTGTAGTACTGAAGAAAGTGTTGAATGAAGTACTTTCAAGACAGTCTGGGAATTACTTCACAACCATCTTACTCTTACCCTTAAGCACTTTACAAAGTTCTCTGACAGCTACGAAAGTGATTTTCCCAAAGCACAATTCTGACAACATCTCTTCCTCAATCAATTAACTCTAATGGTTCTCTATTAACTCCAGTATAAATAGAAACTCCTCTATTTGGCATTTAAAGTAATTTACAACTTCTTATATATATAATCCTTCTTATACAGTTCTTCTTCCATGTTTTTTCTCCTAATGAATTGAGCAGAAATCTATAATTGTCAGCTTCCTCCCTCAAAGTTATGATTTCTTCATTCTAGAAACTATTTAGTCTTTACATTGGTCATACATGTGCTCTCTCTCTCTCTCTCTCTCTCTCTCTCTCTCTCTCTCTCTCTCTCCCTCTCCCTCTCTCCCCCTCTCCCCCCGTCTCTGTCTCTCTCTCTTTCATCTCTAACATCTGTCCGTCTCTCTGCCTTTGTTTCTGTCTCTTTTTCTCATTTTCCCCTACCTCTGTCACCTCAGCATTGGATGAAAAGGACCAAATTCCAGATTGCCAGGGCATCAGATGCCAAGATTTCTACACTTAAAAATCAGTAGAGCAAATGAAGGTAGAACCACAGATTTAGAGCTGACAAGGATAGGCCATCTAGACTGATTTCATTTGGCCAGTGAGGAAACAGGCCCAGAGGAGTATTGGCAGGGTTGGGATTTGCACCTGCATCCTTTAATTCCAGGTCTAATTTCTTACTTAGGTTGCACAGAAATGACTCCACTTGGATTTATTTTCTTGCTTCTCTTTTTTTACTGAGCCCTGGTAGGACCATGTCTAAAAGTACCATATTCTAATCGTCATATTTTAGAAAGGTTATTGATTAAGTTGGAAAGTATTCCAGACACGGGCAAACAAGATGGTGAAGGGAATTGTTTTTATGTAAGGATCATTTGAAAGAACTGGGAATGTTAGCTTGGAGAGGAAGAAATTCTGTCTTCAAAGTATTTGAAGGGCTAGCTATCAGGTGGAATAAAAAGGACTAGTGGGCTTGGCCCTAGTAGAGACAACCAGGAAATTAGGAACAAAGGGTAAAAGTTTTAAAAAATCATATTGAATCTTGATGTAAGGGGGGGAAAAAAAGAAAAACACCTTCACATATAGAGCTGTCCAGAAATAGAACACACGGGGTACCTCAGATGGTAATGGCTTCCTTCCATCTTCCTGGAGGTTTGTAATCACAGGCTGAATGGCCACCTATTGGGTTCCATAGATGGGATTCTTGTTCAGATATGGACTAAGCTAGATGGTTTCTGAGTTCTCTCTATTTTATCAGGCATATAGGACCTTGTAGAAAAGAGAGTAATGAAAGAAGCATCCTTATCCCCAAAAGTGATTACTTATTGCATAAACAACTGGAGAAATGAACATTTTCTTATCCCAGTGTTTTTAATAACTTAACATAGAAGGGTTTTTTTTTTCACTTCATTTCCAATTTTCAGTTAACTAAGTTTTCTAGCTTTTTGCTTTCATTTTAATCCCTTCTCCTTATTTTGGAAGCAGAGTTCACTTGGTCATTGGTTCTTGTTTGAAAGAGTAAAAATGTCCAATTGAAAAACCCAGCACCATTTGCCCTCTGTGGTATTGGTTGATTGGATGTATGTATTTTACCAAAGTGATAATACCATTTACTCTTTCATCTCCATCATCTGTGAGCTTGAACCAATAGCTTCCCCTACCACACTTCCTCTAGACTGAGAATATCAAAAGTTAGATGTGTAATCCTACAGGATTTTATTGGATTTTTAATTTTCAGGACTAATGTGAATTACATTCACCATTTCCATTTCCTCTTTCTCCACTCCACTGCTTTACTTGTTTTCACCAAAAGGAAGTAAGGATAGGGAATATTGAAGGTGATGTAGCCTTTTGATGGATTTTGGGGGACCCTAGAAATCTATCAAGTTTTCTAACATCCAGAACTCTTAAGTCATCATATATGGGAAAGAGGGGGCAGGGCAGTTATCTGGGAAAAAAAGAGCTTTGTTCTAGGAAGTCATAGCAATTGTGAATGGAGCCATAGAGTAGTAGCTTTTTCTGACCTTTTAGAGTAGCAGTAGTGCTATTGATTTAATTATTGTTTCCTGAGCCAGAGGTGAAAGGGGGTGAAGTCTGGAGAGGATTTGGGAGAGGTATGGGCATAGTGACAGGGCAGATGGGGGATGCCTGTGCTGATTTGACTTCAGCGTCCTGCTGAATGGTAGTTGGAATGAAGTATGGTCAGACCAGCTCGATGTATAGGGCTGAGATGAGGATTGACTCACCCTCTAATCCAGCCCCAGAGTGAGTCGCAAAGTTAAATGTATTCATAGAGTGGAAGGGGAGAAGAGGAGAGCTTTGAATTTGGAAGAATTATGTTCTTGGTAAGATCTGAAAGACAGGTGGCAGAGAAGATGGGAAAATGCCTAAGATGACTGGGTCCTGTTGTCTTGGAGAATGTCTAGATTTTCCTCTATACCAGTTTTGTTCAGAGGGAAGACTTGAGTAGGGGAACCAAGAGACTGGCTAATTGCAGTGAGAATTGGGAGCATATTAGTGTTAAAGATTCAGCACCTGTGTATTCATTGTATTTCCTGTATTTTGTTAATAAATCACTTACCTGGAGAAGGTCAACCAACATACATAGCATGTGGCAAGACTATCAAATGGAAGTTTGTGGAAGAGGAGATAAACTGAAAACAATTCATGGCATCTAGATTTATCTTAAAAATGGTAACTAACATGGAACACAACTTTGTTTTCCTGGCAGAAGGCAGAATCAGGTCATACCAAATCGATTACCCATTATTACCTGATTATTCTGAAAAAAACTTGAGGCGTTTTTGAACCTGGTTTAAGTGAAGCTCATCTTAGGGTTGTTAGGGTTGTTAATTAAGTGCTAATTGTAGCCTGTCACTGTTTGATAGTAATGGTGTAATTATGTGGTTAAGTAGTATTTTGAATTCATTTTGTCACTGTCTGGGCCTATAGTCTGCAGAGAATAGCAGCTATTGTTTTCTGTGTGTGACATAGTTCCAACTGTTCCCATGGTTGAGTTTAAAGTTGATCTTTTCTTTCTGGCCATTCCATTGGTACTTAATCTGGGATATTTTTGAATTAGCCATTTGGAAATCAGTGTATTCTTTCTGTGGTCAGTTTTTCAGTATTTTAAATCCCCTAGCACTCTTGATTAGCAGAGAATGTGTTCATTAGGGGTGGCAGAGGGATGAGTGTCATAAAGCCAGTGGTGGCTCCCTTAGATTTCTACTTCCCCTTGTTAGCATTTATTACAGACAAGAAATGTTTCCCCTTAGGTTTTTCCCTCTATTTATGTAATGAACGTTGATATTTTTTTTGTAATCATCCTCTCTAAAATGAAACATCTACCAGGGATCTGGTAAAATCTTATAGTTGGGTTCAAAAAATCAACTTCATAAGAACATCATGGGGGGAAAGATGATTAGACAGAAGCTTGTGTGAAAACTATCTGGGGGTTTTGGTGGACTGCAAGCTCAATATGAGTTTGTCACCTACAGCAATCAAAAAAGCTAATGAGATCTTTTGCAGGTAAGAGAGCTCTACTGTCCCAGAAAAGGTAGGTGAGAGTTCTTCTGTACTCAGACCCAGTAAAGCTATGCTTGAAGTGTTGTGTAAAGTTTGGGGTACCATATTATAGGAAGGAGGGATTGATGAACTAAAGAGAGTTCAGAGGAGGGCAACCCAGAATGATGATGGACCTTAAATTCTTGCCATATGAAGATCATTTGAATGGAGTAAGGGACGTTTATCCTGGAAAATTGAAGATTCACCAGGGACATGTGGTTCTTCTTAGTTTCCTTTAAATGATCACTTTTGTCCCATCCTTTAACTGGGAGTGTACCCCCAAGGCTTTGTCCTGGACCCTCTTCTTTTCTTCCTCTGTACCCTCTTGCTAGGTGGTCTCATCAGCCCATTTGGGTTCAGTTATCTCTTATCAGATGACTCCCAGTTTAAGAACACTTCCCCTCATTAGAAATCTCCAGGCAGAGTCTGGACCTTCCCTTGTTGGGGATGTTGTAACCTGGATGCCTTCTCAGGTATGAGTTGGACGCAGTGGCATCGGAGCTTGCTTCCACCTCAAATTCTGCGATTCTCTGACCCGATGCTTTGATTTAATCAGGACCACTAGAAGGGAAAAATATTAGAATGTTTTCCCTAACCACTTGCTTAATGGGAATGAGAATGTTTAGAATCAATCTTTAACTTTCTTTACTGTTGGGTAGTTGAGTATGGGTAGAGTTCATGGCATCTTAAGTGGGAGGTTGCCTCTCATTTTATTTCATTTTTTACTTGCTTTTAAAAATATATTTTCTATTTTGAGCTTAACAAACACCTAATCAAATCAATATTTTCAAGTACAAAATAGAAAGGATTGTTTGTGAAAACTTGAGTCTCTCTTACAGCTAGCTGGCTTTTCATTTTAAGCATATAATAACGTCAACATGTAACTTTCACAGCTGTCCTTCTTGCTTGTGTTTCCTTCTGTCTTTCCTTCACTTTGGTGCATAAAAAATGCTTTGATGACCCTCATTTTCTTCTTTTTTCCTTTTTTTGGAGGTGGGCAACCTATTACTAGTCCCCTCCTTCACACTCCCCTATACTTACTTGGGGAGGGCGGAACAGCAACCCACAAAAAGGAAAAATATTTGTAACATATGCAAAAATAATCAAATTAATTGTCATCATTATATTAAGTAGGGCTATAAAGCCCAGCTAGCTCACCCTTCTTTCTCCCATCATAGCCTGCCATGAGGCTTCAATTTCCCCCAATTAGGTACTCCTCCAGGTATAGCTTTCTTTCTCTCTCTCCCACCTCCCCTTCTCTTTCTTTTGTTCTCTCTCTTCCTCCCTTCACTCCTCTCTTCTTCCCATCCTTTCCCTTTCTCTTTGTATATTAAATGTATATATACAACATGCATTTGTTTGTGTGTATATATATATGTCTATGGCATTATCTTTCTCTGTGTACACACATATACATATATGTATGTATGTATAAACATAATCTTAAGATCGCTTACATTAGAGTGAGTGCTCCCTCTTCAAAGCTCTTATGTGTTTAGACATTTTCTGTTCTCTGAAAATGTAAAATTTCTTCATTTAATTCAGAAAATATGTTTTCATTTCCCACTATGTATAAATCAGTTTTCAGCCTCTGCTTTCAGAATTCAGAGTTTCTGTGACTGATCACTCTGGGAGAAATCTGCTCATAAGCCTCTTTGACCTTTGGTGCTCTGACCCTCCCCTCACCCCCCACCTCCACACTTACCAGTTGTGTGTTCAAAGGGAAGTCCTATGAGTTACTTTAAACATCCCTATCAGAGACCATTGTTAAGGGGGTCTGGCAAATCAGAGATCTCCTAATAGGAACAATGAATTCAGCTCAGCCAACATTGGTCAAGGGATGTCTGGAAGCTCCTGGGTGGCATTCCAAGAGGTCTAGAAATGCCTTAGGTGATCCTAAGCAGGTTGGGATCACCTCAGAGTCTTTTGTAAATATTCCTTTAAGAGAAAATTCTAGCAAAGTAAATGCCTCGATCTGGCACCAGCAGCCAGGATGATGTCCTCAGAGTACCTCGAGCCCTGCTAGGCAACCTACTTAGCACCGGAGAAGCAGGATAGTGCTTAATTCAGAATGATATTAGGGGACCTTTGAGAGTGAATGCTGTTTCTCAGATAAAAGGAAAAAAAAAGCCTAGACATCAGCTAATAGAGGAAAAGGATCTCCAGGAGTCTAATGGAAATAAATCTGTAAAGAAGAATAAGAGGCTTTGTATGGGCAAAATCATAGGTCAAGGTCTGGTATAAATTGGGAGACCCTTCCCTCCCGACTAGAGTTTAAAAGAAAGTTTGCAAGAACCTTGAAATTTCTAGCCCTTTTCTACTCAGAAGGACTTAGAACTGTAAACAATAAGTACATTATCAATTATTTCAGTCCATCTTTCAGATTTGATTCAAACTCCCCCAGCTGAGAACAATTAAGCCTGCATCTGGCAGCAATTTCAGCCTTTCACAAAGTTAGTCATACAGCATTGGCTATGTTACCCTCTGGTGTAGTTTCTTCATATGAGAGTTTTGAAAAAAGCCCACCCAAAACACCCAATTCCTCCCAAAATATTATTAGCTCTGCCTGGGAACCTGGAAATAGTGCATGAGTAACTCACTGAACATCCATTTAAGCCTATTCATAAGCAATCTTGGGGAATTCTTTCATGTAGCATTCATTCTTTGCCGAGTTGTGACGTCAGTGAAAGACTGCAAAGGGCAGGGCCTCATGGTTTTTTTTAATGACTTCTGTGAAAGCGATAGAAGTGGCCTTTCAAAGAATTTCTATGGAAAGCATTAATTTTAAGAGTGCCTTAAAGCTGGGCTAATGCTATCTGTCCTAATATTTAGTATATCACCTCATGATATTCCCTTTGTGGGTAGGCAGCTCTTTGTATGAAATTGTACCATGGTACGGTTCCCTTAGATCTCATACTGACAGCTGCATTTTCTTTGGGGCCTGTGGTAGTAGTATTCTTCTGCATGTCTTCCAAAAAGAATTTCTTCTTTCTTCCTTCGAGGTGCCCCCCAGATTTTGACTTTTGCCCCTATAATTCAATTGCTTCCTGCTAGTGGATTCCCTCTCAATTATTAGGATGTCTTTTTTAACCATTTTTAAGTACCATAAGAAGACAAGATATTAGAAGTTTCATACTGTGATTCCCCTGAAGACAGAGAGACTTGGGAAGAGTTGGTACAAGTTGTCTTGTTGTGGTTTGAAAATTTTAGTTTTTCCAAAGGTTTAAATGGAACATAATTTGGCTCAGATCTGGTTTTTGGTGTCCCATTAGATCACTCTGTTTCCATTTTCATTGTGGGCTTGTTATTTTTTTTTATTTTGGTTTTTGCTGAACTTCCTCAATTACTTTTTATAATTTTTTCAAAAGCAACCTAAAAAAAAAACCTTGTGGCAATGGTAATACAAAGGCAGTCCAAGTTTATAGTAACTACTTCACTGTACCCCAAATTATAGTTTATCATTAACTTGACCCATTTAGACAAGCCCCACCCACCCTTGGTCCCTAGTGATATAGAGGAATTGGTAAAGTGGAAATTATTTTTCCAAACTCTTTTTTTTAAGGTAGGCCAGTTGTGTTTTCCCCACAGCTAATAAATCTCATTTGTACTTTATCTGGAATACTTTGAGAAGGAAAAATGAGGATTTTTAGGATACATACATTTAAAAAATATTTTCCCCATGTGTATTTTAAAACAAATTTCATCTGGCTTGATATAGTATTCTTTCATTGTCTAGACGACCCCGATCTTTAGTATAATTTATTTAACATCAAAGAATTCTAACTCATGTATCCTACCCCCACCCCTTAACATTTTTCCCTTGGTACCCCCCTGAAGACTGGAGTAGAGATGAAGGTTGAAACCTTTAGCTTGTGGTTTTAAAGTTATGTTTTCCAGGAGATGTAAATTAGGTGTGTGCAATGAGGAAAGTCTAGTAGTAAGCCTCAAGTACTAGAATCTGCTGTCTAGCTATTGTGTATTTGGGCTTTTCTAACAACCAAAGCCCTGTGAAAAGGAAAGCCCGCCAGCTGGACCCAATATGAGTCTTATCTACATGGATCCCAGAACAGATGTCAAGCAGAGACCACTTGTCAGAGGTACCTTGTAGTAACTTTTAAAGATCCTTATTGGGCTCAGTACATTTTTGTTGCATTACCCAATTCTTCCATAAAGTCAACCACAAACCATATTCTAGGGGACTCCAGCTAAAGCTTGTGGTAAGTAGGAAATAGATTAAACACAGGTTTCCCCTTTTCTCCGGCTGCCAACAATGATGTCAGTGATGTTAATGATCCTTACCTCAGCTCACTGCAGTCCTAGCACCCCCTCTTAAAACACTTGTCTTGTGGACTGTTTTTATATGTTGTTAAGGAAACACTGAGGATTGTTGATAAGAAACAATGGGGTATCCAGATGATGCAGAAGAAAGCACTTAAAAAAAAAAAACATTCATGAGAGGGTTCCAGGGAGAGAGAGACCAAGCAACAGAAACCTCCATTCGCTGTTAGATCAAGAGAGTAAATGGGACAGGAACAAACTTCATTGATTCGCCGTATGCCAAATCATAAAAGGGGCATGTGCGCAGAGAACTTTGCTGTTCACGCTCTATGCCTTGTACGTGAGGCTGTACTTTGAATGTAAGTGTGGCATTACATCAGAAACCTAGATAGTTAGGACTCATCTGTTAGAGGGTGTGCATTGCTGAAAGTTAAGGGGAAAATCCCCAATATGAAATGTGTAACAGAAAGCTCAGGATTCGGGGGGGGGGGAGCCGCATAAGGAGGAGTAGAAATACCCCTATGGACACCCAAGGACCATTTGTTTTTATAGCTTTGTAAAGTTAACTCGGGTAAGGAGGTCATTCCCTACCTGTGTGACATTCTATGGATCCCAAGCTGGAAATCAGAATTCCAGTGTTGGCTCTGGGCAGAGCATATGAGATGATAGCCATAAGATGCTTGGTCAACCTTAAAGCACACTGTCATTGTCATTGTTGTTATTATTGTTACTGTTATTGCCTTGGCTATGTGACTTAGTCTGAGTGAAAAATGAGTGCGTGAGCTGGATGTTAAGATTCCTCTCAATCAGATGCATTCTCTCATTTGATTCCTACTGCTCACAGATTGTTGTTTGTCCCTCATTCCCGGAGAGGACCAGCGACATCGGGAGGGTGGTGTCTTGATTTGCGAGGAAATTGGATCATTCTATGTAATAGATTTTGTTTGTATCTCTCAAAATGAAATCTTGATATTCTTCCATGTGAAAGCATTAGTGAATGTATATAAAATCTTCTAATTCTGTAGCACACACTTTCTTCCTTAAATGTAGCCTAAATGAAGGTAAAGGATATGTGTGTATAGATACACACAATATACATAATGTATAGACACATATAAACATTTTAAATTATTCAAATTAAAATTATAACTACAATTTAATTTGTTATTTGCATTTAAATTACATATATGTATATATGTATATGTGTATGTTGATATAAATATTTCTCCTTTACCTTCATTTAGTCTACATTTCAGGGAAATTATGTTTTTCACAGAATTGGAAGAGACTTGGGGTATCAGCTTTTGTCATAGAATGTTAGATTTGGCAAGAATTTGAGAGATTATTTGCTGAATCCTCCCCAATTCAAGTCAGCACAGGTGTACTGAAACACCTATTATGTGCAAGGCACTGGGGGTATAACAACCAAGACTCTTCAGGACACTTATGGTCTCCTAAGACAGCAGGCATATAAGAGATGCTTGTTGAATTAAAGTGAATTTTAGAGCCCAGTTTCCTAATTTGAAGATGAGGAGACTGAACCCCACAGGGGTAGAGTGACATGCTTAAAAGCAATGTAGCTGGAGGCTGAACTAAGACAAGACCCCTGGTCAGTGTCCTTTGGTGTGGAGAAACAGAAACAGGCCAAACCCAAATCCAGACCTTGCTGTCCAATCACCGTCTGCTAGGGGGATACCCTCAGCAGCTCTCCCAACTCTTTTTTTTTTTTTTTTGCTCTTTGGAAGGGGGAGGGGAGGGCAATTGGGTTTAAGTGACTTGCCCAAGGTCACACGGCTAGTAAGTGTTAAGTGTCTGAGGCCACATTTGAACTCAGGTCCTCCTGACTCCAGGGCTGGTGCTCTATTCACTGTGCCACCTAGTCACCTCTCTCCCAACTCTTCTACATGAAGCTTGTCCTGATATCCCTAATAGCTAACACCCTCCTCCCCAATTACATTATATAATTATTTTGTAAATATTTGAATATATGTATATGTCTGTATACATGCATGTGTGTATACACATATATTTACATACATGTATGTATGTATACATGTATATGTATATGTATGTACATGTGTATGTATGTATGTCCCTTCCCCTTAGAATGTAACTCTTTGCAAGTGAGAATTGTTTCATTCACTGTCCTTGTATTCCCAGAATCCAGCACAGTTCCTTTCACAAAGTAGGTACTTAATAAATATTCCTTAATTGATTTTCTTTTTCCTTCTTCCTTACTTGTATTTCCCACGTCCATCAAGGCAGATACTTACTGCCATGGTTGCTACCATTTGGCATATCTCTTTGGTTAGCAGTGACCCTGTGTCACTCGATAGACCAAGAACCAGTCAGACTGAATGACCATTAGATGCTAGTATCTACTTAATCAAATACCATTAATTACTGATGAAATCAGTGCTTTTTTTCTCCCTTCCATCTCTTTACAGAACATCTAACCTTTTAAAAATAAATTCTCTGAACCTTAAAAAAAATACAAAACAACTTTTCATTGGAGAAGAGTAAGGCAACAATACCAGCATCCCTTCTCCCTTATGGACTTTCCAGGGAACTGACAGATGGCTTGGTGATGTCCGTAGTCATTGGCTTCTGCCTATGTCATCTGCATTTACAAACTCTCTTCTTTGGTGGTCCCAGGAAGGCACCAGTCCTGCCAGAAGGTCTTTTCTTGGGACAAAAGGACAGGAGAGAGAGAGCCTTCCACACGTTGGCGGCTTTCCCTGCATTTTCTTCCTTGGCAGTGCACTACACTGAAATTTTGGCTAGCCTCATTGCCGTGTTTCAGCCCCCACCCATGTGACTTGGATCAGGCAAAAGTGCTATTTAAGCAGCCCCATGGAAGCTTTTGGCTCTGCTAGGAGGTTACCCTTTGCCATCAAAGAGACCAAGTCGCCAAGTGACAGCCCAACTTTAACCTATTCAAATTTCTTTTCATTTGCTGAAATGACTTTTTTCCTCCCTTTCAGCCTTAAGTAGCAAATGTCTTTAGCTACCTCTTGCTAGATTAACTCCAGCTTCATTTCTTCATACTTTTTTTGTTTCTCTTTTTAATAGATATATTTTAAGGGTGGTTTTAGAAAAGGAAAAAACAAGCTCATCACAAATTGTATACTGTTCTTTAGGGCTTAAATTAGTCATAGAATCTCATTCTATTTATTTTCAATGGATGTTAGGAAAAAAATCTAAGAAGCAAACTCTTGGCTTGCATGAAAGGGGAATCTTGTCCATCCTTTCTATTCAGTGGGCTTGTCTATGCCTGGAAAACATCTAAGGTATTCTCCGTTTTATTAGTGGATTCTAAGATGAATCCTGTTTTTCCTATTCTTCCCCTCCACACACACACACACAACTTTACTTATAAAATTGGATTTTCATTGCCTAGGTTTTTTTGCAACAACCTTCACTCTCCTCCAATCTGTCCTTCATACAGTTACCAAATTGGTATTCCTGAAACATAGACCTATGTCTTTCCCCATTCCACTGAAAAATTTTCAGTGGCTCCCTATTGACTCTACCACAAAATATAAAATTCTGTCTCCCTCCCCATGCTTTTGATCAGGTTCTCCCTCCCCCCACCAAACCCCACCTTAAGAATCTCAAAGTTTCCATCAAAGCATTGCTGGGGTGCATCTTCATCCATGAAGCCTTTCTGATTCTCACCACTGATTCTTTCTCATTTGAAATGACTTTGTGTGCTTTTCGTTTTTTTATATTTATGTACATATTGTATCCCTTCTGTGGAATGTAAGGTCCTTGAGAGGAGACTTTTTCAGTTTTGCCTTTATATTTCCAGCTTGACAGAGTAGGTACTTAATAATAAATGGTTTTTTTAAATGGAATTTCTGGGGTCCCCAATAGAATCGAGTGAAAACTTTTGTTGGAAAAAGGGGTTACTATGGAACTTAGTATAGCTTTGGCTGTAATGATTGCTTTTGTACTGGGAATGTCTTTGATATCTGTTTGCAACTTCTAGGTTTGTGTTCCACCATCCACCCCACCGTCACCCCCACACCTCACATCTCCCAATTTGGCCCCTTCTAAGAGCTGAGAGATTCCTTCCTTGCACAAGGAGCCCCAAATATCATGGTCACAGCTTCCAAAACTCATTTTCCTTTCTTTTCTTGTTATGATTCTTCATAATTGCTAGAAAAAGTCTTAGACTTAAATCTAGGTATAATCCTTTTTAATACTACAAATGAGCTTGTTTAAAACAAAGGATACCTGTATATTCTCTTTTGCTCTCCATATGTGTGTGTTCATACATATGTGTTTGTGTGTGTATAAAATCTTTCATTCTTGCTCATTATTTGATACTAGATTTGTGATATTAAAGCACATTTAGAAATCAGCATTTTTGCTATTCCTTAAAAATGTGCATGCATATACCATAAAAGGTTTGATCTTTTTTAAAAATTTGTTTTGTCATCATGAAGTATAACTTTAGATGAACTTTTCCAGCTTGTAGTTATGGTTCTTTATAATACCTAGAAGAACCAGAAAGCATTATCATGCTATTCCTAGACTGTGTGTGTGTGTGTGTGTGTGTGTGTGTGTGTATATAAACATGATAGAATTAAGCAGTATTGGGGAAATTGATTGGATCTGAATGTCTGGAGAAAAAGGGCATGATCTTGTTCTTCCTGATAACATATATAATGTAAATTCCTCTTTTTCATCTATGGATTTAGTTTTTTTAGTCTTTTAGCTCAGAATCTCATATTTGATATTGTGTGTATTGAAAACACTATATAAATGTCAGCTATTATTAGTGGGTTTTTTTCTCTATGGGTTGAGTCTAGTGGGAACAGTTTCAAATCTGAGTAGGGCTTAAATCAATGTTGGGCAAAATTAGATGTTAATAAATGCCTAATGATGTAACTTCAGGACTGAGAGCAAGATAAATGCTTCAAAGAGATGGGTTCTTTTGGCAGTAGTGGAGCAGTTGAGAATGGGTGATGAGTTCAGTCCTGGGTGCCACATTTTCACAAAGATGGAGAGTAGACAAACTGAAATGTTTAGACTGGGTAACTAGGTCGGCTGAGAGGACTAGAGAAATCTTCCACATAAGTATGGATTGGTGGAAAGAACTTGGGATGTTTAATTAGAAAAACTCTGAGAGGAAAATGATCACTGTCTTCAAGAATTTGAAGGACCACCTTGTTGGAGAGGGCTTAGTCTTGTTCTGCTCCCAAGGGCATGACTAAATTCAGTGAGTAGAAGATGGAAGGAGCCAGGCCAATCAGTAAGCATATATTAAGCATTTCTGATATGCCAGGCACTGTCATGGGTGCTAGAAATAGAAAAAAATGGAATAGTCCCTACTCTCAAGGAACTTGTATGCCAACAATGTAAGGAAAAACTCTTCCTAATCATTAGAGTGATCCAAAATTAGAATGAATAAGGGACCATTGAGGTCATCTCCTCTCATCCCTTCAGATTCTCTTTCCAGGTTGGAAAATGGAAAGAGATCCCTGAGGAGAACATGGGTTTCCTTAATGGCTTAGGCTAGGTGACCACTAGTTGGGAATGTTGTGACCGGGTTTGACCAGGTATGTGTTGTACTGAGTAGTTTCTGAGCTTTCTTCTAGCTTTTAGGTTCTACAGTTTGGAGAAGATAAAGTCAAATTTCAAGCTATGTGGGGGAAAAAAATGAAGGGGGAAGCTAGGTGGTGTAGTAGATAGAGCACTGGCCTTGGAGTCAGGAGGACTTTCATTTAAATCTGGCCTCAGACACTTACTAGCTGTGTGACCCTGGGCATGTCACTTAACCTCAATTGGCACTAGCCCTTTCCCCCAATAAATAAATAAACCCAGAGTGTGTAGTGGGAAGAATTATAATTTGAGTACCAAGGAGTTAAGTACTTATAGCAATGGGGAGATCTCAAAGGATAAGGTTGAAGAGGAGGCTATTGGGTTTATCTAAGAGGAGGTCAGTGGTGACCCTTGAGAAAGTTTCAGTGGACTGGTGAAAATGGAAACCAGATTGTGGAGGTCCAAGAATGGAATTGGAATGGAAATAGAAGCAGCAGCTGTGGACTACCCATTTCAAAAAAATTGTGTCTATGAATAGGAACCCAGGACTGTAGTTTGAAGGTATTGAGTCATTAAAAAATGCTTAAGGACAGATGGTCAGATGTGGAATGTCGAAGGTGTTTAAATTCTGAAAGAGACGATAATTCAGAGGATTGGACCGTGAGTGAATAAAAAGGTATTATTGCCTGTATGTGGAGATGACCTTGCAGACCCCCTATCAGAAGGACATGCCCTTTTTTGTCATCCATATTCTCTCCCCCAGTCTCCATGTGTGATATGCATTTATAAGATGGCTGGAGAGATTTAGACATGATCTGCAGTCATGTAACAAGGGTGTAGCTAACTGGGCCATGTGGGGAAAGAACCCATGATCTTAGACTCATTAGTCAAATGGGCTAATGACTTCGATACAGCATACTGGCTGTCTCATTTATGTGGGTACATTCTGTAGGACTCGTGCCCATTGACAGCTGTTTAAGGTCCTCAGAGAGGGTCCACCCAATGTGCTAGGGATTTCTTTATTTCTCTTGACATTGCAAGGATACCAATGGAATGACAAGGTCTATCCACTGCTTACCCATTTCTCTTGCTACAAACAGCTCACTACTCATCCCCAGCATGTACCTCTCTATTGTCTTTTGGGCAGTCCTGAAATTTAATTCTTTGGAGAGTGTAGTCTTTCGTGATTGGCATTTGTTACAGCTGCAAATGAACCGACAAACCATACTTAGGAATTTTGATTTTTTAAAAACTAAACTAAAAAAACTATGCTTTTACTAAGTTTTGTTGTTGTTCAGTTATTTTCAGTCATGTTCGACTCTGCATGAGCTCGTTTTTGGTTTTCTTGGCAAAGATACTGGGAGTGGTTTCCAATTTACTCTCCAGCTTGTTGTACAGATGCAGAACTTGAGACAAATAGGATTAAGTGACCTGTCCAGGGTCACACAGCTAGTAAGGGTCTGACACCAGATTTGAATTCAAGAAGATGAGTCTTCCTGACTCTAGGCCCATTACTCTATCCACTGCATCACCTAGTGACCCCTTTTATTAAATTGTATATGTGAAAAGGTATTTACTTAAATACTTGGGGGTATTTAAATTTCTCGTTCTTAGATTCTGCTTAGTATATATTTGCCATATCCAGTGGCATACTCTTTTCTTTGGATTAAGTCATTGTTTTACTTTAAATAGTTGAATTTAATTCCTAGAATTATTTTTCTAGTTGAACCGTATGTGAGACTTCAGACAGTGAGCTCCATTGAAGAAAACTAATTAGTGCAATAATTTTTAAGTCTAGTTAGAACAGGAAATGTGGTATTCCTGGCAGTGTTACAGTATGTGCTGAACAGCTTTACTGCTCTTTACCTCTATCCTCAGTAAAGTAGGAATTACAAATAATGCTCTCACCAGATGTGTGCTGGATGCCATATCACACATTGCTAAACAAACTGTGGGTAGATTTCAGGGGTTGTAAACGCACCCTAAAATAAATGGTTTTAAACCCAATCCGGATTACTTTGATGCTTATTGGACTAGTTTTGCAACCATACAAGATACTAACTGCTTTCATGATAAAAAACAATCCAATACAATGAAGCAACTTGAAAAGTAGCAAAATTTTTATACTTCTTTCTTTTAGGAAAAAGAAAAAGTTTTACAGATGTTTTTTACATCATTGTTATTTCTCAATTATATTTCTTCCTGCCCTCTGCCAACAATGAAATAATCTCCCTTGTAACATGCAAGTAGTTATTCAAAATGAACCAAGACATTGGTGGACCATAGTCCACCATATTTCTGAATTTCCTCTCAATGGACGCTGCTTTGATCAGAGTTCTAATGACTTTGAGTGGTTTTCTTTACTCTATTGTGATCAATGTTCTTCTCTCACTTATACTCTCTTCTCTGAAACAGTTCATATAAATCTTCTTTCATATGACTTTTCTAGGATGGTTTTGTTTTCCATAAAACTGAGACTGAGTCAGAGCTCCACCGACCATGCATTAATGTGACTGGTTTTCCACAATTCCTCCAACATGTATCATTTTCCTTGTTTTTCATCTTTTCCAATCTGATTAACGTGAGGTGAAACCTCAGTTGTTTTAATTTCCATTTCTATTACTTTTAATTATTTGAAACATTTTTTATATAATTGTCAATAGTTTGCATTTATTTTTTTTTCAAAATTTATATTTTTTTCAAAATTGCCTATAAATATTCTTTCACCCTTAACTGTTGGGGAATGGTTCCATTTGTATCAGTATACTATATATCTTAGATAGCAGGTGTTTATCATACATATTTTCTGGGAATATTTTTCCCCAACAGACAGTTTCATTTCATTCTACTTAAATTGATTTTGTTCCTGCAAAAGCTTTTGCATTTTATATAATCAAAGTTATTTGTTTTGATCTCCTCTGTTCAAGTCTTATACTTCTCTGTCCCTCTTCTCTGCCTTGCCCCTCATCATTGGAAAAATGACTTCAGTGACTATGGTCTAGTAAAATGTGAATTTCTACCATATGTGGTAATGTAATAATCCATAAGTTTCCATGACCCATTTCAAAAGGACTGACCCTTTCTTGAGTATTGATGCATTTGTGAACTCTTGAAGCATTTTGTTTTCATTGCTATTAAAGGTATTAGTAAGTTTGTATTGTAGTATTAGAAGATGCAATAGAGGATGTATGGAACATTGTTGTTGGAACATGGCAATATCACAAAATAGTTTCCCACCACAAAACCCTGTGACTGTTGGGGGTTTCATGTTACTTTGCTCACAAGTTATCACAGGATGATGTAACTCCTAAGAGTTGATCCCAGGAATGGCAAATGGTAGAAAGGAAATTTTCATGGTCTTTTTCGCTAAGGAAATCTTTCGCATTTTACTCTGCCCAGAGATCTGGGCCCATCGCATGAGCTTACTGTAGTTATTGGTGTCTGTATTTTTGGATAGTATTTCTAAATCGTAGAAATTTGTGAAGGCATATCCATACAGCATTTTGGTTGTGTGTGTGTGTGTGTGAATAAATAGGTATATTTTTAGATGTGGATTACAGATACCCACATATATAAGATATTATCACCCAAAGAAAGTAAATTAATAAACTTCCTGGAAACTTAATATCAAATATATATCATCCCAATAAAGGAGTCATCGGGAAGACTAAAGATTTTTTCCAACCATGATGGCAAAGGTCAAAACATTGGGAGTTATATTATCATTATCTTGTGCATCTTTCCAAATATCCCAACTTGGTAGTTTATGCTTATACTGGGAGAGTGGGTTTCATGTCTAGAAATAGCCTGAGAATTTAAATCAAGTTAAGATTTAAATTTTAGAAATGGCCCATCAGGAGCCAGATCTATTGAAAAAAGTAAGTGATCAAGCTATGTTGAAAGGATTTTGGCAAAAAATGAGGCTAATGACTTTAGCACAGTGCTTGACACGTAGTAGGCACTTAATAAATTCTTATTGATTGGCTGGACACATATATGTATATGTGCCCATATACCTACACACATATGTATACATATATACATGCATGCATGTACACATCCTTCCATATGTGTACACACACACACCCCTACTCACATAGTGAAAAACTTTATTGTAAATGTTCAGATAGCAAGTGCTTTGTAAAGTGGTTGGAGCTCAAGTGTCCTCCTTGGTGGAGGACGCTGCTGTCCTCCTTGCTTTTGATTTATATTAGAGAATCCTGGGAGAACCCCAGCTATTGGTTAGCATTGGCATTCGGTGGTTTCCAATGAGCGTTAGTACAGGCTTTGCCTTAGAAGGATTTGAGAAGCCGAGTGCTTGCTTGCTGTTTTTCAGGTGTAGGTAGGTCCCACAGCCGGCAGATTGCTTCTCATCTCCCGTGATTTCAGCTTACATGCCAGAAATTACTTGAGTGTATTTAAAGCAACTCAGAGCAATAGATTTCAACACGTACAGCAAAGCTCTGCATTCCCTCCCCTCCTCGGTGGCCCCCCAACCTCATCTCTCATATATCCAGTGCAGGTTGGAGCATGTGCTCACACATTTCACCGGGTACACTGTGTTTCTCTGGTAAGCTATTCATTCAGCTCTTTTGGAAGAGTGCCAGATATGAAATGCAAAGCAAACCATGCACCCTTCCCTCTTTCCCTGTTTAAATTAAGCAATTTCTTTGTTTGTCACCAGTCCCGTAATAAAGTATGGCATTACTGTCTAATTTTAGGCCCCTCGCTTGGAAGCTCTGTTAAGTAAGCCGGATGGAGATATTCTGGGAGGAACATTCCAATCGCTGCTAGAGGGCTTCAGGAGAAAGTTGAGAGTAAATAAGAGATCTGTGAGATAATTCTCCGGGGAGTTTCCCAGCATACCACACATCATTTGCAAAGATAGGCTTTCCTTTCACTTGAGGACCACACAAAGTAAATTCTGTTCCTTGGCAATTAATGGGCACAGGACAGGGAGGCCTTTTTCAAGTTTTTACCTTGGTGTCTCTATGGCAAGTCGTTATTTGCAAGTGGGGAAAAATAGACTGTTTGCCTATCTCTTAGTAGCAGAGTTCATATTTTAAAATATACAGAACTACTCTCATAAGCCTATAATCCTAGTTTCATGAGTTTGGACTTACCTGAAAGCCAGTGTAAATATTAGCAAAACCCCCCTTTAGAAAGGAGATGGGGCAGAAGGCAGGGACGGGGAGAGCTGGGGCAGTATTGTTAACTTCTCCATTGCCCTCTTTTCCGAACTTAGGGATCTGGCACCTCCTTCTTATAGACTTAGCTGAAGACCTGGGGTGGTTGAGATAAATTTAAGAAAATTTTTTTAAAAAGAGGGACTGAAGTTATAAAAGGCATCTGTCTCAGCACCATTCTGTATAAAGGGGAATGAATAACACTTCTCTTTTGTAAGTATTGCCTTCTTGAATTGAAGGTACTGTAGTACAGTGAAAAGATCACAGATTGTGGAGTCAGAGGGATTAGCTTTAAATTCTCACCATTCATATGTGATCTTGAACATAGGCCATCCTCTGCAAGCCTCAGTTTCCTCATCTGTTAAGTTATCTCTAAATATCCTGTGATATATTATCATATTTCTCACCTTCTCATTGGGCAGGAGAGGTAGTAGGAGGGAGAGAATTTGGAACTGAAAATAAAATGTAAAAAAATTCTATGATTTATTGTTATTCAATTGGTTTTTAGTCATGTCTGACTGACTCTGTGATTCTATTTGGGATTTTCTTGGCAAAGATACTGGAATGGTTTGCCATTTCTTTCCCCAGCTCACTTTGCAAATGAGGAAACTGAGGCAAACAGGATTAAGGGCCTTGCCCAGGTTCCACAGTTAGTAAATAAATGTCTGAGGCTGGATTTGAACTCAGGTTTACCTGACTCTAGGCTCAGGCTCCCTATCTGTTGTCCCCCCTAGCTATCCTATGATACCTCATTGTATTTCTTGCCTTGGTAATGGTGGGAGAGGGAGAAAACTTGGAACTGAAAATAAAACATTAAAAAAGATGAAATAAATTCTATGGTACTTCATTGAACTGTACCCTTAAATCTAAATTTGAATGACCTTCTTTCTTGGCTATTCCATGTTAAACGAAGCATCTCCCTTGATTCTACACCCCCTCCCCCCTCCCCAATTCTTTTATTAAGCAATGCTCCAACATGTGCCTCAAGGATAGACTTTTATGTTTGTGATGGCCCCTTTACATCCCCCCCCCCCCGCCTCAAATACCCCAGTATCTGCCCACATCACCACCTCAGTAAATAGTCAGGTTTCTCATTAGTTGGGTCTGTTGATAAATCCTACTGATTTGTTTGCCTAGTTTATGATTGCTTTAGATTTTTACATTTGAATAAAGTCGAGATCCACAGGCCTTCTTTAGGTATATACATATATACATACATAGATATAGATATAGATATGTGTGTGTGTGTGTGTGTGTGTGTGTGTGTGTGTGTGTGTATTACAGTGTTTATTGTGTCTGGCACCTTTGATTGCTCATTATGTGACCCTCCTTCACCTTCTAAAATAATCATTATATGTAATGAAAAAATGCCTGTGATTATAACTTTCTTTTTCTTTTTTGTTTAATTGCAGAATGATGACCTACACAACCTCAGCAAATCCTTCTTAACTCATGGGTATTCAGACGCCAAGTGTTTCATGTCTCACAACCAGGACCTCACATCCTCTTCCTCAGTAGATGGTACGATACACCCAGTTCAGTTTGTTTACTTAACACAAACCTCAGGAGTCCATTGACTGAACTGCACATTCTCTGTTGTGCCAAGCAAAAAAAGCACTGTGACATCAGAACAAGGAGTCTCCATAACTTCATTGGCAACCACAAGGACTTAGCTGGCCACAATGAACTGATGTGCCCACCACTATATCATACGAGACTGGGTACTATTAGCACATTTACACAGTACGCTGAATTTCATTTGCTGCTGAAAAACCTGTATGAAAGATCATCATTGTAAATTATTACATACCAAACTGTTGATGTTGGTTGGAGAGTATTAAATATTTAACATAGGTTTTGATTTCTATATGTAATTTTTTTAAATTAAAATGTAACTTTTTTTTCCCTACAGCACATCTTTTTTTTGGATGTGGAACTGAGGTACACTATGTTCTGTTGTAAACAGAGTGGGGGAACTGCTTAAAAAGAGGCTAATGAGAATAGAGTAGGGTACTATTCTTGTTTGAAGATTGTAATTCAGAAAATAATATAATATTATTCCTAGGTCCGCAGATGACCCTCGATTGTACAGCTATATTTACTGATAATATCTCTTGTAACATAAGCCTGATGTTGATCTGAGTTCCTTACAATGAAATCATAATTTTATACTTCTCTTATAAGACAATAGTAGGCCATGTTAACTGAACTGAAGACAAATTTTCTATACTTGGTATTTGCAACTGTCAGCTTGAACCTGGCAAGTGCACAGAAACAAAAATATGATGAAAAGAAATCAAAGTCTTCCATTGTATATATTGTAAAAAAGCAAAAAAAAAAGAAGAAAAAAGAAACATGGGTGATCCCTTCAAATCCAAATCTCTCCTTGGAATGAACAATTTGGGTGTTTGTAAATTCTGAAAATCTCTTTCTATGAGTAATAAACTAGATGCTGTTTATCTTTTTTTTCCTTTCCCCCTTCTATAAGCTATTATATCCATTCTCACAGATTTTTTTTTCTCTGTGTACACATACAGATATTTCATTTCCCATGTTGTCTTGAGAATGGTGGCAGGACAAGTGAGTGCTTGCTAAACGAAATTCAAATTCCAGAAGGTGTATTAAGATAGGTAGGACAACACCTCACTCAACTAAAGACCTTTATCTCATGTTTCCTGAGACCTTTCAGTGTAAAGCTTTTAAAAGAATGTAATTAGACATTTTACTTAAAGGGCACTAACTGACCTGTTAGTGATTATTTAATAAAATACGAATTAACCAGGAACACTTAAAGGAATACTAATATGCCTATTGTGCATATCAAAGCAGTCCCAAAACAGTTCATCCTTTTCTTGTTTGGGAGACAAACATCCTGGGAATTTTTTTGTGTGTGTGATCAAAGAAATGGCAATGAATCTACCTTTAAAGTAAGAGGCCTGATTACAGATTTTTATATTTTCACTGGTGAACTTTCTAATACTTTAGTGACTTAACTTAGATACCAGGCTCCCTCTGAAGTCAGTAGCAGTTCTGTATCAGGGGGCCCCAACTTTTTTGTGGGGATGAGCTATTTTTTATTTCCTTAAAACTTGAAATCACTAGGGAGAAGAGCTTGATAGAGGCCACTGCCCAGCCATTAACTAGTTGGGAGCTAATGCACTACTCTTTTGAAGAGGGTTGGTGATGGAGGAAAGAGATAAGTGAATATCCCGTCATGCTGCCAAAGCCTGTGTGAATAACGTTAAATCAGCCGAATGGCATGTGTCCCACAGGCTGTTACATTCTGATTCATCATTGCAGATCCCAATACTTTGCATGTTCAACAGTGGCAGAAATGAATGGGCCTGTAGTTATAAACAACAATTTAAATATTTTTAAAGACCTTACTGAATATTCTTTGTAGAAATTCTCTCTGTTAATTTTGAAAAACCTGCTATGACTGACTTACTTTTTTTTATAAAAAAATAGACTTCCATAATTGAGCTGACTTTCATTATTCACCTGTTTTGACTCATCTTTTTTAGTACTATAAAGAACAAAGCAAGCTTTCGCATTCTATTCCATTAAGAACTCAAGGTGTTCTAGAGAAATCAACGAACCAAGTCAGCACTGAATGTTTTCCTATAAAGCCAGTTGTTTTTCCGTCAGCTCAAGAAACATAACCTTTTCATGGATATATTACCTTAAGCACCTCTCTTTGTGAAATTGACACAACTTTTTTTGGCTGAGCACCCGGTAGAACATTACATATTGAAAAGGAGATTTCCTCCCTCCCTCAGCTTTTTTATGCTATTGGTTTGTTAATGGGTTAAATAGTTAAGAGATAGTAAC
Organism: Petaurus breviceps papuanus; assembly: GCF_028583685.1. Taxonomy (NCBI): domain Eukaryota; kingdom Metazoa; phylum Chordata; class Mammalia; order Diprotodontia; family Petauridae; genus Petaurus; species Petaurus breviceps. The sequence continues at coordinate 8,764,878 of NW_027186457.1, read as the reverse complement.
TTTTCCCAGGTTTGTGGACCTGAGTTTGGTGATGGCAAAGGAGTAACTTGTGTCACTTGATCCATGTAAAAACCATTAGGGGGGATGGGTGTTCAAGGAAGAGATCTCTGCCCCAATTTCATGCAGGTGCCATCTTGAGGATGCTCAGCTGCTTGAGTCTTGATTGGGTTCAACTAAAGCCCAGGTCAGTGTTTTAAAGCCAATTAAAGAAAAATCAGAGACTTGAATTAAACAAGAAAGTAAAAGTGAGGATTTTAATGTTCTTTGGCTAGCAAAATAGTTTATCTTTAATACCATCTACAGCCTTTTGTAGCATTCATTCCTATAGGCTCAAACACAGACATTAAAATTATTGGAAATATCAAATATGTTTCCTACCTAAGACAATATCCCCATTGATTTAAAAAATGGTTCCAGTGCCAGATAAAATGAAGTATTTCATTTACTGATGAGCCTCCTGACAATGAGGATAAAGGAAAAGTAATTTTATATATCTGGCTATTTCTGGATACCTGCCTAAGGTCAAGAACTTTTTCACTGGCCTGGATTATATCTTTTTGTTTGCTTTGTTTTTCCATAACAACCATTATTATTTGAGTTGTTGTTATGAAGTTGATTTTTTGAACCCTAGCATAGGACTTTACATTTATCCCCATTAAATTTTATCTTACTAGATCTAGGTTGATTTCAGTATGCATTGATTTAAAATTTTCCTAACAGCAAATACACAAAAACCTTTCTTTTTACCAAATGTTTAAACCTTTGTAACATTTCTGTGAAATACTAAGGAGCCTCTTCATTGTTTTTACTAAAACTCTATCCTTTTGTCATCATGTCCTAACTATAATGTACCTTATTTAATTAGAGAGAAAACATTTACACAGGTGAAAAATGTTCACATTCTACAGTCTCAGTGAAAGGTGAGAAAGTAAGATCTCTAGAGTGGCTGTTCATGGTCCTCACGACTGGATACAGTCAAAGCAGACTCATTTTGCAGCTGTTGTGAGGATTGAATGAAATAATATATGAAAGCACTTTTCAAACCATAAAGCACTATACAAATGTTAGCTATCAGATGATAAGATCTTGGAGCCCAAGACTCCATGGGAATTATGACCGTGATTTTGGATAGACAGATCTGTTGGGATGGCTTGTAAGAAAAAAAAAATGAACTGGCCAAATGTGACCTCCCAGCAAGTTGAAGGAGGGGATGCTTCAAGAATACAATAAAAATCAGGCTAAGGCAATGTTACTGTCTTGTAGATTGCTGTCAAACCCAAGAGGAGAGTGGCTGCCATTTTTAGGGGTGTGGTAGCTCTGCCTTCTCAGTCTGCAAATTAGAAAGTACCAGCCAGAGATGAATGCAGTCAGTCAATTAGAGAGGGAGGCTATTTGTCTGCCACTCCTGCTATTTCCCCATCCATACCAAGCAGGAACATTGTCTTTGTTCACCAAACCAATGGTATTTTCTTAACTTATGGATGAAGAAAGCAGTAGGATATAGTGGGATAGATAGCTGAATTTGGATTCATGAAGAAAGACCTGGCTTTAAATTCAACCGCTGATACTGGCTGTGTGACCACATGGCAGTCACTCTCAATCTCAGGCATCTCTCTGAGACTTCTAAATTATAATCTAGAGGTTGTAATCTGCTTTAGTGGAAAGGAGTTCTCACATCAGGAGATCCTATGAAATACCAATGAGATACCAATGAAATCACTTTTTGACACATGGATGAAAAATGTCATCAGCTGGTAAAGCAACATCCAAAGTTCTGTAGGAGATACAAAATGAATATTCTTGAGTCCCTATCATTTAAGAAGTTTCTACTATGAAGGAACTTGCAATCTATTTTTTTTAATTAAGATTCCACACCCCAGGGGGAATGTGTATTCATATGCATGCGTGTGTGTGTATGTGTGTGCATGTATGCGTGTATGTGTGTGTGTATGTGTGTGCGTGTGATTCTGGATGGCACAAGCATTGTCTTGTCCAATTGCCGATCTGACATCTATGAAGTGGAATTATCAAAAAGTCCAGATGTCGTTTTTTAGTCATTTCCCAAGGGTTAAGCATCCTCCCAGTGAAAGCATACTTAGAACAACACAGGAAATCAGTCTACACTTGTAGATAACTTTAGGCAGGTCTGTCTTCACTTGTATACACAAACAATGCGTAGCATAGCAGTTCTTAGTAATTTATGGTAGGCGCAGGCCCTGTTTTCTCAGTACAATGCTACTTGAAGGCACAACTCTTACTTCACGCCTCAGGGACTGCCTTTAGGATGGGAAGAATAAAAAACATACCTGTTTTCACTGAAAATGTTTGTACAGTTCAATTCATTAGCTTATGAAGGTGCTGCCCATGGTGCTATTTCACTTGTGTTCAAAAAGAGACCAAGGCATGGTCTGTATTGCTACCAAAACATTCTCTTGTATAGATGTGTATTGAAAAATGTATTGTGTGTGTGTGTGTATATATATATATACATATATATCTATATATGTCATGGGTACCAGGCCAGTTGTATATTTCCATTTAGAAGTGTTTAATTTTTCAAGGTTTTGGTAGTGTTCTGATTTTAATTTTTTTTTCTTGATTTAGTCTCAAAGATTCTGTCTGGTACTTAGAGCTGTAGTGTCTTCATCCCTGATTAAAGAAAACTGTGGAAATGAATTCACTGATGTTAATTAATGTTAGTTATCCTCAGTCTTTGGTAAAAAGAATACTGATCGAAACCAACTAGTCAAGTTTGCTTTAAGACTCACTTGAGCGTTTGGCTTCTTAGGTGCTCTAGCCAAACATCTTTGAAGAGGTTTGAGTGGATCGGAAGCCACTAGCATAATTAGGTTCACCTTGCCCTGCAGGACCTCACCTTCACCTCCACCCCCACACATCCCCCCCAGACTTTATTACCTCCCAAACCTCAGAGGATTATTTTAGGTGGAAAGGCAGTGGTCTTGAGTTGGCCGCCTTAAAATGCCTGGCCTCCTAGAAAGGACTGAAGAAGCAAACAGTGAGCATGAGAGAGATTTTGAATATAAACTGCCTGTTTAGCATAGAATCCAATTCAATCCAGTAAGCTTTTATGTTAGTTGTAAGCCAACTATGTTTAGACATGAGAAATTCCAAAACAGCACAGAAACAGCCTAAGTATATGTTCCACCTTTATTGGTGTTAAGTAAAAGTTTGTTCATTTATCCTAATTTGATAGTAAAAAGCCTGTTCCCGAATATTTTGAAACAAATCCTCCAATTTCTTTCTAGTTTGATGCTATCAGGGGACCAGGAAGCTGAGTTCTAAGTCTTAGAGAATCTTTTAACGGCTTTAAATAAGAATCAATTATAATTAACCTACTCATTATTTAGCTGTACCATTCAGAGTGACTCTATGAGTGCTTAAATCATTTGTTGCCCTTAATTGTTCAGGAGATTTTTCTTTCCTTTGCAATATCTTTGCTCAGTATTTGGCATGAGTTCAAGGTCTGATTTATAGAATATTTTTTAAATATTGTTTTTATTCATTCCAAGTACATATAATAAATTCAAACTATAGTTAATAAAATATTGCCAACATTTTGGATGAACAGGACTATTTTTTACAATCAGAATATGTTTTAAAAAGTGTTCATTGGTATGAAAGAGTTCATAGGATGGTCAGTTTAGAGCTCGAAGGGCTTTTAGAGGTCATAACCCTCATTTTATAGGTAAGGCAACTGAGTATCAGAACAGTTAATATTTAAATTGAGGCCTTCTGAGTCCAAAGGGAGCACACCTTTCATACCACACACTGATTCCCAGAAACCAGTTTTTCCTCTAAAAACATACTGTTCTCTACATCCCTCCAAAAAAAAAAATGCTTCCTAAACTTAATTTTTAAACCTTTTTTTCCTACTAAAAGAATGAATTTCAACCCAGCCCATAAATATAAAATTATAGAACCCAAGCTAATGAGGTTTTCCTATGTTTGTTTTATTCTTCACTTTTGTTTTTTGGTCTTAGTTCACCTGTGCTAATTCTTGTTCCCTAAGGTTTTTCTGAATAAGTCAATTTCCTTGCAGCACTGGGATTGAAACGCTCTGCTCTACATTAAAGCATTCTACTTTTTAGAATCCAGCCCAAGGTGAGCAGAGGTAAATTTGAAGGCTACAGTCAATCCTGTTGTCCACCCATCCTTTTTTTTTTACATCAGCCCCTCTGATGACATAGTCTTTTTCATCATTTTGATGAAAACTTCACCCTTCCATTTTTGATCTTTAATGAGGTCACCTATGAGCTAGAGAATCTTCCTCCTTATCCCTTTCCTCCCCTTGCCTCCCTTCCACACCAAACTCCTCCCCTTTTCAGGAAATGAAAGGAAGCCTGAGAACACATAAATTTGTAATTAGATCCATACAGATCAGTCATCAAACATTTATCTTGCAGATGCTAAGTGCCAGGCATTATGGTGGGATTGCAAAGAAAGGCAAAAAAAACCAAACCAAAAACACAGTCCCTGCCCTCAAGGAGCTCATGTTCTAATGGGGACAAAATGGAAGCAACTATATATCCAAAATATTGATGGAGAGTAGGTGAAAAGTAGTCTCAGAGAAAAGGGGAGGGGCTGGAAAGGCCTGGAGAAGATAGGATTTACCAAAGCAGCACAGGTGAAGAGAGTTTGTCACCCAAGTGTGATCGGGCACAGCTTGTGGAAAGGATCGGTCCTTTATGAGGAACAGTCGGATCTTACTAAGGATATGGGGAGGGGAGTAAAGACTGGACAGGCAAAGAAAGGGCTAGCTTGTGTGAGACTTTCAACACCCAACAGCATGTCATATTTTATCCTAGTGGTAATGGGCAGCTCCTGGAGATCATTGAGTAGTGACTTGGTCACATCTGAAGATCCCTAAAAGGCATGGGGAAAGACTTGAGAGGGACCAGCCAGTAGACTAGTCTAGGTAGAAGGTGATGAAAGCCTGCACCAGAGTTGGGGGCTGTGTGAGTGAAGAGACAGCTGGTGTGAAGGTAGAAACCACAGAATTGGGAACAGATTGGATATGTAGAGTGAGTGAAAGACAGTCATCAGGGTCAACACTGAGGTGAGGCTGGGTGACTAGTTCACCCGATTTACCACCGAAATATGTCTGAAGTTCTTAACTTCTTAAGAAACAGTAAAAAAAAAATATTTTCAATAAGAAAATGTTGATCAAATATTCAGTATCAATACTTAATAAGGATTAATAAGGGCTTGCTATGTGTAGTGGACTGAGATACAAAGATAAAATAGCTCAGTTCCTAAACTTAAAGAGTTTATAGATTGTAATACAAAGTAGAAAGAGTCCAAAAGTTCCAATGGGTGTTTAGAGGAAGGAAAGTTCCCTTCTGCCTGGGGGCTCATCATAGGAGGCTTCATGGTCTTTTAGAGTTCTACTGGGATGGGTGAGATTTCAAAGGGAAGAGATTAAGGGTGGGGTAAAGTATACTCCAGGTGTAAGGATTCCTGTGAACTGCATAAACTGAAGGTAGAGCTTTGGGGAATGGCTACATTAAGGGTGAAGGGTGGAAAGAAAAGGAACTAGAGGAGTGACCATAGAGTTAGGAGAAGACTCAGGAGATTGTAGTAACAGAGAAGGCAAAGGAGAAGAAACTTCAAGAAAAGGGTCAATCAAAAGTGTCCAATTCTGCACAAAGGTCAAAGAGAATGAGAATGAAAAGGTTCATAATAAGTGCCAGAATGAACACTTGAATGTTTTTGGCTCAAGACCACTGTAAAAATTGGATAAATAACAAATAAAAGTAATCAAAAGTAAATTAGAAAGACCACTGCACAATTTAATAAAAAAAAAAATACAACGCCAAGCAGTTAAAAGTAAATTATTAAAGGACCAAAATAGGTTTGATTCAGTTCATGTGTTTGCATTGCATTGATGAACCAAATGATGGTGGAGAAACTCACAGTGGATCTAAGAAGGCTGCAACATATTACTTGCATGCCTAATGAAGGTGGGCATGCAAGAAGCCAGGTAAATATAACTGACTAGGAAAGAAGGTGAACTCTTCCCCTCAAGGTCAAGACTGAACGATGGAAATACCAAATGTTACATTGATACTCATGTAGTATTCAGAGGCCTACAGGAAGACTTCCTGCATGTCTGATTGGTCTTCCGTAGCATTTGTGAGTGGGCAAGGACAATAATCAGACACGATGAGAGGGTATCAATAATAATTATAGAGAGCTAGTTCTATAGGGAGGGAATACCCCTACTGACGAGATCATATAATTATTGAGACATTAAAGGAAGTGTTAATGTGTAAAAACAAAAAAGGTCTAATGAGAGGTTTGGGTGAAAATTTCAAATGGTATTACAACCATATGTCATCCAACTTTATTAAAGATGGAAGTGATGGGGGCTGCTAGGTGGCACAGTGAATAGATCTATGGCTCTGGAGTCAGGAGGACCTGAGTTCAAGTATGACTTCAGACATTTATCACAAAACTAGCCATGTGACCTTGGGCAAGTCACTTAACCCCAATTGCCCTACCTTCCCCCCTCCAAAAAGCAAAAATAAATAAAATATGGCAGTGAGTACAGAGAAGAAGGCACTTCGCTCAGGGATTCTAGATATCCAAATGAATTGAATTCAACATGATTTATATATCCTGGAACCACATTATAACATCCTTTTGGCTCTCAAGCAGAATCTGGTAAAAGTAGGTGTCTCCAACCCTCAGTTTTAGTCTGAAATGGTTGGGGAGGAAAGGCCTCATTATACAATGGTGTTACCTGGACAATGACTCCATAGCCTAGGAATCAAAAGACAGTATTACAGCAAGATGTCAGTGTATGAGAGTTCAGTTATGCAGCTATAACAGTAACAAAAATGGATCCTTGGAATTTTGAATCGCCCCTTAATTTTAAATATTCTTCTTGTGCCTCACCAAGTCAGAACCCAAAAACCCTGGCGATCTTGGGGTTTCTACTCATCTCCAAACTCCTTTGAGTTGTGTTGTCATTAAAGTGCCTGTGCTGCCTTCTTAAGACTCGACTCAGGTGAAGCAAATATCCTTCAAGAGTCCTTTCTTGGTAGCCCCAGTGACTAGTGCCACTCAGCATTTGTGTATTTATATTGCACACAGCTCATGACTATTTATCCCTATAGTTCGTTCCCAGAAAAATATTATTTCCTAGAAGTCAGGATTCCACAATGGAGAAAGGGCACAATTTATAAAACAAGTGGAATTAGGATCAAATCTTACCTGTGATGCTTATCAGTTAGGTGCAAATGACTTCAGCTTTGGTGACCTCAGTTTCCATATCTGTCAAATGAGGAGCTTGAAAGAGACCCCCTCCAACTCTAGAACCAGGATCCCCTGATTATTTCATTTTTATATTTGTAACCCTGGTGCTTGGCACATAGCAGGTGTTTAATAAATGTTTTTTTTTTAATTTATCAAATGATTATTCATCTACCACAGGAGTGGGGAAAGTCAATATTTTCCAATTCAGGACATATCTAGGATTTATTCCCCCGATAGAGAATACTGTAATTTTTTTTCCCTCAAAGTCCTAAGATGAGGAAAATGAGGTTGATGGAAGTTAGTAGGATTTGAACTCTGACTCCAAAGTCTGTCCTCTTTATTTGTAACTTTATAAGGATTAAAGGGACCATAGAATTTAAAGGCAGAAAGTATGTTAGGGACTGTCCCTTCTGGGCTGACTTAGTTGATTTGAAAGTTGGTCAGTCAGTGCCTTCCCCAGCCTCACTCCTTATTACCCTCCTAAACCATTTCACAATTCCCTTCTCTAAAATTGCGCTTCAGTAGTCTAGGCTAATAGTCATCCATAAGTGATGATGTATTTAAAGCTTGGGTAATCTTCTGGGAATGGATTTGAAGAAATGTTTTATTGTGATGTTTGGCTGTTAAACTGTGGCCTGACATTTGGATAAATGCAATTTCTCATTATTTCCTTACAGAAAGGAGTTAAAAAAAAAAACCCAAGGCTGATCTATCACTTTGAAATGCTACACTTTTCCCATGGACAGAACTCTTGTCTCTTGATTAATTGTAAAGACTTTATCCCATTTTACATCTCTATCACCTCCCACATCTATGCTTTAACAAGATCACATTCTCTCATATGTGAAAATAGGAATGTGGTGTAGTTTCTCTGTTCACATTTTTTAAAAAGAAGGAAGGACTGGTGGGATTTTTCCCTTCCTGAGTGGGTTGGGTAACCTCTTCTGAAACATTTGACAGCTGGGGTTGTGTCCTGTGGTTCTGCTTTTCTGAAAGAGTTCACAGGAACATCAGCTAAGAGCTAGGAAGGGTCTTTAAGACCATCAAATCCAACTCTTTCATTTCCTAGATTAGAAAATAGAGGCATAGAGATTAAGTGACTTGCTTACGGTGAAACAGCTAATAAGGGAAGCAGGATTTGAACAAGAGTCTTCTTGACTCCAGATCCAGCCCTCTAGCTATCATGCCTTCTAGCAGTCTGGCTATCCAGTAGAGAAGCAGTTAGGTTTACTAGCTACTTATGCAAATGGACCTCCTGAAGCAATTCAATTCAACTAAAGAAGAAATATTTATGGGGCATCTAGGTGCTGCAGTGAATAGCACTGGCCCTGGAGTCAGGAGGACCTGAGTTCAAATCCAGCCTCAGACAGTTAACACAAAAACTAGCCATGTGACCTTGGGCAAGTCTCTTAACGCCAACTGCCCTACCTTTCCCCCTCCAAAAAGAAAAAGAAAAAAAGAAGAAATAATTATTAAATGCTAACTATATGCCAGTTAGAGGCAATGTGGCATAGAAGACTGGCTCTAGAATCAAGAAAGAACTTGGGTTCAGTTTCTTTCTCTGACAGGCTAGCTGTGTGTGGCCATGTACAAACCATGTGTATACTGACATGATCAGTTGGCATTTTCTATTGAGTGTTCCAAACATTGATGAAATCACAGCTGTGAACTCTAGGCTCATTCCCCTCCCCCAATCCTCTGCTTACTCCTCCATGCCCTGCCCACCCCACCCTCCCCCAATGGTAGATACTATAAATATTAATTTGCCTCCTCCTCTAATTTTTTTTTTTGGAGGACAATTGGGGTTAAGTAACTTGCCCAAGGTTACACGGCTAGTTTGTGTGTGTGTGTGTGTGGGGGGGGGGGTGTTAAGTGTCTGAGGCCAGAACCAAACTTGGGTCCTCCTGACTCTAGTGCCAGTGCTTTTACTCACTGTGCCACCTAGCCGCCCCCCCCCCCAATTTTTAAAGATAGTTTAGATCTCTTGTGAGGATTCTGGGTGAGATCCTTCCTCTACCAATACTGTAGGTGAACAATTTATAGTCTCTGAAAATTACCTGGGGACCTTAAGAAGCTAAATGGCTTGCCCTAGGTCACACAAACATTATATTAGAACTCATGTCTCCCTAACCCCAAGAATGATTTATTCACTATACCGTAAGTTTCTTATTCATCCAAATATTTTTTCAATTATTTATTCCATTAGAACAACTTTTCCTTTTAGTATATTCCTCTAGAAAAATACTACACTATTTGTCTGTATGTTTGTTAAATAATCAATAAACATTTATTAAGCTCCTACTATGTGCTAAGTACTATTCTAAGTGTGGGGGTACAAAAAGAGGCAAAAGTCAGTCTCTATCCTTTCTTTTTATATTTAATTCTAAGATTAATAATAATCATAAGAATAATAATGATAAAAAACCAAGACCTTTAATATGAGGTTCAGTCATATTAAAAAGGGTATAAACCAGGAGTCAGAAATCCCAGATTTTAATCTTGACTGTCAGCTGTGTGACCTCTCTGACCCCCAGCTTCCTCCTCTATAAAATGTAAATGTTGGACTAGATTATCTCTACAATCCTAGTTAGCTTTAATGTTCTATGACCTTCAAGTAAAGTCCATGCTGTTTTATCCTTGGTCTTCTGGGACCCTTGCCACCACAGAACACAGAGACAGAGAAGACTTGAGAAGGCATTTCCCAAAGACACTCTCTTTTCTACCCCTTACTCCAGTAAAGTAACCTGTGCCAGGATTGGAAAAATATATTTCATGGGAAGATTAATGGAGCACAAGATGCTATCTCCTAGGGGGAGCCTGGAAGATGCCTTCCATCCTGTCATTCACCTTCCCTTAATTTCATTTCCTTGCCTTCTTTGGGGTATTAATTTTTTTCTCATCCCTTCAGCTTTGAATGGGGCCACAACATCATAGCAGCATTTACCTCACTGTGGTGAGGATGTGGTCATGGGTTCTCAAAAGCTTTGCCATTTCTGGTAGATCCTACCAAATTGGAAAGGATTTGAGGGATGGACTGTCTGAGGTCCAGCCTGGCTGTTTTCCCGGAAGCTCACCATCAAAAGTTTGGTACCAGGTGATGACTGTTTTGACCACAACTCATGAAATCATCTGATGTATGGAGCAATTGTAATCTCCATTGGGGGAGGAAATGAACACCCTCAAGAAATCATAGACCTTCTGAGGTGCTGAAATTTGGGAACCCAGAATTCTTTTTTTCCCCCTGATGTTATTTGTTCTTCCTTTTATTGAAAATGGCTGTCCAGTTTTCAGCTTTAGAATTCTAATGTACTCATAGCAGGATGTCCACAGGTTTAAAGCTGTGTATTTCCTATGAATGTTTTGATCGGTTGACAGTGTAATTTTGACTCTATCCAGACATGTTTCTTAACCAGGCTATAGTTTTTCTGGTACTGAAGTAGCCTTTTGGTGGGGAGGGTGGACCTGAGCTTATTGCTTCTAATGAAAGACCATTCAACAATTGTTATGTGAGAACTGAGAGACAAAGCCTTCAGCCCCGCAAGCCTCTCTTGGAACTCACTCTCAACACCATCTGGGACCCTTTTCCCTAATTCCTCCTCCTGGGACCAGAAGAATAATTGTAGCCAAGATAGACCAGCTTGACAGAATTTTTGAGGGAGGATGGAGGCGTCTTCTCATCACTGCAAATGTGTGTTTTTCTGTCGGACTCAGTAGTAACACCTTGGACTAGAAAAGAGAAGCACAAAGATGAATAGTTTATCTGAGGAAGACTGCTCTGAAGCATTTATGTCTTTGTGAGAAAGATGTGGAGGATGGGCAAAGTAGAAAGAACAACGAGAGAATAGGGATTTATAGTTTCAACTAAAGAAGAAAGAGAAGGGAGAGTTTTCCTCATTGCTGTTTTTATCCAGCTTCAACCTGACCAATATGTGTGTGTGTATACATATATATGTGTGTGTATGTGTGTATATATACATATACATCTTGCCATCAAAGCATTAGTGTTAAGCAGACACAGCACCTATATTTTTATTCATGTTCCATAATATGCACAAGTATAATTTTAATCTAAAACCAATCACATCTTATTTCCCATGTTAGAAAAATGAGATCAAATTTTCACAAGGTTTGTGCAATTTTTCTCACTGTTTTATAGTCACCTCCTGAATAGCACCATGAGATTATATCCACTATCAAGTGGATGATTCATGAGTAATGGAGCTAATAAATATTCTATATAAAAGACTCCATTGAATCCCAGACACAACGAGGAAGAGCAGAAATAACACTGGACTGTGGAAACCTGAGTTCGAATTCTGACTCTCCAATAGAACATAAGATTCTTGAGGTCAGGGGCGTTCTTTTTTTCTTCTTTCAATGTATTCTGTCAAAGTGACTTGCACATGGTAAACATTTAATAAATATTCATTGAATAAAATACAATTGAATAGCTAGCTGTGTGACCCTGGGCACCTCTTGGGCATCTCTGGACTGCAGGGTCATATTGCCCATTGGGACAGTCGGTCCTCTGGCTAGGGTCTATAAAATAAAATTTGGACATAAAAATGTGTCATAAAATTCTAATGAAGATGATTTCTTAAAAATATGTACATATTATGTTATATAAACATACATGCACTTGAGAATAGGTGCCAAATGCACACAAATAGATAAATTTGACCATATGTCTACCTCCCTACAGAAATGGATAAAACCATACAGACACATCAATTTGTAGGGCTATAACATAGGCAGCCTTATTTATTTTGGTCTTTTCCTTTGTAAAATGAGGTAGGCTGGGCTAGGTGGATCACTGGGTACAGAAACAGAGGAATTGGCTCCATCACTAACTAAACCGTGTGACCTTGGGCAAGACTTTTTAAATTAAATTTTACATTTTTATTATAAAATTTAAATTAAAAAAATTTACTGAGTTTCTCATTTTTAAATCAGGGAGGTCAGACTCAATGGCTTCAAAATTCTCTTCTAGTTATAAAATCTATGTTATGGTCTTTTCTAACCTCAAATCTATGATTCTAGGCTCTCAAAGTTTTTTTTTCCTACTCATAACTTTCCATGATTCTCTGATTTTCTTTACCCCTTTTAAATTTGCAGTCCATATCTAATATTTTACTTAACTATGTACTGGTCACACTACCCCCCGCGCCCCCGCCCTCACCCTCTGGCAGGTAGAATAGACTTCAAACTCCTTTGGTGTTGTTCTTGTCTTTACATCCCCAGCATCTGGCACACTGCTTTGCATATAGTTGACCCTTAATAAATATTTGTTGAATTTCATCGAATCGATGCTAACCTAGTTTCTCTAGGTCAATAATTTATCTCTCCATTATCATTCTAATCATTAACCATGTATCTTGGCTGGTGGTTATCCCTTGGGTAAGATTGCCTGCAAACATCATTCATGGGCATCCATGTGATTTTCTTTGTAACATGGGTTTTAAGTTTCTACCAGAAAAATCCTATCCAGCTGGGGTTTTAAATAACTGACAGCAGGTTTTCCATATCCAATTCTATTCGAAATTAGATGGTGTCCTCAGTAGGTGATGGACATCTTTTGAAGTTGGCAAAGTATAAAAATGAAGTTTGGATGAGTTAAAGAATTTAATTTATGAATGATGGTCAATTTCAGTCTGAGTCAAACCATAACCTTATCCTTTAATCTATTCATATCTTATCTAACCCTCAATGACTATAACCCAAGTCTCACCTTCTCTAGTGAAATCTTCCTGACCACTCCAGATCTGAGTGGACTCTTCCTCTTGAACTCATACGAACACATGTATTAAATGTGATACAGTAGAAAGAACAGTGAATATGAAATCAGAGGACCTGGGGTGAAATTCTTACATTTCTACTTTTATCTGTGTGATCTTAGACAAGGCTACGAGTCTGTTTCTCCATACATAAAAGGAAGGTGTTGGACTAGAATTCTAAGGTTTTTGAGAAGCCTTTCCCAGCATAGTAGGGTGGTGAAGACCTAGGTTCAGATCTTACCTTGGATTTTTACTAGTTTTGTGACCTTGGACCAGTCTCTTAACCTCTCTGGGCCTCACTTTCCTCATTTAGAAAATGTGGGGGTTAGACTAGTCAGTGATGTCAAACTCAAATAGAAATAGATACCTGTGGGTTGCATATTGACTTATAAAATTAAAAATTAGCATTATTTATGTCATATTTTTTATTAATTTTATTAAACATTTCCTAATTATATTTAATTCTGGTTCTAGCTACTTGCAGGGCTTGTAGGTTGACATCTTTAAAGTGACCTCTGAGGTTCTTCCCAGATCTAAATCTCACTATCCCACACAATTTAGCACTTATTTTGCCAGTAATTTATTGTGGCTAAAACTTTATCTCTGGTTTTGTCCTCTCTGAAACAAAGGCCTTTTTTGTTTTAGAGATTTTCTTACTTTGGGTTATCATAGAAACATCATAATAAAAGAAATCCACAGTCTGTTAAGCAAGGTAAAATTTTAATGCTTGCTATAAAGAAAATACTAATAGAGAAAACTGGGTCCATAGCCAATCATCTATTTTTAGGTGTTGAAATAACCCTTCACTAAAAAACTAATCTGATGCCTCATGATGGTGTGGAGGTGACCCCTAGATTTTGAAAGGCTATACTAGCAAAGGAAGGTCCTACCAAGCTGGGAATGTTTCAAGAATGTACTTGGTGACAAGTTGTCATCCAATGACCAGCCTAGCTATGGCAGAGAGGTGCCCTTCAGCAGAATGAGAGTGATGAAGGTCTGAGTGGCTGCAACTCACAAAGAATGTTTACTGAGTAGGATTGAGATCTACGTTTTTAGCCAGAGCTCACACTCGAAAAATCACTACTCAGGCAATAAGCTTGTATTAAATGTCTACTATGTGTCAGGCACAGTGCTAACTGCTGGAGATACAAAAAAAGGCAAAAGACAGTGTTTGTCCTCAAGGAGCTTACAGTATAATGGGGAGGCAACATGCAAATTGCTATATGGAAACAAGTTACATATAGAGAAAATATTAATTTTGTTAAAATATTAAATATTAAAATATAATTTTATTTAAAATATCTAATATTAAAATATTCCTATATTAAATACTCAATAAACAGTATAAATATATTGTTAATGATTAAATATTAATGTTTAATTAAATAAAAAATTTATTAAACAAAATATTTAATAAACATTAAAATAGGTTGATTATCAATATAAATACTAATATTAAATATAGTAATATTAAAATGTTGAAAATATTAAATTATCAGCAGAGAGACAATACTAAAATTAAGATTAGGAAAGGCTTCCTGTAGAAGGTGGGATTTTATCTGGGACTTGAAGGTAGCCAGGGAAGCTAGGATATGGAGATGACGAGGGAGAGCATTCCAGGAATGGGAGACAGCCACTGAAATCATCTAGAGTTGGAAGATGGAGTGTTTTGTTTGAGAAACAAGACAGAGGTCACGGGATCAAAAATGAGGTGGAAAGTTAAGAAGGTTGGAAAGTCGGGATTTGATCAGAGGATCTTATATTTGATCCTGAAGGTGAGAGGGAACCACTGGAGCTTATTGAGGATGGTCAGACCCATGCTTCAGAAAAATCAAGCTGGTGGCTTAATGGAGCACACACTGGAGTGGGCAGCGAGACCAATCAGTAAACTATTCCAATAACCCAGGCATGATGTAATGAGGGCATGTATCAATATGGCAACAATATCAAAGGAGAAAATGGGGCAGATTTGAGAAATGTTACGAAGGTGAAATCTACAGGCATTGGCAACAGATTGGATATGGGAGAGGGGATGAGAGACAGTGAACAGTCAAAGATGACACCTAGGGACTAAGAGGACAGTGGTGCTCTTACTAGTAATAGAGAAGTTTGGGATAGGGAAGAGTTTATGGGGAATTATAAGGAATTCAGTTTTGGACATGTTGAGTTTAAAATGTCTACAGGATATTCAATTCAAGATGCCTAATAAACAGTTGGAGATGTGAGACAGGAGGTCAGTGGAGAGGTTAGGGTGGCATAAGTGCATTTGAGAATCATCAACAGAGAGATGATAATTTAATCCCTGGGAGCTGATGAGATGACCAAGTGAAATAGAATAGAGGAAGAAGAGGACCCAGCACAGAACTCTGTAGAATACCCATAGTTACTGGGCACGAGATGGGTGAAGGGCTAACCAAGGAGGCTGAGAAGGAGCAGTCAGATTGGTAGGAGAAGCAAATTTCAGAGTTTACGAACATGGAATTGGTACATTTATGGGAGAGAGCAAGATCAAAAGTGTGGCCATCTTTATGTGTGACTGAGGTGAGGTGGAGGAGCAAGTCATGTGAATGAGTAAGCTGAGATGTTATGGTCTTTGAGGAATTACAAATATTGAAGTTCATCCCCTAGTGTGATGGGGAGGAGACAAAGACTGAGCCGTTCATTGAGGAAAGAAGGGGAATGTCCTGGATATCTGTAGAAAACAATAACCAGGAGTTTGATTGGGTGATAAATATGGATTGTATAAACCTCAGAGAAGGAGAGGTTACTACTGTTTGATAAAGGGTAGAGGCAGAACCTAGAGGTGGCAATAGGAAGCAAAGAATATTCCATGTCTCCCACCTCAACTAGTGAAGTAAGGGGAATGAATGAGTGAGAAAGTGAAGTCAGGTCTGGAAAGGGTGGCCAAGGTAGGCTGTGTCATCATCAGCAGGGAGTCAGGTCTCAGTGAAAGCCAGAAGATGAAAGGAGTGTGAAAGGAAAAGATTTAAAATGAAAGCAAGTTTGTTGCCTATGGAACAAGGCACAGTGGAAGGGTTAGAGAGCTTTTAGTTAGGACTTTTGGGTGGTGGTGGGTTAAGTACAGAAGTCAGTCAGTCAATAAACATTTATTAAATGCTTACTATGTTCCAGACAGTATGCTAACCTCTAGAAATACAAAGAAAGGCAAAAGAAAGCTCATGTCCTCAGGGAGCTCACAGTCTAACAGGGGAGACAGCATTAAAACAATTCTGTACACACAAGCTATTTACAGAACAAACAGGAAATAATAACAGAGGGAAGACACTAGAATTAAGAAAGATTGAGAAATGCTTTCTGTAGAAGGTATGGTTTTAGCTTGGAGGAAACCAGGAAAGCCAGAAAACAGAGATGAGAAGTGAGAACATTCTGGGCATGGGGAAAAGCCAGTGAAAATGCAAGAAACACAACAACGGTGTCACTGGATCAGAAAGAAACCTGAAATAATCAAAGTAAATATTTGGAGAGCAATGTTGGGGATGGGAGGTTTTAAAAAACAATAACATTCCTTTGCATTCATTTTCTCACTCATTCAGTCAGAAAGCTTCAGTTCAAACCCTACCTCAGACACTTGCTAAATTTTGTGACCACAGGCAAGTCACTTACCTTATTTTGAATTTTAGCTTCTTCTCGAAAACAGGACTAATAAACACCTGGACTATTTATCTTCTACTATCCATTTCTACCTATATTTGTAAGGAAAAGGCTAAAAGTGTTTGTTATTATTATTATTATTATATAAATAATGGCATTTTTGTGTGTTTTGTTTCTAGTATAAAAATAAAAACAAATAAGATGCAATCCTCAGTTGCCTTATCTGTAAAATAAGCAACTCAGACTAGATGATTTCACTTTAAAAATAAACTTTACAAATAAAGAGGTTCAGAGAGGTAAAGTAACCTAGCCACATTCACACAGGCAGAACTGGAACCAAGATCTCAGACTCTGAGACCAGTGCTTTTTCCTCCGTGCCACCAATGGTCCCTTTGTCCTGGAGCCATAAAGACTTGTGCAAATAATACGGGGCAATCATACGACTGAAATACTGTTCAATTTTGCAACATTTGAGTATGTATGGACATATTGGATGAGGGCAGTGAGCGACAAGTAGCAGAAGTTGCAATACCTTTGGGAAAACAGATGTTCACCAAAGGCAGAATGAGCATTGTACAGAGAAAGGTCTTGCCATTGGCAAATGAATGGCATGAAGGCACTCTGGAGATAAGTGGTCATTGCTGAGGGAAAGGATCACGTGTTGAGCTTAGGAGCTGTGTGACTCTGAAAAATTCACTTACATTCTTTGATTTTCAGTTTCCTCAATTTTAAAATGGGTTTCTCAATACCTGTAGTCTAGAGTTCTCTTAAGATTCAAGGGATATAGATATTGATAGATACAGATCTCTATCTATCTATAGATATGTCTCTATAGAATATATAGATATATATTCACATACACATCTATGCATACATATATACTACAAATGCCAAACACACACTTGCCTAAAAGACTATTTTACAGAGAACTCGCAAAAGGCAAGCGCTCACAGAAGTCAGAAGAAGCAGTACAAGGACACACTCAAGGTCTCTGTGAAGAACTTTGAAATTAACTGCCTGACATGGGAGAGGCTGGCGAAAGACGAAGGGTCTGTGCTCTATGAGCAAGGCAGAATTGAAGTAGTCTGAAAGAAATGTGAGAAGTGCAAAATGAGAGAATCCGTCCCACTTTTCATGCCGACTATTTGTGCCTGACCTGAGGTAGAGCCTTCCAAGGTCATTGGTCTGATCAGCCATGGTAGGACATGTTGTAACTTGATTCTAACATAATGATGTCACTTTGGCTGTCTCCGAGAATGAAGGACAGCAGTTAACCAGTGTGTGAATGTGTGTGTGTGTGTGTGTGTGTGAATACACAAAGCACTTTGCAAACCCTAAAGCCCTGTTATCAATTATTATTTTTATTGCTAACAACAATAACAATCTAACAGAAAAAAATTCAGAACCATGTGGTAACATGATGGGAACATATTAATCTCATCATTCTACCTGTTAATTAAAGGTGCTTTCAGCTAGCTTCCATAACTTCATGTCCCACTACTTTTATTCAACAACAAAAATAAATTCTTTTATCTACCTGTAACCCATAGAATATAGAAAGAATGACAGCAGTTGTGGAAGTAAGTAAGAGAACTGGTCTCAGAGTCTGGAAAACTGGAGTTTATCTTGTCTGGGGCATATACTGGGTGTGTGACTCCAGGCAAGTCATTTAGTGCTCTGGGTACTAAAACAGTCTTCTCTAAGATTCTCAAGTTCAGAGAAGGCACTGATTAACACTGATAGAGAAAATTCTTTATATCTGTGGAATCACAGGTCCAAACCTCACCCCTAACAGCAGGATTGTAACTTAAGTTAGGACCATTTCCCTCTGAACTCCATCCAGGCGGCAGCTCTATCTAGTGAGAGGAACACTAATATTGGAGTGGGAGGACCTGTGTTCAAATCCCATTTTTGACATTGCTACCTGTGTGATGTTGGTCAAGTCAGTGTCTAGGTCTTAGATTCTTTCTCTGGATAATGAGGGGGTTGGCCTAGTTGGCTCCTAAGATCCCTTCCAGCCCTAGACTTATTATCCCCCGAGGAGGATGAGGTGATGACAGTGATAATAAGCAGAATCCTAAGATAGAGTATGCTATTGACTAATTCGAGAGTTGTACTTTTATGCTGTGTGTTTTGGCAGCTATTTGCAAAACAAAGTTAATAGGAGGTGTCCTCTCTCTGAAACCCTTAATAGACTTTTGAAGCAAGACATAAAATTTTGACTTGTTCCAAAAATGATTTCAACGGTAGGAGCAGAACCAAAAAAACATCTACCTAACAAAGAAACAAGTAACTTCATCTTAGTCTTTTGGTATATAATAACTACCATTTATATAGCGATTGAAAGTTTGCAAAGCATTTTACATGTTATCTCATCTGATCCTGAGAACCACCCTATTAGATGGGTAGCATTATAATTCCTGTTTTACAGGGAAGGAAACTGAGACTGAGAGATGTTAAATGATTACCTAGGGTCATACAGGAAGGAAGGGAGGAATAAGCATTTATTAAATGCCTACTATACTGTGCTAAGTGCTTTAGAAATATGGTCTCATTCGACCCTTACAACACCCCTGTGTGGTAGGTGGTGTTATTATCCCCATTTTACAGTTAACAAAGCTGAGGCAAACAGAGATTAAATGTGCCCAGTTTCTCCCACCAAGGAAGTATCTGAGACTAGATTTGAACTCAGGTCTTCCTGACCTCACACAACTAAAGAGGATTTGAATTTAGGTCTTCCTGAAGCCAAGTCAGGCTTCTGTTGAGGGAGCTACCTACCTGCCAGTGTATGTATGTTACTATAATTCTACTTCTCAATTTCTAAGGAAGTTAAAGCAGTAAGAAACAGGCTTTTATTATAACAGGAGGGACTTCTATTGAACACTTAGCTAGGTATCTACTTGAATGGCAGGCATACTGTGCTCAAAGCATTTCTACCTTGGTAACACCTGCCAAAGCTTGTATTCTGTTGGCATAGCCCTTGAGAACCCCCCAAGCAAAAAATAAGAAAGGTCAAGTATTAAGGTATAAGGAGAAATTACCTTAGAGTGTATTTGTTTGAAATGTGAATAAATAACCAGTGAAACATTCATAATTCCGTTCCTTGGAGTTATTTAAAGTAGGGTAGATCTTCATTTTGCTGAGAAGGTCGAGATGTAGCTCTCCCTGGAGGGAGTCTCTTAGACTAGATTCTATCCCAGATAAATACTCCTGGAGGTCCTTTAAAATAGATCATATTGAAATAACTTGAAATTAGCATAGACCTTGTCAGAGTGACTCTGGAAGAAGGATGAGTCAGTAAGACAAAGGGGTTTGAACTCAGGATCTCCCTCCAAGGTCTGCAAATGCTCTGGCCTAGTCTGCCTTGCCCCGTTTCATGTAAGTCAGACCTCATGCTTCTGCAGATGTCAGTCTTGCTCACCCCATTCTAGTAACTAATTCTTATTGAGTTGAATGCTTCTTACTTCTTGTAGAATTTCCACATTCCAAATCACAGATTGGATTTGAGGGTATGATTTTTGCCATCTGTGCCTCAGTACACCTGGGGTGGTTATTTTTTTTGTAATGCTTCCTCTGATTTCCAAAATTGTTATTAAGATGGGCTTGCTAGGTAGCATAGTGGATGGAATTTTGGACTTGAAGTCAGGGAGAACTGAGTTAGTTGTTTAATAACTTTGTGACCTTGACAACCAGCTTAACCTCTCTCAGCCTCAGTTTCCCTCACTCATAAAATAGATATTATAATGATACCGACCTCCCAAGGTTATTGTCAGAATTAAATGTTATAAGATATATAGAGAGACAGCTAGGTGGTGCAGTGGTTAGAGCACCTGCCCTCGAGTCAGGAGAATCTGAGTTCAATCTGACTTTAGACACTTACTAGCTGTGTGACCCTGGACAAGACACTTAACCCCGATTGCCCCCCAAATATATATGCATGCAAAGTTTTTGTAAACCTTAAAGTGCTATATAAATGGTAGCTATTGATGATGATGACAATGTTGTTGATGATGTTAGAGCAAAACCACTCAGTTGGTCCTCTGAGTCCAAGTGTTTTCTCTACTACAAAACAGCTGCTTTTCATCCTTCACAGTCTTCCCATTGGAAAGGAAATTAGTATTTTCCTGGGTCTTATGTATCATTAAAAAGTGGTGGAATCAGGACTCTAACCCAGATCTCCTGACTCCCAATACAATACTCATTCCTCTGTGATAGAATAATGCTCTCTGCTCGCAAATACCACCATTTATTCTTTGGAATTGCAATAGCCAATTTATAATGGTTAATTGGCAGGGCAGAAGGTGAGATTTCATGTTAAGGAAATATTATTTCCCAATGATACTATAACAAGGAATTCTGGTTCTTAGGGCAAATTCAACTCAGTTGAGTAAAGGGTTGGGTAGGACTTGGAACAGAAGGTAGCACAGAGGACAGTCTTCCCTATTCAGATGTAGTAAAGCTGGACAGTTCATCCCTTAGTGAATCTAGTGGTATTTGTTAGTGTGGGGATGATGGAGGACCATAAAATACAGGGTCAGCAGGCCCAACAACAGCTTTCTGAAAGAAGCGTGCCTCTAGACATTGGCACAAGTTGTTCAAACTTAGTTAGGGATCTGTTCTCATCTTCTGTAGGCTTGATCTATGAATTGACCTGGTCTTGAGATTTTTATAATTACCAAGTTTTCTGGAACATAATCACTGACTAAAGGTCTGTTTTAACTTTTGAGTTTCTTCTCCCCACTTCCTACCAATTAAAATCTTCTCTTCTAAAAGTGAAAGATTGTCTAAGAGGGGGAAAAAACAAGTACCAATCAAGTAAATAATACAAAGTTAACAGTCTGATAAATTGTAAATGCATTTTCTTAACAGGTCTATGACTTTAGAAAATATTCACTGAAAAGAGCTTTCTCACCTGTGCTACCAGAGAAAACTGTTGCTGCATAAATTAATTCCTCTTACAAGCAGTGATCAGCACCTTTCTTTCACCATTTGATTTCTTTCTTTCTAAATTCTTAACCAGTTTATTTCTGCTGAATTCAGAGTGTGTACCTCATGAAGTTTTCCCCATACCATTGAAGCACAGAAAGGAGGAAGAGGGTACAGATATGTTTGCCCCCCGCCCCGATGTTTAAGTCAGTGACCTGTGCACTTGGACACTTGGTTAAAACAAAATCAGAACTGTCCATCACAAAGATGGCGCTCATAAGAGCTGCTGAAACTATTTTGGGGGCAGAGTTGTCCAAAAATTCCCTTCAAAAACAGCAGTGCATCCTTAGAATAAAGAGTGGAAATGTTGTTCAATGTTCATTTAATGGAGAAAAGCAGGCATAATTTTCCTCAAAGAGAGATGTGTTTTTAGAAAACTTGGACGTTCTACTCTAGAGAAAACAGCCCACAACTCATTTGTAAAATGAAAGGCCTCTGTGGTTTTATTTTCCTTTATATTTTCTCAGCTATCCATGAGGGGAATACAGAATGTTGCAACTTGGAAGTACCTCTAAGCTTATTTAATCTAACCCCCTAATTTAATAATTTAGTAAACTGAGGCTCTAGTGGATGAGAAATAATAGCTGATACTTATTTGACCCTTTAAGATTCCCCAAATGCTTTACATATATTATCTCTCTTACGTCCTACACATCCTTAATAGGGAGAGGCTACTGGTTTCATTAGAACAATTTTATAGAGTCTGCGACAAGTTAAGTGACTTTGCCATGGTCACACAGCTAGCCAAAGGCATAATTTGAAACTGGGTCTGTCTGATACGAGGTCAGTGCAGCCAGTAATTTGTTCAAGGTCATAATAGGAGGTCTCCTGACTTCTAGTCTAGTGCTCTTTCTACCACATCAAATTTTGGTCCCAAA
Source organism: Petaurus breviceps papuanus (assembly GCF_028583685.1). NCBI lineage: Eukaryota > Metazoa > Chordata > Mammalia > Diprotodontia > Petauridae > Petaurus > Petaurus breviceps. The sequence continues at coordinate 8,742,350 of NW_027186457.1, read as the reverse complement.
GGCCCTGACATTATCAAAATATTACCAAATAGTATTTGTTAAGCAAGTCTTGCAACACTTCCCGTGGTTCTTTCTCAAAGCCTGACTTTAACCAAACAGTAAGAATGGGCTTAATGTGGCAGTCAATTACACCCTTTGACTTCCTTGTCATTATGTTGAAGGAGAGTGGGTGGAACACTGTAGACATCCCATTCCCATCTTCCTGTGCTCTTGCAATATGAGTACACCCACTTTTGGGAGGTGAGGAGAAAACAGAGGCAAAGGGTCATCATTTCTAAGTGCTGGCAACTGATTATCTTCTTTCTACCCACCTGTCCAAGCAAGGAGCACCAGCACACCTTTTGGGGCCAGGGTCAAATGACATGAGGAACATTCAAATGGCGGCAGCAATCATTCATTCTGCCATTGTCTGTTATCATACATACAGAAATTTTTGAGACATCATATAATAGAAGAACAATGATTTTGGCATGCCTTGGTCATGAATTTAGTGCTAGAAGGGAGCTTAGAAGTTGTCTAATGCAGTGCCCTCATTTTACCTTTGCTGAGGTCTAGAGAGATAAAATGACTTATTCAAGGTGACACAAGCATTAAGTAACAAAGCCTGCATCTCAACCCAGGTCTTCTTACTCTGGCTTTGGCCCCTGTTTCATTGGTCTAAAAGCAATGGGTTTCCTTATTGACCAAATCTCAGCTCTGGTAATTACTAGCTCTGTGAAACAGGAGACTTGGATTTTGTATCCTGATTTAATTACTTCCCCTCTTAGTCACCTCATTAGTAAATGAAGAAGTTGGACTCTATGTGGTTTCTTCCAATTTGAAATCCCTTACTTCTATATTCTGGCCAGCTTGGCTTGATATTGTCTTAATAGAAGGAAGTTGGGGGGTGGTATTTGAGATGGGATGAGAGCAGAATACATCAACAGCTATTTATTAATAATAGCTAAGATACTCCCAAGGTGAGTAAACTACTACTTATGTGTAAATTATATCCACATTAATTCTGTCTAGGTCACGAGGGTACCATTTAGAAAATTACTGATCCAGGCTACTAAGTGGAACCCTAGTACCCAAAGGAGTTAATGTACTTTTCAAAATACCTAATTTATACCCAAGGATGAGGTTGTTAACCTAGTTAGATGTTATCCATATCTACTACTGTTACTGTTCTAAATGTATTCACTCTGCTCCCCTGGATGCATTTTCTGGGAAATGCCAGCATAAACACATGTAGTTCAACAACCACATGAAAGAATTTTTGAAAGGAGAACTGCAAATTATGAACAATCCTATAAAAATATCCCCAATCACTAACAAGGAGAAACATAAATTAAAAAATAAGGCTTTACTTCAGATGCCACAAAATGGCAAAAATAATAAAAGATAGAAATAGTCCATTTTGGAGGGGCTATGGGAAACCAGGCATACTCTCGCTCTACTAAAGTACTAAATTGGTCCAATCATTAAGGAAAACGATTTGGAAAAACATGAGAAAAGTCACTAAAGTATTCATACATATCCTTTAACCTAGCAATCCCACTAATAAACATTTACCTTTAGGAAGTCAAAGATAGGAGAAAAAAGGGGTCTAATACATGTTAAAATATTCATAGCAGCATTTGTTGTGGCAAAGAATTGGTATCCATAGAATGGGAATGGCTAAAAAATTCTGTAACCCATGAAATATTATTGTAAGAAAAATGAATCTGAGGAATTCAGAGTATCTCAGATTCACCCACAGATTTTCAGAATTCAAAGATACCTCAATGGTCATTGAGCCCAAGCCATGCCTGAAAAAGATTTCCATGTACAGCATATCTGGCAAGTTACAAATTCTATCAGATATTTTCTGACAGAAATAAAAATAATAATACAATCATTCATGTAGTGCTTTAAAGGTGTGCAAGACACTTGATGTATATTTCTGTTAGTCTTCACAACTCTCTAAGGTAGGTGCTATTAGCATCCCATATTTTACAGCTGAGACCGAAAGAATGACTTTCCTATGGTCACAAGACTAAGTAAGTGTTTGAAACAGAATTTGAACAAACCTCTTCCTAACCTTACGTCCATTGTTCTTTCCTAACTTCCTGGTTGCTAAGAGGCAGCCAAAAATCTGATAAATTGTAATAACCAATTTCAGGTCCAAAGAGCAGGTGATGAAACCCACTTCCCTCCTGTTGGTAGATATTGTCAGATAAGGTGAGTGTGTAGGTTGACTTTTGCTTAACTGTTTTCCTTTGTTTCAAAGTAGAGTGCTGGGTTACATTGAGAAATGACTATGATTTTTTTTTTATTTTAAAGAAAGCATAGCAATAAGTAAACAAACACACATGTAAAGGTTCTCGGTGTCCTTGCCTGCAATTGTGCAAAGGGCAAAGTAAAGGGAAGAGATGCTTTCACCACTCCTTCCTCATGAAAATGAGCTCCTGAAGGGAACATTGCCAAACTGGATTGGAACAGAATTGCAGATTTAGATCTGGAAGGAACCTCAGAGGCCACCTTGTCAAATGACCTTATTTTACTCAGATGGGGAAACTGAGACCTATGAAGATTAAATTAATTCCCTAAGTTTACAAAGCTATCTTGCTTCAGAGGTAGGATTTGAATTCAGGTCCTCTGATTCAAAATCAATGCTTTCCCCCCTACTCTACCACAGAAAGCATGCCCTGATGAAAGTCTTATGGTACAGTGGAAACGGGGTTGGTATCAGAAGAACAAAGTTTATCTTTAGCCATTTACTGGCTATAAAACACAACCTTCTTAGAATATCTCAATTTCCTCATCTGTAAAATGGGAATACTTGCTTTACCTATCTCCCATGGCTGACGTGAGAAAAGCCATTGTTAACCTTAAGGTCCTAAGGAAATGTGAGTTATTATTCTCGTTTTGTTTTCCAGCACGTCTGCCAATTCTTCCATGCTTTCTTAGCCTGGAGTGGTGCTGGTTGGTGTAGCGGTGTACCAGCCCTGATACAAAGTGCTTAGTAAATGCTTATGGATTTACTAACTTTAGAGCTGGCTGCTTACCCAGGCTCCATGCAGTTGAATGCCGGGCCAAAGGCATTCTCAGAGAGCAGGAGAGCAGAAAGAAGATCATCTTGAATCTGCACAGGAAAAGATGCTTACCTGTCATCTCCTCAGGTAACTAAAGGGGACGATTGGCTCTCCTCCTCCCCCATTCTGTGCCATACGATCCATAACACTCAGGAAAGATACAGTTGTTTTCTACAGAATGGTCATGGAGCATGACATGTGATAGTGGTGTAGGGGTAGGAATCCTGTAGTACAAGTCAAAAAACACAGGTTTCAGTTCTACTTATGACATTCTGTGGCTCAATTACTTAATTGAGTCCCCATTTCCTCATCATAAAACTCAGTTCAACAAATACTTATCAAGTTAAGGCTGTGTAGCAAGCAGCCTGAGGAAAGAACTGACCTTGGGGGCAGGAAGCCTTGTACATGGTCAAATCCCCTCTTCTCACACCTCCTGGCTTTTACTTTACTTCCTTTTGCTCTAGGCCAGTCTGGAAGGCTATCAGTTACAGAGAATGTACCTCTATTGGTGGAGAGAATTTCCTGATCTGGGGATTTTTCTTTGTGATGAAATCATACATCCTATCCTAAGAGCAAGGCACATGGGGATAGGCAATCAAAATGGCTTTAACAATAACTGCCCTGTTAAGTAGGAGTTATTATTCATGTGAGCCTCTAAGGTTCACTGAGCACTTTTATCCAAGACTCAGTGAGTTAAACTGTGTTCTCAGGGCCTAGGTCCCTAATGGCTTCCATTTACCTTGAACTTTCTACATATTTTCCTCATTTCATCCTTGTAACTACTATGCTAAGTGGGTGGTATTAGTAGCACCAGTTTATAAATGGGGAGTGTGAGTTTAATCAAGTTGTCTAGGGTCACAGAACAGTACTAGAGGCAGGATTAGAACCCAGGTTTTTCTCTCTCCAAAAGCAACATTCTATCCACTAGACCCCTGCTCCCTCTCAACAGCGAACCCTTGCAAATTGGAAGAAGTGATTTCAGATGGGTAGGAACCAGGGCACAGATACTCAGGCATGAACACAATCTACACCTGGTCCAAACAAGTCAATTTGGGAATCTAGGTCAAAGGTCAGGCAGACCAACACAGACAAAGTTGCAGCCTCCAAAGAAAGAGACAAGGAGAAATGCTTCCATTGTGTGATACGACAACTTAAAGCTATACAGCCAGGTAGGAAGTTGGCAGAGAGAGGGGTATTTTAAGAGGCAACAGTCTTCAGGGTCAAAGTTAACTTCATCTTGTCAATGTTCCCAATGATTTCTTCTTATCCTTGATCGCCGATTAGGAAATCAATGCTTTATGCTGGCATGTACCAAGAAGGTTAAATTGATGGCATCATAGAGAACCGCTCCAAGAAGCAAAAACCTACTGGGAGGCATGCATGTGTCTACACCTGCAGAGAAAACATGGCCCTTAGTTTTTGGCTCCATAAGGCTGTTCCTTAATAAGGGGTGGAGAGGTGTGGGGAAGAAGGAAGGGATACTGGCAGCACAATCCGAAACTGGATATCTCCCAGAGCACACTGTCCTTTGTCAAGGGCTGGGTCAGAGTGCAGAGGGGAGAGGGTTTCTTTGCCATCCACTCTTCCTGGCAATGCAAATAACAAGCTGTAATTATAGTTTTACTACTGGCCAGTCGAGTCTACTGTTCCAAAGTTCTGGATATCATCAAAGGGCTTGGGGAGAGAGCATTCTGAACTACTCCCAGAATCTGCCTTTGTAGTCAATCTATAGCAACATGATCGCACTTGCTTTTGTCCAAACAATACCCACAACCACGTGGTGCATAAACACCATAGAGAAGCCTGGAAGGCAATAAAATCTCCAGGTTATTACCAGGGACCTTGGCATCAGTTCCATAAGGAAGGGAGCAGGGCTGACATCTGTTGAAGGTAATTTTACTAGAAGCTTTCCAAGAAGGATACAGGTGCAGAAGCAAATAACTTTAGCTTCACTACTTGCTAGTAATGGGAGGCTAGGATAGCACTGGACATATCCGTGTTCTCAATTTGTCAATTATGAACTGATGATAATAACACTTGTGTCTCCTATCTCCCAGAGAAATTAAGAGGGAAGGGAAAGCGGTTGTTATTTCTTTGATTAAAGAGTCTGGAGAAATATGAGACTCCACCTTTCTCTCTCATCTTTACAGATGAGGAAACTGAGGCCCAGGGAAAAAAGTGCCTTGACCAAGGTCATGTGTTTTTTGATGTTACAGTAGATTGGGGGGAATAAAAAGAATGGAAGAAATAATGAAAGGTGTAACCTTTTCCCTCTAGTTGGGGAAAAAGAAGTATTTTTAAGAAGTTAGTTTCTTGAACACACATCTATCCATAGGATCAGAGAATTGCAGAAACATTGTATGAAGGGACTATTTTGGGTAGGGGTCTGGACTTGTGGTTTTCCTAGTATAGGGAGCATCCCCTTCCCCAAACCCAAGGAAATTCCCTCTACTAATGCAGATATATGACAGCTCTGGAATTTAGTCTTAGGGATCATTGGGGGGGAGAGGGAAGAGGGAAGGGAACAAGCCATACATCAGGCACTGTAATAAGAACTTCACAAATATCTCATTTTATCCTCACATCAATCCCTGGTACTAAGGAGGAGGGAGCTATTAGTATCTTCATTTTACAACTAAGGAAATGGAAGCAAGCAGAGGTTAAGTGACTTGGACA
>NW_027186457.1:8687224-8736608 GCF_028583685.1 Petaurus breviceps papuanus | reverse complement strand
TCCTGATTCCAGGACCACCATACCACTAGCTGTGTATGACTTGTCCAGGGTCATGCAGAACCAGTGTGTGCCACAGAAGAGACTTAAATCCAGGTCATCAAGCCTTTAAGACTGTTCTATCCTCTTTTGGAGGGGTGAGTATTTTGTAAAATGCCAAGTAGCAAACCTCAAGATTTAGAAACTGGTCATGTGATTGACTGACAAATTGAAAAGTTTCTCTTGTAAACATCACAGAATGAAATTTGAGCACCCTCCACCTAAACTCCCAAGAACTGGCTGATATGATGATTAATCAGTTTAATGAAAATTTGTGTAATTAGGGCTAATGTATATCATTTACCCACTTTAGGGTTTCTAAATGTGAATGGTACGGAGAGTTTCTGTTTTCACACTGATAGTAAACGTTCAGATTCTAGAATGGATTTATGACCTCTTCTATTATTCAGGAGTTCTCTCCAAAGATATAAATTGCAATCTAGCCACCCCTGTTGATTTTGTGCGACTCTTTTCTATATTGCCCCATCAGCTTGGCTCTGCAAGGATTCACCCGACATGTTGGAGATCGGCTTCACATGTTCTTGATATTGGGAGGATCCAGGTATAACTGACAGGCTGCCCCTGGTTATCTCTTGTCCTAGTCATATGATAGGCTCATCTTCTCTCATCAAACGTTTCTCTGATTACATGATTGTTTTGGGAATCTGTTCCAAAGTATCTTTATCTGTAAGTCATAGCCTGCTAATCAATGTGGGCATCCCCTCCAAGGCTAAAGATCACAGCCTACCTTGTTCTGCTATTCTGTTCCTCTTTGGTTTTCATCTTATCATAAGGTCACTACAGGGGACCTTTCCTTGAGTCATCTCCCTTCTTCCTCTTCCTCCTCCTTCTCTCTGTCTCCCTCCCTCTTTCTCCCTGTCCCTCTCTCCCCTCCTCTTACTTTCCCTCCATCAATCTTCTTTCTCTCTTCCTCCCTCTCCCTCACTCATGCTTTTTTCCCTCTCCCTCTTCCTTTCTCTCATACCCTCTCTCTTGCCTTCCCTTCCCCCCTCTCTCCCTCTCTCTCTCTCTCACCCTCAGTCTCACTTGATTGATATTTCAGTAGCCATTCCTACTTATGGGAGTCTATCCCAGTACTGATCAAATGGAAACTTTAACATGCTTGCTTTTCTGGCCTGGGCTGGTTTGTCCCTCCCAGCCTGGTGATGTTCTGATTCCGAGGACTCACCATCTTAGTTCTGACTTATTTTGGACAGTCAATTGGATAAATCCTCTCAGGGCCTCAGCCTCTTCAGTAGGAGAAATTACAGGCCTGGGTCATCATGCTTGGCCAGATTCTCTTGACATAGTACAAACCCTAGTGGTGGAGTGTATGGGCTATCCATCAGGTGCCCTTCACTCTTGCCATGTGATCTGTTAGCCAATTATTCTACTAACATTTATTAAGTACCTACTATGTGTTAGGCACTATGTTAATCTTTGTATTAGAATGTCTCCAAATCATTTTTTCACACACAAAGCTGCATCACCCATCTCTGTGTCTGCACTGGCCATCACCCATGTCTAGAATTCACTCTTTCTTCAGTTCCTCCTCAGAGAATCCCTCTCCTTCTTCAATTAATCGATAAATATTTTTAAGCACCCATGTGTCAGACACTGTGCTAAACCCTGGGGATACAAAAAGAGGCAAAGGATAGTCCCTGTCCTCATGGAGCTCACAGCCAAATGAGGAGGGGGAGGGGGACAGAAAGCAAACAAAGATAGACAAACAAGACAAATAGGGAATAATTAGCAGAGAGAAGGCACTAGAATTAAGACAATTTGAGAAAGACTTCCTGTAGAAGATGGGATTTTTGTTGGAACTCTTAAAGGAAGCCAGCAGGTAGAGATGAGGAGGAAGAATGCTCTGGGCATGAAGGGCAACCAGAGAAAATGCCTGGAGAAGAGAGATGGAGTGTCTTGTTCATTGAAAAGCAAGAAGACCAGTGTTGCTGCATCAAAGAGTCTGTGGTGGGGGGCACAGTATCAGAAGCCTGGCCAGGTAGAAGGGCTTTGAGTGCCAAACAGAAGATTTTGTATTTGATCCTGAAGATGACAGAGTGCTACTTGAGTTTATTCATTTGGAGGGAGGGAGTTGACATGATCAGATGTGTACATTAGGATAATCACTTCGGTCATTGAATGGAGGGTGGCTTGTAGTGGGGAGAGACTTAAGGCAGACTGACCCACCAGTAGGTTGTTGGAGTAGAACAAGCATTAGGTAATGAAGGTCTGTTCCAGACAAGACACTACTCAAGCCCCACCTTCTACATGAAGACTTTCTGATTGCCCCAGCTGCTGCTACCCTTCCTTGAAAATTGTCTTTTATTTAACTGCTTTGTATTTGTTCTCTTTAAATTGATTCTGTATATGCTTATATACATATTTATTGTCTTCCTCATAAGAAGGTAAATTCCTGATGAGCAGGACTTCATTCATTCATTGGATTTGTATCTTCAACCTCTTATAGTGACTGGCACATTGAAAGTGCTCAAACATTATAAGATCATAGATTTAGAATACGAAAGGTCCTTTATCTGGTACAACCCCCTGATTTCACAGATGAAGAATTTGAAGCCTAGAGAGATGAAGTGATTTGCTCAAGGTCTCATAGGTAGTAAATGGCAAAACTAATACTCAAACCTAGGTTCTTATATTCATACACTTCTTTGATGAAGTCTCTATGTTTTTTTCTTCATTGTATTTAGTTGCTTTTAGTGTATGGCTCACACCTACCATATACCTTTCCTGTCCTATCAGATGGAAATCATATTTGTAAAGCATTTGGCACATAGTAGGTGCTTAATGTTTGTTCTTTCCCCCTCCCTTTGGATCATCCTCGTGAAACAAAATAGATGTAAAGATGTGAGAAAATAATCTTTAAAAAACAAGTCATAGAAGGGAAAGTATGTACATTGAGAAGAAAACTTATTTAGTTGTTTAGTTGCAGAAGTCAATTAAGGGGAAAAAAAGCAGATGGCAATCACTTACAGGGAATTAATCCAAATTGTTGTGAGATAAAGATGATCCAGCCAAGACGGCTGGAATCTTTAGAAACCGAGAGATGCTGAAACTAATGAGGATGGCATCTAGGGAGATGTACGGATATGACACTTGGTTCTTTAGGGCTCCAGGGACTATCTACACACAGGAGGAGGCATCGAGCTTTAATGGGAAAAACCAAACAAAAGAGGAAAAGACTCAGAATTTCTCTCTCAATCAGCACAGAAAGTTTGTTCCCTATGTAGTGGTATTGTGGACCTAGCAGGACCTTTGATACCAGCTTGTCCAGCCCCTTCATGTTGTAAATAAGGAAAGGGAAGTTAAGAGAGATTAAGTGACTTGTTTTGAGGCACATGACTAGTTACTGGCAGAGGTGGGTCTTTCTTGATGCCTTAGATGTCATGACTCTTATCTGACATATACAGAAATAGAGTAGATAGTTCCCTCTGTGGGTCAGTTGGAGGGGCCATGGAAAGAACCTCAGACCCAAAATATCCTTTACCCTCATGCCACAGTGCCTCAAATTACATCATCAGAAAGTCATCCTTTGGGTTTAGTGAAAATAACAACCAGCGTTTATATAGTGCTTGGAAATTTGCAAAGCATTTTGTCAACATGCTAGAGTTTCACAGCCAACTTTTTATCTGAATTTTTTAAAATGGGCCAACTGGGGCTCAGATAAGTGAGGTGGCATACTCTGGTCAATCAACCAAACAACGAGTAGGCAATATAAGCACCCACTATATATTACGCACTGTGCTAGCTCTTGGGGACACAAACCTCCCAAATGAAATGCTTCTTGCCCTCAGGGAGCTTACAGGGTGTCCCCAAAGTCAGAACACATAGGAAATCTCATTAACTCTGCATATTTTCAAGAAATAATATGAATGAAAATTTCAACAACATTTTATTTAATTAGCATAAGTGAAATTTCATAGGAAGACATAGGAGACAATTGGAAATCTCATTAATTAATTAAATTAATCTTATTAATATGGAAAATAGTCCCCAATAGCTAATGAAAGCTTTTATTCCATATGAAATTGTCACGGCTAAAATTTATGCCATATTATATTTATTATATTATATATATTTATTTATTATGTTATGGTATATTCTATTGGGGGAAGCAAAACCTCTCTCTAGAAATAGCTCTATGTTGAACCAATACAAAAAGAAATACAATATAATGTATAATGGAAAGCATCAGCAGTTGGGGGGAATCTGGAAAGACAATGTAGAAGGTAGGGCTTGAGCTCGATAATGAAGGGAACAATGTAGTCTATGCAGCAGAGGTGAGCAGAAAGTACAAGCTAGGCATGGGGAATGGATAGTGCAAAGGCAGGGAGATGGGAGATGAAAGACATGGGGACAGAAGGGAAGGCTACTTTGGCTCCAAACTCAGGTAGGAGAAGGGGATTAAAATACAATGAGGCTGAAAATATACTTTGGGTTCAAACTGTGCACAGCTAATACGCAACAGAGACAAAATTCCAACCTAACTCTTTCTGGTTAAATCAAGCACTTCTACCACAACACTAAGATTTAATAGCTCACATTTATTTAATGCTTTCTATATTGACCAAGCTTTTAATCATTGTTCTCTCTAGGGGTCTTTCTTAAGGGTTATTCTAATAAATGCCTCTTAACAAGTTAAATGAGGAGGCTGAAGGAAGAAGCATTTATATTGTATCTACTACATGCCAGGTACTGTGTTAAATGCATTACAGATATTACCTCATTTGATTAACACTTTAAGGTGGTAAATAATTGAGTGAACAAATTTATCGAATCATTTTCCTCCTAACAAGGTTATGAGAAATGATACTTGACTCACTCCAATTATGTACATCTCCATTGCTCTGGGATTAATATTTATGTGTGCATGCATATGTACATATGAGTATGTATGTGTATGTATACATATGTATGTGTAAATTCTCATAAAAAGCCATCATTTCATCAACAAAGAAAGCTCCCTGTGAACAACTTTACAAATGCAGATCAGGACATTTTCTACAGTTTATAATCTTAGATGCTTTCTAGTTGTACTTTCTTTATTATGTAGCAGTCCACACAAGACTTTCCATGTCTCTTTGAATTTCTCATATTGGCTATTTCTTTTGGATCAGTAATAATGAATTGAATATTGAATAATTGACTTAGAGATTCCCAATTATTTATGTTTTACTACTCTCTTATCTTAATAATTTTTGGGTCAAATTAATACTATTTGTGCTTTTTGAAAATCTCCCTATGGAAACCTTTACCTTCTTTCCAGGTATGATCTGTTCCTCCTTTATCAAACAGTAGCAAATTTTCTACTGAGTTTTAAATCTCTTATTCAACAAGTTCTTCATGGTCTAGATTAAGGTACCAAAGGCAAGTTATAGGGTAGGCTTGGCTTTCCTTTTAAGAAGGCAATCAGACCTACATTTCAAAAGAATCTCTCATGTCCTGAGCTTAAGCAAAATAATCTCTAGGAAAAGACCTTTGGACCCCAACCAATGTGGGCCATGTATTGTGTCTAGAAGAGAATTCGTTAGTTTCAATGGGAAGTGCAAGTAAAGGAAGCTGCTGGCTAAGATTACTCATAGTAAATATCTACAGATCATACCAGCTCAAAGATCTCTAAGGAATCTTAAATTCCAGACACCCTAGAATTAAATGGATACTCTTTAAGAAATGTGATGAAATTAGATTGATTATCAATAGAAAATTGAAAGAATTTTCTTAGGGGCCAATACATTTGACTCTATTCCTTAACATAACTATTAGGGCTTCAAAGAGAAAATACTAGGGAGAAGTTAGACTCTAAGATAATCATTTTAAATTAGTCAACCCATGACTATTTTTTGAATACCTATTGTATTCAAGAGAGGTAGCATGGTATAGTGATTAAGTCAGTATATAAAATTATTCTGTAGCATTACAGTTTTTAGAGTCATTTTTTACAGGTGTTGGAGGTGGTTGGAGCAGAAGCTCAAGCAAGTTCCTGCTTTTACTCCACCATCTTGGCTCTGCCCCAGGATATACAATTATTCAGAAGTAGGGTCAAATCCCACCTCTGGCACTTTCTAGCTGCATTGCCACAGACAAGCAACTTAACCTTTCTTAGGCAACCTTAAAACTATGTAATAGACAGGTTGCTATATGCATAGGTAGAGGGAAATCACACTCTGGTAGCTGTAATGGCAAAGCAATTGCAGGTCTTTGACTATTGGTACTATGTTGAAGTTATTCAGTCAGCAAATGTTTATTAAATAGTTACTATGTAAGACTGGGCTTGGAATCAGGAAGACTCAATGTCATGAGTTCAAATCTGGTCTCAGATAATTGCTAGCTATGTGACTGGGCAAGTCACCTAACCCTGTTTGCCTCAGCTTCCTCATCTGTAAAATGAGTTGGAGAAGGAAATGGCAAACCACTCTAGTATCTTTGCCAAGAAAATCCCAAATGGAGTCATGAAGAGCTAGACATAACTGAAACAACTAAATAAAAAAAAAGTAAGACATCTGTTAAGCAGGAATCCCTGCTCTCAAAGAGCTTACAGTCTAATGGGGGAGACAAACTTTAAATAGCTAAGTACATATAAGATATATGCAGAGTGGATGGAAGGTAATCTCCTAGGGGAGGGGACCAGAAGAGGCCTCCTTTAAGAGTAAAATTTGAACTGAATCTTGAAGAAAGCCAGCAGAACTCAGAAATGGAGGTGGGGAGGGAGAGCGTTCTAGGCATGGTTTACAGCCTGTGACCAGTGTAATGGGAATGCAAATTTGGAAGATCTTCCCTGCCCCTAGGCTAAAGTGCACCTGAAGCCTGGGGTGGGAGGCTTGTTTTTCAGTAGATACTTTTTGATTGGCCAGTGGTTCCAAAAGGTTGTTACATTCTCTGAGCCAGGAGAAGGCTATATAAGCCCTGATGTGAGGCTTTGTTTTGGGGGCTCACTTTGAGAAGTGTTCTGTGATTTGATCTGTATTCTGGGAAGCTGTTGTCCAGGGCCCCCCCGGCTTTGAAAAACCCAGATGTGGAAACCCAGATGTAATGGATGTAATGGTTGGACAGTTTGGAAATCTGTCTACTTGATCTGTTTCTGCCTTGATAATTCTGCCTGTATACTTTGAAGTTCGGGGTGCTGACCTTTTCTCCTGAACAAGGTAAACGATATATGTCTGACTGATTAAAGTAAGCTTTTTAACCCATTTTGAGTTGCTTTCCTTTAACAAAGCAGATCCAAGAACCTGTATGGGCAGCCACCCTGAGCATGCTTGGGGTCCTTGCTGCTACAACCAGGCATGGAGATGACTATGTAAGTGTTGAGTGGGAGGAGTAGCGATGACTTGATCATAGAGTGTGTGGAGGAGAGTCCAGTCTAAGAATGTTGGAAAGGTAAGAAAGGTCCAAGTGATAAAGACCTTTAAATGCCAAAAAGACAACTTTATATCAGATCCCAGAGGTCATTGGGAGCCAGTGGAGTTTGCTGAGTAGGGCACAGTGGTAGTTGTAGGGGAAAGCTTCACGGAAAAGACAATAGCAGAGATTGGGGCAAACTGGCTATTCCAGACCTCACTTACCTTTCTTTTTTCCCCAGATTCCAGGATATAAGTCACCCAAAGTAGTCAGGAAACATGGTACCCATTTAGACGCCAGCAGAGTGCATCTTCTTCTTCAGGCGTTCTTAACCTTTTCTGAATCATGGTCTCCTTTATGAATCTGATGAAGCCTATGAATCTTTTCTTAGAATAACATGTTTAATACATCTTACATAAATTTAAATTAATTCAAATTTAAATGTATGAAATAAAATACACAGAATTACCATGGAAATTAAAAATATGGAAATATAGTTATCAAAATATTAAGAAATGAACAAACGACTTCGCAGATTCTAAGTTAAGGTTGCCTGAACTATCCCTAGGGTATATCTGTGCCTCCTAAATAAGACTCAAACTCTTCCTAGCATGTGTGGCAAGGTAGAAAGAGCACTAGATTTGGAAGATAGAAATTCACACTCCAATTCTGACCCCTACTTCCTATGGGACTTCAGGGAGTGATTGGGATAGTTATAGAGGTTATTTTGTTAATCCCTGAGTATAGCATAAATTACCTCTATGATGTCTCTTATAAGTGATTATATTTGAACTTGGACTTCTTCAGTGATGAGAAACTCATTATTTACCAAAGGAACTTATTCTTTTTCTTGACAGCCTTAGTCAATAAGATCTTCACCTTTATATGAAGCCAACACTTGTCTCTCTTGTCACTTTATTTCTCTGGACCTCGGTTTCCACATCTGTAAATTGGGAGGGAATAGGACTAGATGACCTCTAAGGTCTCTGCCTATTCAAATTCTATGATGCTGAGTTGAAATTACTTCTTTTTTTTTTTTTTAAGCAATCGGGGTTAAGTAACTTGCTCAAGGTTACACAGACAGTTATTTCTGGGTGTGGTGCTAAGTATCTGTGCCCGGATTTGATCCCCAGGTCATCCTGACACTGGAGCTGGTGCTCTTACTCGCTGAGCCACCTGGCCGGCCCTAAGCAATTGGGGTTAAGTAACTTGCTCAAGGTTACATGGCCAGGTGTTTCTGGGTGGGTGCTAAGTGTCAGAGCCCGGATTCAATCCCCAGGTTGTCCCAATGCTGGAGCCGGTGCTCTTACTCGCTGTGCTACTTGGCCGTCCCTGAAATTACTTCTTTAGTAGACTGCCATGCCTCTCTCCCTATACCATCTCACCTGGCATGTTGAGGATCTATTAAAGCGTGAATGGATCACCTCCCTCACCAGACCAGAAGTCCTTGGGAGATTCTGAGCCATTGCATTAAAAGTCAGTTAGTCCTTGTTGGCACAAGGATTCTTTTGGAAGGGATCTTGGCTGCAAACCAATGCCCGACTTACCATTTGGCTTCTCTTATTCTTAAATGGCCATGTTGACATGATATCTACACACCCCATTTCCCCTTTAATAGCTGTTCTACCCTATGGCCTTCTCTGTTCCTGCCCAGTTTGGCCTCTTCTGTGGAGGAGTCTTTGTTCCTTTCTCATCTTTGCTCCATACTGCCTTCTAAGTATCACCTCACCTCATTTCAGATCTCCACATACTGAATTACCCACCTACCACTTTCCCACCTAGCCTTGCCTGTCCAAGGTCTTGTCCAGTCCCCTTCTAAGCAGTGAGCTCTCCTCTTCAGCTAACTGCAGTCTCATTTCTAAATGTCCATTGGAAGAAACGGTTGGCTGGACTTTGCCTACTGTCTCAGACAGAAAGAATCCCCAGGAGAAACCAAATTAACCTGGAGGGTAGAACTGAGTTGGGTTTTAAAGGGTCTCTAGAATGGTCCATGAGGAAGAAGGAGGACTTTGGGTGAGAGGAAAGACCTTTGGGAAAGTCTTGACTTTAGACAATGTATTAAAAACACCAATTCTGATATGATTTTGTATTGCTTTAATAGAATAATAGGGTCTAGAAAAGGGGTGGGTATGAAGCTGAATGGGCATACTGAATGAGTAAAAAAATACGTAAAATCAATGACTTAGAAATAGAAGGGACTTCTCATATTCAGTGAATATAGATCCTCAACATGGCAGATGAGATGGTATGGGGAGAGAAGCCTTGGTAATCTACTGAAGAAGTAACTTCAACTCAGCATCACAGAATTTGAATAGGCAGAGACCTTAGAGGTCATCTAGTCCTATTCCCTCCCATTTTACAGATTAGGAAACTGAAGCCCAGAGAAATAAAGTGACAAGAGAGACAAGTGTTGGCTTCATATAAAGGTGAAGATCTTAATGACTAAGGCTGTCAAGAAATAGAATAAGTTCCTTTGGTAAATAATGAGTTTCTCATCACTGAAGATGTTCAAGTTCAAATTAATGTAGAGACAAAAAAATTAATATCAGAACTTATAAATCTAGTTATAAGAAAAGTACATCCCCCTCATCCATTTCCTTGATATCCTCGGTGATTGCAAATCTTCATTCTTTGAGAGTAAATCCAGGAGAAGGTAAGCTCTTTGAGGGCAAGAACTATTTTTCACTTTGTATTTTAATGAGTGCTTGTTGGATTGGATCTGATTTTTTAGAAACAGGACAAAGAAGTTTGGAACCGAGTCTGATAAAGATGGTAGAGTGACCTTGGTTATGTTATTTTGGAATCCAGATAAAGTGCTATTAAAAAACAGTGGAGCCAGTTTAGGATTATAGTTTTAACATGGGAAAGGGTCTGAGAGGTTATTCAGTTCAACCACTTCCTTCTTTAGAGGAGAAACAAGACCTGTACTGGTAAAGTGATTTGTCAAAGGTCGTATAGGTTGAAAGTGGTAGAAATAGGATTTGAGTATAGGTCCCCTGGTACCTGAGACCACGTTCCCTCTACTGTACCACACTGTCTCCCACTTTACTGATTTCATGGTCTACAAATTGGTCCTGAAGACAGTTCAAAAAGAGCCTTCCATATTAAAAAAAATTTATTGGTGCCAGTCATTTTTTTTTGGCTTTTACTTATTTTGTGAACCACACATATATATATACACACACCTATACACATACAAATGTGTGTATATATGTATACACATATCTTTCTTTCTTCCTTCTTTCCTTTCTCTCTCTTTCCTCCTTTCCTTCTTTTCTCCTTTCTCTCTTTCTTTCCTTCCTTCTTTCCTTCTTTCTTTCTTTTCTTCTTTCCTTCTCTCTCTCTCTCTCTCTTTCTTTCTCTTCTCTTCTTTTCTTTCTTTCTCTATCCCACCCCTTACTTCCCTGAATTGTGAAGACAAAAATAATTGAGTAAAACCAATGGATATAATGATGGAGTCTGGGAGCACCTGAAGCATTCTGCTTCCATAGTCCCCCACCTCCTGTGCCTTTTCATCATTCCTCTGGAACTAGGATTGTTTATGACATTGGACCTGATTTCAAATGCCTTTTAGTGTTGTTTTCTTTTACATTATTATAGTTATTGTGTATATAATTGAGTTCTGAGCCAAACAGGTTTTGAGCAATGGCATTTTTCTTGGGTAAGTGAATATCCTCCAATGGTTACTATTTAGAATGACAAACTCATGGGATCAGAGATCAAGAGCTAGAAGGAATTTTAGGGGTCATCTAGTCTAGCCCTCTCATTTTACAGAGGAGAAAACTGAGGCAGAAAGGTTAAATGGAATTGCCTTTTTCCCCACTTGTCTTGGGATTTCACTCATGTAAGAAATTCCTGGTGGTGGCCTTCACTAATACAAATCAGCACCTTCTCTGCAGCTGCTAACTTTAGAGAATTGATTGGGACACTAAGAGATTAAGTGATTTACCTAGCTCCCACATATGAAATGTGTCAGGGACTCAACTGAAACTCTGATTTTTCTGACTTTAAGACTCACTTTCTGCCCACTATATTATGTTACCTCTTTTAAATTCTTTTATATTTGTTGAAAAATGAGTCATTTATTTATAGTGATACCTTGGAGTCAATACCAAAGCTAGGAATGTGGGTTTCTAATTCCACTTTGTCAAGAAAATCTTTGTCTGATGGTGTTTCCATTGATTGGAATTCATCTCATTGCATTAGGTTGGGCAGAATTCTGAGAAATATCCTCTGTGGTTCAGGAGAGAGGTAGGGCCATAAGCTGTGAGTTAGTCTTCTCAATCTTTTCTTAAGCTGAATGATCTTAGAATCAGTTTTGTTAATCTTCCTTTAATTATTACATCGGTTTTGTTTGTGTGGTCTCAACAGAGTCATAATTGGGGCAGGGCAGCTGGGGGCTGTGCCCCAGGTGCTGACAAGGTGGGGCACCCTGTTGCTTCATACCTTGTCATCCTCTCCCCCACCCCACCCACCTTACATACTGTAGGGCTTTGGGGGGATGTGGAAGGGAGGAAATCTGCTGCCTGACTTTTAGCAAATTGCACCTGAAGTTGGATTTTTACCTGTATTTCTACCACTTTCCTCACCCCTCTCCCAGTTTGGTGTAGGAGAAAGCTCCATGGGTTTGCATCAGTTGACCTTGTTGAAAATCCTGCCTCTGATGAGGCCTTTGTGATCTTGGAAAAATCACTTAAGGAACCTAGTTTTCTCATCTGTAAAATGTCAGGGTTGAACTCTATAGTTATGAGATGTTACTTCTATTTCTAAGTCTTCTTCGATCTCATGTAATTTTTTTTTACTCATTCAGGTGTCTTGACCCTACTTGATTCACCTGGAAAACAGGGATGAAGGTTGTGATAATAAATTTTTGTTTTATCCACCTTACAGGGTTGCTGTGAATGAAGTCCTCTGTAAAGCTTAAACTACTGTATAAACATGGCCTATAGATTCTCGAATTTGTTCAAAATAGTGAACTCAGCAAATCCTGTTCTAATTCCCTGTGCTTTTTCCATGACTGTGTCTCACTTTTCCTAGAGGGATACCATATCACTTTTTGAGCTCATCAGAAGCAGTCCCCTGTTGATATTCTCCATACAAAAAAGAAAGGCAGTAGTCCAAAAAAAAAAAAAAAAAGAAAAAAAACCCTGGTATTTAGAATACATGGTGCTGATCTCTTTGTGGTGACTGGTAGAACATTAGGGGAAGATGAAATGATTGTGAATAACTTTTTTTTAAAGCACCAAGCACAGAATTCTTGAGCTCTGAAAGCTGAGTACCATCTTGGTGTGAGTGACTTACTGTAATTAGTTTAGAGGTAGAGGGAATAGGGGTATCAACTAGGACTGATTTTCTCTAGCTCTGAAAAGTACTAGGGATCATTTAGTAAAGTTTCAGCTCTTTAAAAGATTACAAGTTAATGTTTCTGGGATGGCTGTTCAATTTTTAGGTTGGTACTACTGGGAACAACCAGGAAGCTATCACCATCTTGAACTCCTGCAGCAATCAGAGCAGACACTATGTAATTTGGAACTAAATTCCCTACTCTGCTTGAATCAAAATGTGTTCAAGCTGAAAGGAACCTTGGAAGACATATAGTTTGACACCTTCATGTTATAGATAGAAAACTAAAACTTGGAGAGAGGTTGTGACTTGCCCAGTGTTATTCACCAAGTTAGTCTTGGCATTTTGTTATCCTTTATCATATCTTACATGTCTTAGATCAGTGGTGTCAGATTCAAAGAGAAACAATAGGGAGTTGCATATCAACATAGAAAACCACATATTAACATTATCTAGCTCTTACTGTATTTTCATCTATTTTAAAAAGCTATTTTCCAATTACATTTTAATCTGGTTTGGCAGCACCCTGGAGTGTTGTGGCCCACACATTTGACACATCTGTCTTAGATCATCTTGCCTCCCCCAAATATATTCATGGGTTTCTAGAAATGGGGCTTTGGAGATCATCTCCAAACCTCTCATTTTACACATGAAGAAGGTGAGTTCATGAGAGGACAAACAGAGAGTAATTTTGCTTGAGAGGTGGGATAGTTGAAAGTGTATTGGTTAGTGAAAGAAAAAAGAATAAAAACAATGTTGAGTTTGAGATGAAACATCTCAAATTCAACATATTGCCAAAAGATGACAAAAATATGAAAAGGTAAATGTTGGATGGTGGTGGGTAGAAGGACAGTAATGGATTTATGGTAGAGCTATAACTTGGTCCAAGATTTCTGGAAAATAATTTGTAACTATACTAGCAAAGTCACTACTTCTTGACCCAACTATACTAGTGGTCATATACTCCAAGAGTCAAAGATGGAACGAGGGATACACACACATACATACACACACACACATTTATCATAGTTCTTCTTAAGGTTGGAAAAACTGGAAAGAAACTGTCTCCTAAATCTAGAATGGTTGAAAGAATTGTGATATAAAAATAATGATGTTCTATTATTATATTCTAACAACCAATAAATGAGAAGGATTCAGAGAAATTTGGAAAGACTTGTATGAACTACTATAGAGGAAAGCAAGAAAAACCAAAAGAATAATTTATGCAATGACTAAAATGCTCTCAAAGGAAAACAACATGGAAAAATGTCAGAATTTTGATAAATGCGGGGACCAACTGACTTCAGAGGACAGACAATGAAACACATTTCACCCCTTTTAGCAGGTGACCTAGTTTTGGAATGAAGAATATGTTGCTAGACATAGGCAATGTGTTGGCTTGTGTTGCTTTATCACATTTCTTTGTAAGCAGGGAGGATTCAGTAGAATGAGTAGTTGGTTGTTGGGAATGGATGATATTTTTAAAAGCATGAAATATTCTTTAAAATTCCATTCATTGGCCTTAGAGCCAGAGGACCTGAATTCGAATTCTGATGCTTATTAGTTGGTGATCTTTGGAAGGTCTCTATGTGTACCTGGAGCTCAGTTTCCTTATTGATAAAATGGCCCAGGGCTGTTTGTGAGAAAAGCACTTTGTAAAACCTTGAAGCACTATAGAAATAGGATTGATTCTAGCTGGGGACAGGAAAGGACCTTGTCTTATATTTCTTTGTGTCTACAAAGCCCACACAGTGCCAAGCTCAAGGGAGGAGTGAAGTAAGAAATGCTGATTGCTTGGTGCATTAACTATCTCTAGTTTCTTGTCAGTTACCAAGTCGTTTCAAGAAAGATGCTGAGGACAGAAGAAAGGGAATTGTGGAATGGCTTGCACATGACCTGAGACAAATTGACAAGAAGCAAATTATTTTGCCGCCTGAGTTTTCTACTTCTGTATGGCTCCCGCTGCCTTGCAAGCCACTTAACCGTGGCTTCAGTTTTTATTTGTAAATGTTGTCAGATCTATAATTTTAGAGGCAGTCTGCAAGCTGGTGTTTAAGGAAAGAAAATAAGGCTGAGGTATTTACCATGACACACAGGAACAGGGGAAAAACATGAACAAGCTGGCACTTTGTAGCTCATTATTGCCCTCCTTTAATAAAGTAATAGATGCTTCAGAATGGCTTTGAAGTCCTTGCCAGCTTCTTCATGGGGCTGTGAAATTTGATACTTGGGCTTGTAAGCAGTCTGTGAAAGTACAAACTGGAATGCTTGTGAATTCATTCAGAGACTTCCAAACTCTAGTCTGGCCTGGGAATGGGAATAATGAGGCTGAGAGTGGAGGAGGAGGGGGATGAATCCAGTAAAGAGTGGTGGCTGGTTGTCAATTTTGGCCGCCTTTCAGTGAGACAGCCTTGTACTTTGCAGAGATAAACAGTGGTTTCCCTGAAGGATAGAAGAGGATTTTAAGAAGGAAGCTTGGTCTTCCCAACAATGTTTTCTTATTTAAGAAGCCTATGGCAGACTCGGGCTAAACCCACATTTAATAACACACGTATCGTTATGGCAGGTGTCATGATGTAAGCTGGTGTTGGCAGAGTAGAGGCAGGGCATTTGAAGGCTTTACCTCCTTTGAGTGGGACCACTGCTGAGAAAACCTGGCACAGCCAAAGTCGAGACTGTTTTCTTTTGGTCTGCATAATCCTGGCTTTGCTATTTCACTGGCTGCGTGAACTTGGAAAAGTCTTTTTACCTCTCTAGTCCTCAATTGCCTCATTTGTAAATGAAGGGATTAGTCTAAATGACCTCTGAGGTCCCTTCCTGTTTGAAATCTAGGATACCTTCTTTGGCAGCTACTCCTTGTGCCAAATGCATTTTAAATAAAGTGACATTATGGCTTGTTTTCTTGATCCTGAAAATGTCAGCAAGAGTTTTATAAGTGTCATAAATTAGAGACACTAAACCAGTGAAACCTTGTGCCCAGAAAGGGATTATGGCTTTAGCTGTGCATGTGCCTAGGATCCTTGTGCCTGTGATCCCTGAGAGTTAAACAAGCCTGAGCCAGCTCTTCTCCTCAGGTGGCCTTCCATCTCCTACCTTTGCACAGGTGGTCCCCTTGGTCTGTGATGCTCTTTCTCCTCACCTCTGCCTTTGGAAATTCCTAGCTTCCTTTGAGGTATCATTAAAGTTTCATTAAAGTTCAGGTGTCGATTTCTTTCAGAGGTTTTCCCTCATCAAATTGTTAGTTTCTCTCTTCTCTCTTTTCTTTCTCCTTCTTCCTTTTTTCTCCTTCCTTCCTTCTTCCTCCACCCCCTCCTCCTTTTCTCTCTCTTCCCTCCCACTCTCACTATCTTACTTTTTCTTGTCTCTCCCCTTCTTGAAATTACTTTTTTTTTTTAGCACATATGTTACATTTCCTTTTCTGAATGTATGATATATAATCCCTGCAAGTGTCCAGGAAAACATAAGCTCCAGTTTTGTTTTCCTATCTTCAGTGTCTTACCCATGGCTTCTAATAGTGGCCCTTGCCCTGTCCACTCACCACCAAAGTAGCTAGAACAAAAGTTGGCACTTTCATTTCTCATTCTGTGTCAAAAGGCACTTTTTGACTTTATTACCGGAACTGTGACATTAGAGATTTCTGAGTCATAGATGTTAAATTCAGAAATAGAGAAAGATTCCTTTTGTGAGATGTTTGCTTAGTGGCAAAAGAATGAGAGAGGAAACTTAAGTAAACCCTCCCAGAGATGGCACAAAGGGGTCAAGATCTAAAGTTAGGACACCTGGTTTCAAATCCTGGTAACCACTTGCTACTTTTATTATGCTGGGTAAGCAACTTCCTTTCTGGGGGCCTTAGTTTCCCATGCTGTAAAACTAGAGGAACTCCAAGGTCCTCCTAAATCCCTGCTCCTCTGTAACAAACAGGGGCTTCCAATGAAAGCACAACCGGGTAAGTTGCCTGAATAGAAGACATCCTTCCAAAGTGAGCATCTAAATTATAATAATAATTATATTAAATATTATAAAATATTATTATAAATTATAATAATAATTATAATAAAAAAGGCATTAGATAGGGGGTGGTTGTGGTGTTTGAATCCAGGGTCTTCTACTGCCTAGTTCCTGGAGTCAGGAAGACCTGAATTCAAATGTGACCTCAGACACTTACTAGCTGTGTGATCCTGGGAAAGTGACTGAACCCCGTTTGCCTCAGTTTCCTCATCTGTAAAATGAGCTGGAGAAGGAAATGGCAAACCACTCTAGGATCTTTGCCAAGAAAACCCCAAATGGGGTCATGAAGAATAGGGTATGACTCACAGATCAAACAACAACAAAGCTCTGTGACTATCTGTAGTTCACTTTCCTCTCTGATATCTTTATCTCTTAAGATTGTGATCACAAATATGTCTATTGCTTACCTTACAGAGTTGTTGTGAGAAAAAAGACTTTGTGAGCCTTAACGGTCTATAGAAATGTGAGCTATTAGGAAACCCCATGTTTCAGAAAGTTGAGAGAAAGGAAGCAGGCACTTTCAATATTTAGTGTTGTTAAATGAATAGATGAGAAGCAGAAAATAATGAGTATACACCTTTAGAATTTAATGCAGTTCAATTCAGCAGACACTGTGTACAAGGCACTATGATGGGTGCTAGGAATATAGAGACAACAATGAAACCTTTCTTGTCCTCAGGGAACTTCCATTCTCCAGGATGTTATCACTGTTCTGCCTGGCCAAATGTAAAGCTAAACTTAGAAATGAAAGAAGTGTACATGCTGGTTAAGGGTGTCCAAAAGAGCCCAAAGAAGCCAAAAGGAAAGGGAATTAAGAATTGAGGAGCCTGGTTCCCCCATGAAAAGACTGTGTTAATTCAATCTCTAACAAAATTGCATGGAATAAGATTCTTGGTGTTTCCCACTCTCCTTCTCTCATTCATTTCTGAAAGTTGAGGGCCTCCTCTTTTATTTGGTGCTAGACTAAAGGTCCAGTTCTGTGTTTAAGAAGTCACATCCTTGGAGGTATGGGGATACAAGAAAAAGGACTGGGGGAATATGACAACTGTGTGTATGTAAATATGGCAGCTAAGTGGGGTAGTGGATAGAACACTGGACTTGGAGTCAGGAAGATTCATCTTACTTACTTACTCAGACACTTACTAGCTGTGTGACCCTAGGTAAGTCACTTAACCTTGTGTGCTTCAGTCTCCTTATTTGCAAAATGAACTCAAAAAGGGAATGGTAAACCATTCCAGTTTCTTTGCCAAGAAAACCCCAGATGGGGTCATGAAGAGTCAGACAGAACTAAAATAACCGCAACAATAAGTGTATGTGTGAGTGTGTGTGTGTGTGTGGGGGGGGGGGGTTTGTGTTGGTAGTATGAAATACTTAGACTGGATCAGTCTCTAGGTTAAAAATTGTTTGTGTTTGCAAAGTTCATTTTAAAATCATTTGAAACTTGCTTTCCCACAACAACTGTTAGAAATGGTGATTAGGATCTCAGCCCAACCAATGAACCTTGTCACTGAAGCATTGTATACTGGCAATGAAAAGTATTAAGAATAATACTGTTATAATGCCAGTCATCTGAGAAGCAAACAACTCCAAAAAATGATGCCAACAGCCAAAAACAAAAGCAAATCAAACGAATAAGAAAGAATTCGGCAGAGTCTTGTTAATTAAGGAAAAGTAGGCTAAGTGAGAAGAGGCTGAGTCAGGAGAGAGGTGGTGCCATGCTGTGGGAAGAACGTTGGTGAAGGAGCCAAGAGGAATGAAATTTGTATCTTTATTCTGTTACTACATGGGTGTCTTGGAGAAAATCACCTGCTCTTTGGGGGCCTTGGCTTCCTCATTTGTAAAATCAGGCAACAGAAACAGGTTCTGCCTAATTTGAAATCCAGGGAACTTTCATTATAAAGACAGCTTCTGGGGCATTTGAAAGAACCTTAAAGGTTTGCCACTCTGACTATTTATTATGTCTTATCTTCAGTTCAAATTTTATAGTTTTCTCTCTCATTGATAGAAATATCCTATTTCTATAATTTGTATTATTAGGACCTGTTTTATAGCCCAAACTGAACAAAACTAGTGGGGAGAGTAAGGGAGGCAGGAAAAGGAAAAGAGCGAGAAAGGGAGATTTTCTTAATATCTGGGGAAAGAATTGAATGAATTGAATTGAATGGAAGGCTAGGTGGTGCAGTGAATAGAGCACTGGCCCTGGAGTCAGGAGGACCTGAGTTCAAATTTGGCCTCAGACACTTAACACAAAACTAGCCGTGTGACCTTGGGTAAGTCACTTAACCCCAGTTGTCCTACCTTCCCCTCTCCAAAAAGGGGAAAAAAAGAATTGAATGAGAGAAAGGAAGAAGTTAAAAGGATATGTTATGGGCAGCTAGGTAGTGTGGTGGGTAGAGTAAAAGGTCTGGAGTCAGGAAGAGCTGAATACAAATCCAGTCTCAGATGCTTAGTGACTGTGTAACTTTGGACAAGTCACTTAACCTCTGCCTCAGTTCTCCTATTTGTAAAATGGTGATAATAATAGCACCTACCTTCTGTGGTTTTGTGAGGATCAAATGCAATAATTGTAAAAGTACTTATTACAGTGCCTGGAACATAGTAAGTGCTATCAAATATTATTATTAGTTGCGAGAAGGAGCAGATGTCTGAGATAGATTAATAAGGCTGAGAATTATGAAAGATAAAAGACAAGGCAGAAAGCATGGTATGTTCATTATCATCCAGAGGGAGAAGAAAGGCCATGGTGGGGAAGAGGCTGTTGTTCAGATGGTTTCCTGGGACACTTTGGTTGCTAGATGGAATACATATGTACGTATGCACTAATGACCTTGGGAAGGTGGGAAAGGGAAGAGTGATGACATGTGCAACCAGCTGTTAGTATGTATAGAATGTTCACAAATCAAGGATGTTTATAACTTGGGGAGCAAATGCTATGCTTGTGAAAGGCTACAGCAAGGAACAAGTTGCTGAGGTGATAAACAGAGTATATGACTGAGTGAGCCATCTTCTTTCTGGAGGACGGTTGACCACTCGGAAATTTTTACCGGATACAACCCTTGAAGAAGTTGTTGTCAAGGATATTCTCTGGTAAATTACTGAGAAGTAGAAAAAGGGTAGAGAAGTTATGTAAACCTATATTTTGCACCATGACTTGGATGAGTCACTGTACATGGTCTATAACTGTTGTCTAGTATCTTGTGCATAGGAAATGCTTTCTTTTCTCTATGCTGCTGCCCCTTTTCTTCTTATCCCTCTAAAGTGATGTTGAGGGGACCTTAGCAAGCTATCTTAAGAATATGGGAACATTGGGGCAGCTAGGTGGTGCAGTGAATAGAGCAATGGCCCTGGAATCAGGAGGACCTGAGTTCAAATCCAACCTCAGACACTTAACACAAAAACTAGCTGTGTGACCTTGGGTAAGTCACTTAACCCCAAATTGCCCTCTAAAAAAAAAGC
Source organism: Petaurus breviceps papuanus (assembly GCF_028583685.1). Taxonomy (NCBI): domain Eukaryota; kingdom Metazoa; phylum Chordata; class Mammalia; order Diprotodontia; family Petauridae; genus Petaurus; species Petaurus breviceps. The sequence goes on along the minus strand of NW_027186457.1, from coordinate 8,716,412 downwards.
AAAAAAAAAAAAAGAATATGGGAACATTTCCATCTTACAATTTTTATAGATTCTTCCAGATTCTGGACATGATCTAGCCAAGTACGGAATATAACCCATGTTTGTGCTTTCCCTCTGAAGTCATCATTAATGTTGGTGAAAGCCCTCAAACAAATGCTTTGTAGAGGGACAATTAGATTCCCTTCCCCCCATTTTTTTCTTTTTTACTAAAAATCAAGCTCAATTTGATTTATTATACTCTTGGTGTAGAAGCTGACCTGTTTAGATACTTGATTTTGACATAAATGGACAGAGACCATAGATACATGTGATTACATTAGGGGATGGGACTTGTGGTACTGAGAGGTAGGGATAGGGTAGCTCAGAAAAAAAAAATGTGTTACAAGTAAGTCTCTTGTGAGCATATATTTGCTGCTTTCTCAAGAGATTACCTTGGTCTCCAAGCCAATCAGAAATCAGTTTATAGCTATGAAGTTAGAAGGAAAAACTGTTCCTGTCATCTACTTATAACATATTGAGTCAAAAAGCCAGAAAGTAAAATTTGCAGTTTCATATATAATCATCTTTTTGATTATACTATGTCATGGAAATGCTTGTCTTATTCCATAAATTGAAAATTATATAAATAAAAATAAATTAACTTAGATTCTAAATTTATTATTTTTTTTAAAAGCTAGGAAGACATAAAAAAAAGCAAGCTTCTACATAAAGGCTTATTACCTAGAGCCAAAATCACTGTCTTGATGTATATGACAAGTAGTTTACTGTTAAAAATTCAGTCAGAGGCAGCATTTCTGTCTTTTCTGTGTCCCCTTTGCTTTTTCTATGTCTCTGTTATTTCCAATGTTTTCTTTTCTTACTTCTGCCTCCCAGAGTACCTAGCTTCTTTCAAAACTCAGTGCTGTTGCAAGTCTTCCCTGATTTCAGCGATTGTTTGTGGTCTCTCTCTTGGAATTAATTTAAATTTACTTACTTTAAAAATATATTTTGGGGGCTGCCAGGTAGCACAGCAAGTAAGAGCACTGGCTCCAGTGTTGGGATGACCTGGGAATTGAATCCGGGCTCAGACACTTAGCACCCATCCAGAAACACCTGGCCGTGTAACCTTGAGCAAGTTACTTAACCCCGATTGCTTAAAAAAAAAAAAAAAAAAAAAAAATTATATATTTATATATAAATATATATATTTTCCCCCCCCCCCTCCCACTGGCCCTGGAGTCAGGAGGGCCTGAGTTCAAATCCGGCCTGACACGACGCAGTTATTAGCCGTGTGACTTTAGGCAAGTCACTTAACCCCAATTGCCCTACAAAAAAAGTAAAAATATGCTTATATTTATTTATCTAATTAAAATCTTTATTTCATTTATCTATCTAATCTAATTTTATCTTTTATTTATTTAATTAGATATTTATTTAATTAAATATTTTTCCATTTATTTATTTTATTTTATTAAATATTTCTCAATTACATGTAAAAATTTATTTAGCATTCATTTTTATAATGATTTTTTTTCTTTTTGAAGGGGGCAAGGCTGAGCAATATGGGGTAAGTAACTTGCCCAAGATCACACTGCTAGGAAGTGTTAAGTGTCTGAGGCTGAATTTGTACTCAGGTCCTCCTGACTCCAGGGCCAGAGCTCTCTTCAATGCACCACCTAGCTGACCCTAGCATTCATTAAAAAAAAAAAAAATTGAATTCTACATTCTCTCTCTCCCTCCCTGTCCTCCCTACCCTAGAGAAGGCAAGCAATATGATATCAATGAAGTATGTGAAGTCATGCAAAATATGTTTTCCTTTTAGTTATGTTGCAAAAGAAGATAAACACGTACACACAACTAAAAAAATTAAGAAAGTAAAAGAAAAATAGTAAGCCTCACTCTGCATTCAAAGTTGATCAGTCCTCTCCCTGGAGGTAGATAACATTTTCCATCATGGGTCTTTTGGAATTGTCTTGGATCATTGACTTGATTGGAGTAGCCAAGCCTCTTTGAACTTACTTATCTTAGGATAATAGATTTCAGAACTGGAAAGGACCACAGAGGCCATTGAAACTAATTCTTCCTCATTTTGCTATTGGGGGAAATTGAGGCAGAGAAAATTTAAGTGACTTGATAAGGGGCACAGAGCCAATGGTAAAGGCTGGCTTTGAACCTGTCTTTCAAAATCTAAGTCCAATTCCCTATCCATTCTGTCCTGCTGTTCCTCTTCTAGTATTTCTGTTTTTTTCTACCTCCTAGAAAGTGAGTTCCTTGAGGTCAAGAAATATTTCAGCTTTGTTTTTATATCACCACTATCTAGTAGAGTGCCCTACACATATTAGGCACTTTAATTAAGTAAAACTTCATTGCTGGGTTTTTGTTTGTTTGAAATAGGCTAATTGAACCCCCTGAAACAAGGGTGATAGCCGGAAAGTATAGAATTACATATACTGTGATTATCTTTTAACATGACAAATGTATGGATTTCTTTTGCTTGACTATATTCATTTCAAAGATCTTTTTAATTTTTTAAACTTATTTTTATTTTATTTTTAAATTTTCTTTTCTTTTCTTTTTATTTTTGGAGGGGGAAGGCAGGGCAATTGGGGTTAAGTGACTTGCCCAAGGTCACATGGTTAGTTTTGTGTTAAGTGTCTGAGGCTGGAAAAAGATCTTTTTTTTTTTTTTAAGTTTTGGGGACATGGTATCTAGTGAGAAAGTGAGAAGAAAATGGCAACTCGCTCCAGCATCTTTGTCAAGAAAACCCCAAATGGGGTTGCAAAGAGTTACATATGACTGAACAACACCCACATCATCAACATCATAAGGGATAGGGCTACGTGAGGGAGAAAAGATAGAAAAAAGGAACATTGAAGTGATTTTTTAAAATAATACACAGAAAAGAACAGAAGGAAATTCCAAAGGAATCACAGACAAACAGGACAACTTTGAAAGAAACATGTTGAGGTTATTATATACTTAAAACAAGATAGTGTTTCAAATATAATGTTATTTTCTATTACACTTTGTCTATGAAAATATTCTTTTTCACTATTGTTTCCAGTTCTTTTATGCTATAGAAGTACTGCTCTAAATATTTTGGTGTATGTGGTACCTTCCTTTTGACATTCACCTCCTTAGGGTAAATTCAGAATTAAAAAAAAATGTTCAGAATAAAGAATTACAACAAAAAAGGGTGGGCATTGAGACATTGTCATGCTCGGTGAATTTATTTGGTATCTTAAAATATCTTTTCAGAGATATTAGTCTATATCATAGCACATTCTGTATCTATCCATCTTTTTATTCAAATCAGCTGTCCTTGAGTTTCACTTAAAAAAAAAATAAAACAACTTGCATCATTGTTGCATGAGGATAAAACAGTATCCTACCCAGAACTGTCCTTGTTTCTACCAGGCTCCCTTTGCTACCTGAACATAAGAGATCTACCAGCCCCATAAGCAAGTAAGGATATTTCCTAATAAAATCTACTTCTTTTGATATTTCTTCTATCTTTTCAAAGGACAATGCATTAGCTTAAGGCATTTCTTATACACCCAGCATTTTCCTGTTGAAAGGCAAGATCAAAAGTACTGATTCTATTAAGTATATATGTTGGGTCAGTTTGTTCTCTAGTAAAAGAAGAAGGGAATGCTAAGGTTTAGCCTATTTCTATGTTTTCATTTCAATGATATTGATATTGACAAGGATAGTCATCTTGGTGATGGGGGTATTAATGCTTATCCTGATTAAATACATTAACCGAAAGCTTAAAAGGGTACTAGAAGCTATTAATAAGGTTATAAGTTACCTCTTTCTCACTCTCAGCCTCTCTCTGTCAATCCTTCTCTATACCCATACCCATATATCTTCTCTCTCTCTCTCTCTCTCTCTCTCTCTCTCTCTCTCTCTCTCTCTCTCTCTCTCTCTCCTTCCTTGTCTCTCTTCCCATCCTTCCCCCTCTCTATTTATATCCTTCTCTCTTTCCCTCTCTCTTCCCTCCCTCTCCCTCTTTCCCCCTCCCTTTTTTCCTCTCTCTCTCTCCCCCTGTCCCCCTCTCACAATATAGCATGTATACATTATATATAGTATGCACATATGTAATAGTATATATAGAATATATGGTACATATAACACATATAATATATCTATTTATCTAGACCTATGATTTCATCAGTGTAATTCCCAGTGCAAAAACTCCCTACACCAATTTAGATGGAAAATTCTTCTTCAATTTATAGTTTTAGAAACACTAAAGGAAGTAAGTAGCTCCCTTAGTCATATAGCTAGCATGTGTGAGAGAATGGCTTAGACTCAGTTTTCCTGACTTCGAGACCAGCCTTTTACCCAGCACACAATGCTGCTTTTCATGTACATACCATTTATCTGTTACACACCCACAAGATTTCTAGCTCAATGACAGGCATTACTCATGTTTCTGGAAAGGCAAAGACCAGACAAACTTGAGAACCAAAACATTTAAAGTAAAAACTATAAAGACTCTTTCCTTTAAATAATTTTCATGTATTCCATAAATTGAACTTGGTAATTTAAATTATCTCCTGTCTCCCGCTCCAGCCCCCATAGCCATTGTTGAGGATAGCAATAACTCTGGAAAAGGATCCCATCTTCCTTATCATCACCAATACTGACTGCTAAGCAAAGACCAGTGACTGGCAGGTAAGCCCTGAAGCGCTGGTAGTGACAATTTCCTACCAGACCAATGACCCTGATTTCACAGTTCATCTATTCATTATCCTAGGAAGTAACTCCCATGCATATGTGGCCTAGTACTTGCTTCTGTGGGTCCTTCATTCATGGCTATTGAGGAGCCAGAAAAGGAAGTTTGTATGTATAGTTTCTTATAGCACAGTCATATTTCCTTATATTCATGGGCCATGAACTTGTTTGGTCATTCCCCAATCAATGGGGTAACTGCCTCCCACTCCCCAGTTCTTTGCTACAAAAAGTGTTGGCTTAAGTATTTTGATATATGAAGTACATTCTTTTAGACTTTCACCTCCTTAAGGAATATGCCTAGAAGTGTTATGCATAAACCAAAGGGTATTGACATTTAATCCCTTTCTTCACATGATCCCAAATTGCTTTCATAATGGTTAGGCCAATTCACAGGTCCACCAATAATACAGTAGTGTCCATCTTTTCACAATGCTTGCAAAATTGACTTGTCATTTTTTGTCATCTTTGTCAATTTACTGGGGGTGAAGTAGGATGTCAGAGATGTTTTGATTTGCATTTCTCTTATTATTAGTGATATGGAACATTCTTTTATATCAGGCTTGCACAATTCTTTGGCAGATACAGATTGTGTACTCCTGTTCTATATGGTTGTGAAAAGCATGTATTCTTTCCCTGACAACTATTCTTATCCTGTGACCATTTATCTATAGCAGAATGACTTGTGGTCTTAGGTATTTGTATTGGCTGCATATATATATATGTATACATATATATGTATATATATATATATGTATATCTGACCCTTAATAAATCTTTTCCTAATTATAAGCCATCTGCCTTCTCACTTCAGTTGCATTAATATTGTTTATGTAAAATCTTGTTCCATTTCATGTAATCTTAACTACCTATTTCATCTTTTCTAATTGCCTCTATTCTTGGCTGGATTGAAAATTCACTTCAGAGATTTGAAAGGTACCTGATCTTGTATTCTTCTAATTTTTTTTTTAATGGTATGATCTTTAATACCCAGGTAGCATATTCATTCTGAGTTTATTGAGCTGTAAGATGGAAAATGTTTGTCAAAACCTATTTCCTGCCAGACTTCTTTCCAGTTTTCCCAGAAATTCTTGTCAAATAGGAACTTCTTTCCTATGTAATTTATGTTTGGGGGCTTATTGAATACTGGGTTATTATGTTCAATTATTTCTGATTCTTGTCTAGTCTGTTCCATTCTTTCATATCTACTGTGTTCCATTGTCAGAGATTATTAATAGTACTATCATCTGGGTGTACCATCTTTTTTTTTAAAGTATAGAAAATAATAAAGGAGTAAAAGAGATCTGGAGATAGCATTTTTATACCTGAGTCATACAACACCAAATATGCTTTAAAATTAAATATTATTTTTTGCCTTTTGGAGGGCAATTGGGGTTAAGTAACTTGCCCAAGGTTACACAGCTAGTTGTGTGTGTGTGTGTGTGTGTGTGTGTGTGTGTGTGTGTGTGTGTTAAGTGTCTGAGGCTGGAACCGAACTTGGGTCCTCCTGACTCCGGGGCCAGCACTTTACTCACTGAGCCACCTCGCTGCCCCTAAAATTAATTTTTAAAAACAAATTCAGCTGAATTGGGAAGAGATTCACTGGATACTATCCCATGTGGGGAGGAGATAGAAACCATGACATAAGGTCCTCCATGATATAACTTCCTATTATTATTCTTACTAATGAAGCGGTTCTTCCTATTCTGCTGAAGGACTGGCAGTACTTCTGGTATCCCTTAAATTTCAGCACTCTGAGGCACAACATGGTTGTCCTATGTTGGTTACATGGTAGAACAAAGAAAAGAGAAGTTTGCCATAGAGAGCAGTAGGCAAATCAAGACAGGACAGTGCAGTTTGGTTGGGCCAGTTCCATAGGGGTATCAATGCAATGGAAACAAGGAATCAATGACTCCATTTTCTCAATGAGTTATATAAGGAAGTCATTGAAGATGACCCTGTTGAATTTCTTGGTCTAATCTGGTTTATCTATGATCACATACACATGACCTTAATGAGAAGGAGTAGGGAGCTATATGCAAAATTATACAATCAGTTTATCACATAATACTCCAGTTCCTACATTCAGTGGTTTTGTCATTGATGTTCCCCACATGACAGTTCATCTCCCATCTTTGCACTGGCTGTCGCCTATACTAGGAATGCACTCCTTTCTGGCCTCTGCCTTGCTGAACACCTTACCTCCTTCAAGAAAAAGCTCAATCATTATCTTCTACATGAGAACTTTCCTGTCCCCTCCAATGTCTAAAACTGCCCATTAAGGCAGTTTGGTGGTGCAGTTGATAGAGCTCTAGACCTAGTATCAAGAAGGCCTTGAGTTCAAATTAAACCTCAGTCACTTACTAGTTGTGTGACCCTAGATAAGTCACTTAATCTATGTCTACATCAATTTCCTCATTTATAAAATGGGATGATGATAGCACTAACCTCCCAAAGTTGTTGTAAGGATCAAATGGGATAATATGTTTCTTTCCTCCTTATACTACCTTCTATTGATTTTACACACACGCATGTGCATATACCATATGTATGCATGTATACATCACACACATCACAATACACATATGTGACATATGATATATATGTGTGATATATGATATATATATACATATATCATATATATCACATATCATGGGCAGCTAGCTGGTACAGAGGATAGAGCACTTGGCTTGGAATCAGGAAGACTCATCTTCATGAGTTCAAATCTGGCCTCAAACACTTACTAGTTGTGTTACCCTGGGCAAGTCACTTCACCCTGTTCCATCAATTTCCCATCTGTAAAATGAGCTGGAGAAGGAGATGGTAAACCACCCCAGTATCTTTCCAAGAAAATCCTAAAAGGGGCCAAAAAGAGTTGGACATGACATAAACAACTCAACAGCAAAAAAACATATAGCATGTTACCAATAGGATGTAAACACCTGAAGAGTTTGGACTGTTTCACCTCTGAGCTTTGGTCCCCATCGTCCAGTATGGTGAAAGTGCTTGGTGAATACTTATTGAATGATTTATCGTAGCCTTCAGAATCCTGGTATAAAAGAAGGAAAGCACTTGGATTTCATAAACTAATTGGAAGAGGAAAGAAATACTCGATCTATAAAATTCTGAAAGAAGAAAGGAAACTCAATAAAGATGTTTGAAGATTTTTGAAGTCATTTTGGCTCTTATATCTAACAAGAGGAATGCCATGAATGAGGAGACTCACCCCCACTGATCCCTGATCAGCTTAGGCTTGTTTGGTGGCTGACTCCTTATGTCAGGGATAGGAAAAACCATCATTGCCCCCATTCATTCTCAATTTCTGAATGTCAACTGAAATGCAGGACCAAGAAGAATGTGAGACTTATGGAAAGAAAATAAAAACAAGGCAGCTAAGTGGTACAGTGAACAGAACTCTGGACTTGGGGTCATCGAGACAAGTTCAAATTCTTTCCCAAACACTTACTGGCTATCTCATTGTGGGTAAATCACAAACTTTGGGAATCTGTTTCCTCATTTGTAAAATAGGGATAATAATAGCACTTAGACCAAAGGCAATAACATGTGTAAACCAGCCTGCAAACCTTTAAGAACTGTATAAATGCTAGCTATTATTATTTGACAAAATGAAACCCTATGCAATTATTAGTATAAGGTAGAATAAACATGTTAGGCTGAAAGGAGGAAGTAAAACATCTGGAAGATAAAGGCCAAACTCTGAGCTCGATTGGAAAGAATTTGCTTGACATGAACATAAAATCCAAATATAAAACTGGTGTCTAATCTCGTCTTTGTGGTTTCCATCTCGATTTCTTCCTGACCTGCCAGTTTTCCGTTCTCTTCTTGCAATGAAGAAATACCTCCAGGTTTGGGACAATCTCTTATTTATCTTGTTGCCAGCTAGTGTTGTGCATCTGCCCAAGTCTTCCCTACCCTGCAGCTCTCCCTAAACAGTGGGTAACATGCTTCTGGAGACTCAGGTAGGACTTTAATGCATGGGGTGATGAGATTAGACAGTTACAAGTAGTAGCAGATTTAATGTCTATTATCAGCCACCCAGGGTACTCTTTGGTATAATTTGGGCAATTTGTGAAGAGGAAGAGAGAAGAAACAGAGATCTTGCTACCTTCTTCCATTTGTGATTCTTATAGTTTGGTTAGTAATGACAGATTTTATATTTATCTCATCTTGGTGTTGAGCATGGTGCATCTAGGTTTCAAATAAACTCCCATTAGGTGGTTAGCTAAATTATTTTAGTGTCCAGGAATGAGGCAACCAGTATCATTGAATGAACATACATCAGAAATGGAGTTCACCCCTCTCACTTATTTTATAGAGGAAGAAATTGGGTTGCATAGAGGGTAGGTGACCCACCTAAAGTCACACAGCTCATTTAGCTCACTTCAAATTTTGGTTCAAGGACTACTTCGCACAGGAAGCTTTTCATCCAGTAACGCATTTATATTATAATACTCAGTATTAAACTGGGGTAGCTAGGTGGCACAGTGGATAAAGTATTAGTTATAGAATCAGGAAGACCTGAATTCAAATCTGGTCTCGGATACTAGCTGTGTGACCCTGAGCAAGGCATTTCATTTCACCCGTTTACCTCAGTTTTCTCATCTGCAAAATGGGGATGGTAACAATGGCACCTACCTACCAGGGTTGTGAGGATCAAATGAGAGAATTATAAAGCCCTTAGCACAGTGTCTGGAACATAGAAAGCATGACATAAATGTTAGTTATTATTACTATTTTAAATAAATGCATGCCGAATTGAGTTGAATTGAATTGTGGCCAAGTCAGGACTAGAATCCAGGTCTCTGGTGCTATTTTTATTACAACCTGGTAGGTAGATTATTCTCTCTCAGTGAGCACTGTTGGCTTAAAGTAACATGGACCATGAAATGTAAATATAATATAAATCTTCTAATTAGTTATAACATAGAAAATGTTTAATATAAATATTTATATTTCTATTAAATCCTCTAATTAAATATAAAATCCTCTAATTAGTTAAAAATGAAACCAAATAAACACAAGATTTAGGAATCATATTTGATTTAAAGTCAGTGAGGAGGAGGAGGAAGATAGGAAGGAGGTAGAGTAGGTGAGTCCACCAACATACATTAACTAACAATTATTTTTTCTTTGGGGTATCACCTTCTAAAAAATCAACCAGTATTATTTTTCTGTTCACTGGGGTGATTGTCCTGTTCATAGCACTTCTTATATGAAAAGATGTACCTGATGGCCCAGAGACCCATAAGATTCTCAACTCACAGAGCCTAGATCTGATAGGCTTCCCTAATTCATGGGCAATAAATTTCAATTATTTCTCAGGTTCTTTTAGTCTATGCCATTTTCAAGTCTATTGTCTGAAGCTGAGCCTATATAGACAAAGTAAGTTGGACAGCCAAAGGCCGTTCAATACCCCAGATCTGTCCTATTGAGATGAATCCCTGGCAAGAAGACAAAAGCTTGCCCTGAATTTGCACTCACTTATGTCCCTTGCAAAATGATCTTCTAGCTTTTTCTTGAGTATAATTCCTGTCCCTCCCAGTTACAGGGATCAAAGATCAGGCTGTCTGTGACTTGAATGTTTTGGCACAATTGATACCAAAGGTAGTTCTACTACAGAAATGCTTTGGAATTCAAAAGCACAGGCCCAGGGGCAGCATGTAAATAGTCCTGCACATGCTATGTCCATCAATAAGCAAATGGTAGAGGCCAGGCTGTTAGAGATGAGAGGCCCTGATAATGTATAGGCATAGGCTTGTGATCTTTCGGAAGCAGCCTTGTGTGTATCCATGCTACTTGTAAGGTCCAATGAGTTTGATCTATATCAACCAGCATCTAGGAATGGTCTGATGCTGGTGAGGTGAGTCTCACCCCTCTCCCATCCCTCTCAGATTATCATTACACTGAGGGAACTCTAATGTGATTCTACAGCTAGCATGTTTGAGTAGGACCTTGTGCCTCAAGAAATTCTACCCCTACTGTGCCTGCAGTTCCTCCCTAAATTAGCCCTTTGAGAGAATTTGTCTCTCCCTATGATCAGAGCCTCTGGTGTTGATGCAACGGAGAAGCATTTTATACAGTGTCCCACAGAGTGGCAGAAAGTCAGTGAGGTGCTAATCTGTGCCAATCTGTAGCTATAGAGAATACATAATGTGTTTGACCAGAATGTGCTAGTCAAATTGTGAGGGAATCAACTGAAGGGAATCAACTCTTATTTAGCTTGTCCTTGGGAGAAAAAGACAATATTCTTTATGTATTCCCCCCCCCCCCACACACACAACCCTTTATAAAATTCCTTATAGAACTTAATACTTTGTTCTGCATGCAGTGGGTGCTCAATAAAGACTTAGTTACCTTGATGGCTTACCATGCTGCTCCCATTCATTGGTTTGATTCAATCCTATATTTCAATTCATGTATAGTAGACTTGGGCACATGGTAGGTCTAAACTAACAAAGTAAAATAGAGGACTGTGAAATGCCAATAGAACTATCCTGGGTCCCACAATCATTCTTTTGATGGAAATATCCATCATGAGTGCATGACTCATTCCCCTCCCAGTCTCTGAGCAGCCCAGAAAGATGTCCTAAAGCTCCAGCACCTTACTTATGGGAGAGCCTGTCAAACCATCACACAGAGTTAATTTCCTCTTATTTTTTAACATACTTCTAATTTAGGTGATGTGAGAGATTTTAGAGCTGAAAGGAAATTTAAAAGCCTAAAAGTCCAGGCTCTTAATTTTGCATATGAGGAAATTAAGACATAGAGAAATTAAATGATATCTACAGCAATAAGTAGCTGCATTTATTTTGTTCAGTTGTTTTTCAGTTTTGTTCAATTTTTCATAAGCCCATGTTGGATTTTCTTGGCAAATACACTGGAGTGGTTTGCCATTTCCTTCTTCAGCCCATTTTACAGATGAGAAAATTGAGGTAAACTGGGTTAAGGAATTACTCAAGGTCACACAGCTAGTAAATGTCTGGGACCAGTTTTGAACTCAGGAAGATGAGTCTTCCTGAATCTAGGCCCAACTTTCTATCCACTCTACCACCTAGCTGCTTTATATAATACTTTAAGATTTGCAAAGCGTTTTAAAAATATTAGTTTATCATCACAACCATTATTAGTACTATTATTATTCCCATTTTACAGGCAAGGAAACTGAGGGTGAGAGAAATAAAATGACAGGTTCACTGAACTAATAAGTATCTCAGGTGAGATTTGAATCCAGATCTGACCCCAAGTCCAATGCCATTGTGCTATGCACTCCTTGCTGGTTTTTAAGTTCCATGTAAGTAGCAAATTCAAAAGTGGGAGAGAGATTGCTATAGGAAGACACACTAACAGTAGTTGAAGGTAGCAGTTGACATCACAGCAAGGGAAGAGACAGATTAAAATCACTCAGAAAGTCATGGAGTCTCAGCCATTTTACATGAGGGCAAATAACAATAAACATGCTTCAATGAACCCTGAAGACATGTCTGTATCATTTATAGCATAGTATAACGATTGATTTCATGATGATAACCCTGAGTCATCAAAAATAGGCTAAAAACTCTGCCTGACATGATAGATTTAAGAAACGAGCAAAGTATTGAATACATATTATAAATATTTCCATGCAAAATGGTTAAATTATTTAAAATGTTTCAGTAATAATAGTCTTACATTGCTAATCACAGCTTTGCTCACCGGAGTGGTGAGAGAGTTGGAGACTTTGCTATTTGAGAATCCTTTAAAAGAATTGAGTATGTTTAGCTTGGAGAAGAGAAACATTGTGGGAAACTCAAGAGCTGTCTTCATGCTTTTGAAAGGCTGTCGTATGAAAGAGGGATGACTTACTCTGACTGGCCCTAGAGGGCAGAAGAAGAAGCAAGCCTAGAAACTGCAAAGAGAGAGATTTAGCTGAATGTCAGAAAAAAAATCCTCCTTCTAATTGGAGGTCCATTAAAATGAAAAAATGGCTTGGTTTTTAACTAATTAGAGGATTTTATATTTCATGTTCTGTGTTATTTTAAACCAACTGCACTCACTGAGAGAGAACAATCTACCGATGAGGGTGTAATGAAAAGAACACTAGAGGACTGGATTCTACTCCTGACTTGGCTACAATTCAATTCGACTCAGTTCAGCATTTATTTATTTAAAATAGTAATATAATGCGAGTGGATTCCCCTTCACTGGAAGTCTTCAACTCATCACAGATGGGTGATGTGTTAGAGAGGATTTTTGATTTGGTATATGCTGGACTAGATGGCATGACGCAGTTAGGTGGTACAACGCCTAGAGCACTAGCCCTGGAGTCAGGAGAACCTGAGTTCAAATCTGGCCTCAGACACTTGACATACTTACTAGCTGTGTGACCTTGGGCAAATCACTTAACGCCAATTGCCTTGCCTTCCCCCCTCAAAAAAAAGCTCTTTGTAATCTGACCTCAATCTGTGTAGCACCAAAGCAATATTCATAGTGCCAGTGGTCACAATAAATATACTGGTATAGTGCTCGATTGCAAAATATAACAGACTCTGTTATATTTTATATAGAAGACAGAAGCAAAACATTTATTCAGACATCAGAAAATCAAATCCCAACACCAGGAAACTGAATCCATCATAGCAACATAGAAGTTAATGCACCACAACATAGCAGAGAGCCACACCATCCTTTAGCCTTCCCACAAACCAACACAAGCCTAGCTATCACAGCAAGTGACAAACAACCAGCTTTTACTCACAAGCCTGTCTGTCTCTTTTGGAAGTGTGCTCTCCTCCCTACCATCTAGCTGGCTCTGACTCCCTGCTTCCTGTGGGCTCTGCTCCACCCTTCAGCAAACTCCTTCCACCACAGGCTCCATGTGATTACATTCCGCCTATTAGGGGACAGAATTTATTTTCAAAGCAGGGAAGGTCTTCAAATTCCCTTAGGCTTATTAAGGGGCAGAGAAGATCTTCAAATTCCCAATACCATTACATTGTGTTTTTTTCAGTCTCATTATATACCTTTCCCCTTCCTATACTCTATAATTTAGCACAACTGGATTTTTTTTTTTTGTCTCTCACACATAAGATGTTTCATCTCTTACCTCCATGCATTCAGATTGGCTGTCCTTCATGCTTGTAATGCATATGTCCTCATCTTCACCTCACAAAATCCCTTATTTCCTTTAGGACTCAAATCAAGCAATCACCTTATACAGGAGACCTTTCCTGAGCTTCCCAAGTGCCCTTCTTTCCCTAGCTACCTTGGTTTTATTTTGTATTTATTCAGCATATACTTATACATGTGCATATCATATATAAAGTTCTTCATCTTTGTCTTTGTTCCCCTAGTGCCTGGCACATAGCAGGGGCTTAATAGTGCTTGCTAATTGGTTGGCTCTGATGTCCCTTCTGCCTCTGAAATTCTGTGATTCTGTGAAACCAGAAAGCAGTATACTAATGTGACTTGTTTCTGAACCTTGTGCCTACTTTCTTATCTCTCTAAATTCCTTATGGGCTTGTCTAGGGCTAACCATAGGAGACCACAGGTGCACGTTCCATGTCATTTCCCCCCCATATCATATCTATATTTTTCCCCCCCATATCATTACTATAATTTAGTGATAGAGACTGAATCTATGATTTTGTTAGCTTAGGGAACTTTCTCTATTAATGTTGGTCAGCACATTCTCAGCAACTTTTTAGTCTCAGGGAGTTGCTCAGAGAACTGAGATGTTGCTGAGTCACACAGCCTGTATGTTATATGAATTATGTGTAATATAGTGCTATGTATGATATAACATAACTGTCATTACTTCCAAAAATCCCTGGTGTACTTGCTCACTTCCCTGATGCAAATTATAACCCCTTACTGAGCAATAAACATCTCCATGGGATTTTCAACTTAAATATACATTTTAATACTGCAAAAATTTTAAGCACTACAACAGTGGAGATAGTTTGCTTTTAGGCATTCTGACTTGTTCCCCATTTAAATGTGGAAGGGGGCTAAAAATGGAGAGAAACATTGAGTTGTTTTCAAGGGTATCAATTTTTCAAGATTCATGATCTAATTAGTGTGGAAATTCCTTCCACACCTGAGTACATAGTTTTCATGAGTTGCTGTTGATGAAAACAAACTTCTCCTTCCTTCCTTCCTTCCTTCCTTCCTTCCTTCCTTCCTCCCTCCCTTCCTTCCTTCCTTCCTTCCTTCCTTTTTCTCTTTTTCTTTTATCTCTAGCTATATTTATGCATATAGATCACATATGATGGGTATGATAGATATATCTGTATATATGTACAACTGTCATATATATATGTATGTATATTTATATGTATACATATATAAAATGTCATTTATAGACATGCATAATTGATTGTTTTCACCAATAGCAACCTGTGAAGACTGTATACCAAGGTGTCAAAAGAGTGTCCACACTAATGAGATCATGGATCTTTGAAAGTATTGAAACTGTTGATAACTCAATGTCTCTCCAAACCTAGCTATATAGGGATATTAATATATCACTGTATCTAGAGCTATAGGTGTTTATCTATCGATAAATATAGATGATATCTATAGATATGCATATAGGTAGAAATACATATATACATACATTATGGGAAGGTATTTTTAATATTTAAATTATTTAAAATGAATAATTATTAAAATGAAAATAAATTTAATAAATTAAAATAATATTTTAAAATCAATTAATTAATAACTATGTATTGACTATTTGGACAGCATGCTGAATGCTTTGAACTTTTTATAAAAAAATCAGTTTTATTGATGACTAAAAAAATAACAGCTTCCAGAACATTTCCTTATAACCCTAATTCCTTTTGCACCTACACACAGACTCCCCCCTTGTCACAAAGAAAATCACTTAAGTAAAACCAATTAATGCATGGGCCATGTCTGCCAATGTATATGACATTTCTGTATTTCCTCATTTTTGACAAAAGAAGGGAAATGTATCTCATTACCTTTTCTCTGGAATCAAAATGATTTGCTATCTTTGAGTCTGGTCACTGATGAATGTTGTCTTCATGTGTGTCATTGTGAGGTGTTCTCCTAGTTTTGATTTCTTCTGTCTGTACTAGTTATTATAGAGCTTTCTCATGTTTCTATTATATTTGTCAAGTCTTTGGGATCAAAAATATACTCTTATATTAATACATTTCAATTTGTTCAGTCATTACCCAACTGGGTGACATAGACTTTCCTTTTTTTTTTTTCCTTCCTAGCACTTAGCCTTTAGTCTTATCAGTAACCATTTAAGATACTAGGGGTCTGCTTGCTGACCCTAGTGATAGAGGCCCATTGATTTAGAGTGAGAGACCTGGCACTAATTTAGTTTAACCCTCTCATTTTACAGATGAGAAGACTGAGTCTCAGAGGATTTAAGTGACTTGTCCAAGATCATACACAATTACACAAGGTCACAGTGAATCTGGGATTCCCAACCAAATCCTCTGACTTCAGTTCTGTTCAGTACATTTCACTTCCCCCTTTTCACTGGAGGACCCATCCCCTTTCTACTGTGCCATTGAAGCACCCTTGTCATTTCTTGGACTTTCTTTGACTTCATCTATATTCAGCTCTCTCCCCAAAGGTGAATGGTTGCCATTATAGTCATTCACTAAGAGATTAAAAATATCTTTTCCTCTTAGGGATAGTTTGGTATAACATTAGAATAAAATACTTGTCAGTCTTGTGAGGAACATCTGAAGATAAATGAGCTCAAATGCTCATCAGCACAGGGCATACTTCTGGGACTGTAAAGCTCACATGCTTGACACCTCAGGGACAGGGAACACATTGAACCAGTGGAGTCACTTTAAAATATTAAATTCCCAGAACTACTTAGAAGGTATCATGCACTTGTGACCAAAAAAAGATGTTAGACTTCGGTGAGCAGATGACAACCTAGTTAGTAACTAGTGCTTGTTCCATAACCATAAAAGAGCTGGAGAGAAATGGAATCAGATCCCCCAAGTCTGGCCAAAAGATCCTACGAGTTTCATTTTGCCACTGAGACATTTGGTTAATGGTTTTTCCCCTCACCCATGGATTTAAATATTATTGCCAACTGACAGCTTCTTCCCTTGTTAAGATATGGAGCAGTGAAGCAGGGAGAAGCCTTCTTGGAGCAGTTCAGGCCTCCGGTTCTTGCCCTTTATATATGAAGAAAGTAAGTTCTCTGAATAACTTGGAGGAAACAGCTTTGTTTTCTAAACTACTAATGAAGCAGTCAATCAGCAAATGTTTATTAAGCATCCACCACATGCCAAGCACTGTGCTAAATGCTGGGGATTTTAAAAAGAAGGCAAAACCAGTCCCTATACTCAAGGAGCTTACACTGGAATAGGGGAGATAATGTGTGAAAAATAAAATAAAAAATGCTATGTACAAGATTCAGACAAAGTAGTTGGAAGGTGACCCCAGAAGGGAAAGCTCTGGCAGTTGGGGGAAACCTAACTGATTTAATCATGCACATAGACTTAACAAAGTCAGAGAGCCAGAATGTGAACTCTGATTTCAAATTCAGATGATTACACCTTACATCCCCAGAAGAGAAATCTTCAACATTTTCACTGGCCAATAAATAGGCTTGCTTGTATCTCTTCTCTCCTGCTTTGCTAATCAGTCCTAGGACAGGTCCTCTTTACCACTCACTGGGACTACCATAGTAGTCTCTTAACAGCTCTTTCTGCTTCTTCTCCCTTACTCCTCCAGTCCATATCCATTTTGAAACAACCCATCTTATGGTCCTTTACTCCCATGTTCCAATGTCTTTAGCCACTACCTGTTGTCAGGAAGCATGTGGCAAAGTAGAAATCGTGTAAGAGTTCAAATCAGAGGTTCTGGATTCTAACCTTATCTCTCTGCTTGCCACTTGTGTGGCCACTAATCTCTCTGTGCCTCTGTTTCCTCATCTGTGAAATGAGGGGGTGAAACTGGATGCATTGTAAGATCTTTTCTTGACTTAAATGTGTGAT
Organism: Petaurus breviceps papuanus; assembly: GCF_028583685.1. NCBI lineage: Eukaryota > Metazoa > Chordata > Mammalia > Diprotodontia > Petauridae > Petaurus > Petaurus breviceps. Next base: position 8,698,692 of record NW_027186457.1, on the reverse strand, counting down.
CCAATGAGTAAAGTTCAAATGATTTTGCTTCACCTTTGAGCCCTTCACATTCCGAGAACATTCTGCTTTTTCTGTCTTATCTTCCATGACATATTCCTCTGAATATGCTCTTGTGCTTCAGCCAAACTATATTACTCTCTGAATCCCTGCTCTGCAAATGTGACCTGTACTTTGAATCTTGGTAGCTCTGTTTAACCCCATTCCAAATGTTTGGCGCATACTCTCCCCTTACCCCCACCCCTACCCATCTTTACTTGCTGAATTCCAACCTTTAAAGCCCAACTCAGAAGCCTTTCCTCAGAGAATTTGTCTAGAGTTTGTTTTTTTTATCTCTCTGATGCATTTATTACCTAATATTGAATATTATAACCATACTTCTTTCTTTTGTAGCACATGTAAGCTCTGAAGGTACTTTTCTAACCTATCAGTGTTGGCAGGACGGTCCCTGGAGCACAGTGGTTAACCCTGAGGAGTTGGGAGGTATCTTACTAATGACATATAGTACTCATGGGCTCCCACTGGTGTGTTTCCTACCATGATTGCCAGGTGACATCAGTTAGTCAACCGAACTTAGATACATTTTTGGAAGGGTATTGAAGGGCAGTGAAGTTGTAGTAAGGAGAGTTTGTATAAAATATCTCCTTGATCCCTCCTCCCTCAAAAATAAGTCTATGACACATGACACACTTCCCCACAAATACATATGGGGAAAGTGGGATCAAGCTTAAAGATCCTGTGTGTCAAAGGGGAAGCTTATCACTGCTGGAAGTACTTTTGCTGCAGTACTCAGGGTTCTCCCCTTAAGTTAAATGATGATGTTTTCTGTTGAGCTCTTTTTGTAGCTGTGACTCTGTATGCAGTCTGTGTTTGGTTTTTGATTCAGACCCTGCCATCAACCAATTTGAGGATGCCTCTAGGATGGCAATGGGAAGATGGGAAGTCCTCTGAACCTCCAGAGTTCACTATTTCCTCTTCTGATTAAGAGGTTTGGGAAGGGGTGGCTAGATGATGCAGTGAATAGAGTGCCAGCCCTGGAGTCAGGAGGACCTGAGTTCAAATCCTGCCTCAGACACTTAACACAAAAACTAGCTGTGTGACCTTGGGAAAGTCATTTAACCCCAATTGCCCTCACCCCCCCCAAATAGAGTTTTGGGAAGAGACTGAGCATGAGACTGAGGGAGGCTGAGATCTCTGCTTCCCCACCACAATAGATTCCTTATTAGGGGTTTAGCTCAAACTCTCTCCTCTCTGCTTGTTCAGATCTCTTGGTTCTGAACTGGACAAGCATATTATAGGCAATCCATGAGACTTGACTTGTATTTCCTTACCTATTAACTTCATTCCAGTTCATCAAAGGACTCTTCATACTTTATTTAAAACCACAGTATTTCATTGCAAATAGAAGTATTTACACCTTGCTCTAACCACTGCCTGATTGATTCAATCTAGACAAGTTCTCACTTGATAAACATATTAGTGCTAAGTAGGTGGGGTTGAAATCTACCCTTATCCTACTGCCAGAACATGAACTCTAGAACAGTGTCTTATCTGTGATTTGCATCTCTCCCAGGTGCTTCTTAGACTAAGGACTTAATAGGTGTTTATTGAACAAAGGAATGAATGAATGAATGAATGAATGAATGAATGCTAAAAGTGGTGAATAGCACAAAATGCCAGTAGCTCTCCATCCCCTGGCAGACATTGCATCTGTAACATAGCTGCTGAACTGGAAAATGATTGTTGTTATACTATTATACTCTCCACGATGTTCTAGGCTATACTCACTTTGACCCAGTTAATCGACACTATTTATAGGCTGATATCTTTGTGTTGTACCCTGATGGAAGTGGGAAGGGTGGGGGAATGAGGGAGTAACAGGGATGAGGGTGCAATGGATACCCTAAAGAGATAGAAATGATAGTCCTGGCCCTCGAGGTGCTATTAAGGAACAGACCTGTCACATAAAATAAAAGGTAACAGTTTCTTTTAGGAATCCTTATTTCTTTCTCACCCTCTATGCATGGTTGTACCTTAGGATTTTGTCTTAACCCTAACCTTAACTCTTTATTTTAACACATTCCTGTACTTGGTGATCTCATCAATTCCTATGAATTTAACTATTATTACTATTCAAAAGACTGCTGGATCTATATACCAGACCTTACCCTCTCTTGACCTTCAGTCTCACATTTCTGACTAATTCCTCCTCACTTGGATGTCCCATAGGCACCCTCAAACTCCAGAAACAGATTATGTCCAAGACAGAATTATTTGATGGTTTCTCCTAAATTGAACCTTCTTCTTAACTTCCCTTTTCTCTCTTAAATGATAAGGTTGAGTTGTCCATTTCTCCAAAGGTTAATCATAATTTCAACTTTAGCCACCAGTTATTCATCATTTGTGAGAATCAGGTTAAAAATAGCAATTCTTTTCATTAATTCTTCCACATTTCAAATAATGAAATTGTCATTATGGCAAGTCAAGAAATCATTAGCTATTCCAAGCCTAAGAAATGTTTGGAAAATTAAAGTTTCCCATCACCATTATATCCATGCCAACACTTAACACACTGTCTGGCACATAGTAGGAGTATAATGAATGTTTATTGATTGATTCATTGTTTCCTGAAATCTTGATCCTTCAGAGATATCATTGCCCCTATTTCTTCCTATTGATTTTCACTCAAATGCTTTCCTCTATGCTTTCCCTGTTCCCTGATTTTTAGTCTTCTTCTTATACAATGCTACTTGTCCCCTTCTTTTTCCCCTTTTGGATAAGTTATAGCCTTCTGAAGTCACATCCTAAACTTTGCTTATACCAAATCTCAGTGATAACTACTACACTCAAACACTGTTCCGGATTCTCATTATTTCCTGAAAAGAACTTCATTTTGGCATGGTGAGATTTTCTTATGAGATATGAAATCCCCTTGACAAGGTTAACTCCTTGGTAAAGTATGAATCTTTTGTTTTCTCCTAAGTCACATCATTGATCCCACATCTAGGATGACTGATCAATTTGCACCTAGTTCAGTCATCCGGATTATACCTTTAGACTTGGCCTTTAAAATAAGGAGACCAGAGAGATTGAGAAAACCAGAATCAGGTCAGACAGGGAAGCCTCTTCTGGAATGAGTCCCATTGTGGAATCATCCATTCCAGGAAACCCTGTGTGGCTTGAACTTGATGGCCTTTTAGGTTCCTTCTATCTCTGAGAATGTATGATTGTGTAATTATATCAGGGAATCATGTGACTTTAGAGATGTTATTCCTGACTATGTTGATGAATTCCTGCAAACCTCCTGCACCAAAAGAAGAGTTCCTGGTCCAATCCTCATGTACCCAAGGATCCAGGACAGAGAGGGAGCAAATGATGCCTAGTAAGGCACAGAGAAGCCATGAAAAGAAAGGATAAACCTAGACCTTGCCTTTGGTACTGAGTTATGTGAACTCTCTAGGTTCAAGACAGAGTCCACTCTAGTAATTCTGAGTTCTTTTTCAAACTGGAGAGGGAGGTGAAATACTGAAATCTAGAGAACTTTCTATATGGAGCTCACTGGAGATGGAAGGAGAGCTGTTTTGACTGTTCATGGACTTGCATATGAGTCCTTTTGTGTTAAAAAAAAAAACAGATTAGAAACTCTCCTATATTTTATGTCTTGTTTCCCTTAGTACTTGCATGGTTGCTGAGGAGACCTAGACATGAAGCAAATTCTAATTTTTTTTTACAGGGGAACCATGGGTGAAGGGGTACAAGCAGAAGATCAAGAGAGAAAGGTTCATAATTGAATCTAATCTGTGTAAACGTTGAGCTCTAGTTCTGGGCTTTACCTTTTGTCAGTCACATTTGTGAGGTCAGGTTTGTCTCAGCCTTAGGATCTCTCAATTAGATGCTTCTGAATGTAATTAGGTTTAATTTTTTGGAGGCTCTTTTCCTCATACTAACAGATACTTTCAATCATACAACACTCTGCACATGTGAAAGTTATCTAAAGGAAATCAACTTTAGCTCAGTGTATGTAAAGGGAAAAGACATAAGAAAATATGATGGAAATGTCAATTTGTAATGTTGAGATCTTCCTGCATCCAGGGCAATGTGTTCTCCTCTTTACCCTGTAATAAAATGAAGAAAAACTGACAATTTTATTTCAATGTTTCAATGGTTCCTGGATCTCAATGATGTATTTATTCTAGCAGTGTAGATGGCAATCCATCCACGTGTTCTCATGCTGTATGATAATTTTTGACTCTTGACCCTACCTATAGAAGCCCCACCCAACATACTAGAGGCCTTTGTCCAAATATCTTAACATTCTGTGGACCTGCCTGTCTGTTATCACTTGCTCTTGCTCAAGGCCTGTCCTTTTCCAGGCATCTTTACTTCCCCAAGTAGATGTCTGACTAATGATAACAATGAGCATTTATAAAACTAGGTCCTGATTAATACAAATAATGAATGCCGGGAAGTGGTGGCATGTATTCAAATTTGCACTATTTGAAGTTATGATCCTATAAAATGTGATAATTAGCTCCAGCATAATGGAAATATGAAGTGTAAATTCATAGGACATGACGATTCCAGGGGATTCATTATTCACATTGAGATTTAGTGGTATAGTACTTTAAGGTTTCCTAAGTACTTTATATCATTTATCTCAATTCATCCTCCCAACAACCCAGTGAGGTAGTTGCTACCATCATCCCCATTTTCAGATGAGGAAACTGAGGCTGACAGCAGTTAAGTAGTGACTTGCCTGAGAATGGCACACATTGTCATGCCCGAGGCAGGATTCAAACTCAGGTCTTCCTCACTGGGAGTCCCAAACTCTCACCATTGCGCCACCTGGCTGCCTCCCTTGAACATTATTGAATGTATCTTTTTCTTTGGGTCTTAGGAACAAGTCCCTTCCATAATGGGTAGTGGTGTCCTGTGACATCCTAATTATAAGAATAAGTATTTTTCCCCAGGGTAGGGAGAAGGAGGTTCACAGGAAAGGCAGATTACTTTATGAGGGAGGTATCCCATAAGAGTCTCTGCTTATTATATACAACAGGCTGTGTAAATATGGAGAGTCCCAGACTGAAATCATCAGGGAGCTTGTGTACAGATAACCCAGGTCACACATCCCTAGAGGCAAAGAGGATTAGCAAAAAGGCATCCCATTGTGGCCCTACAAAATAGGGTACAATTTCTTTCTTCCTTTCCTGTGGGCTTAGGACCAATGCTATTTTGCCATAGTTCTATTACTACATTTCTTTGTAAAAAGAAAAAATAAAACCCACAAGACTGGTAAATATGTAATTTTTGCAGCCTTTTCAGGAAATAAATTTTTGTGCCTTAGTGGCTCTGTTGCATTTAAATTTCCGCAAACAGTTGCAGTTATTAATGAGAGTAATATAAGTACAGTTTATTAAGTGGGCTCATGTATTATGCATGGTGTCTTACCTAGACTTTTATAACAAAGGTTATATTTATTTATTCATTCATTTACGTATCCATTTATTTATTTATTTAGTGGGAAGGAGCTTGCTAGAAATTTAGAGTTTGGAGAAGGAGAAAAGTTCTGGAGATGAACACACATGAATGCACTCGTATCTGATTAGCAAAATGGTTTTCGAACAAGCAACTAATAAGGAATGTCTTTAATTACTTTGCCATACACCATAACTGAAACTTTCTGCAGTCTAACAGATAGCATAAGAGTCTGTCATCAAAACAAATAGGGTTCCATTCAGTGCACTCTGGTCTTTAGTTAGCGAGGAGAAAAGGACTGTCTAGGCAGCATTTTAATAGCATAATGTTTGACAGACATTTCAGCATGTTAGGACACATCTCTGCTTACAGGAAAGAGCTTGGTGATATCTTTAACCTTCAAAGCTAATCAGAAATGTGAAAACTGAATAAAATGTGTTTGGATAGTTCCCCACTTTGAAGTATCACTAACCCCAGTATGTAGTGCTGAGATCGATTGTTTATTGTTTTGAATTCTTGATGTGTTTTCACTGTGCTAGCTAACTGTGATTACCATCTAATTAGTCTAAATTTCACTTGAGCTTAATAAGAACTTTCATCACTGGAGTTTTCTTGGCCTCTCAAAACAAGATTATTAAAGATTTCTCTATTATTTTTAATTTGTTGAATGCTTTAAAATAATTTATTAGTCATAATATTATTCCTGAGTTAAGTGGGTGGTAACTACTGCAATTTTATTTCCAAGGTTCAGGGACTGAGGTTGGTTAAATTACCTCTCACAAAGGCTCACGATTATCTAACAAAAATTAAGACCCAGACTCCCAGGGACAATGACTCTTAAAGGTTTGAAATGGACAAGGCCTCCATGCTTGGTCAAAAAGAATCTGCCAACTCCTTTCCTTGTCACAAGAGAATTAATCTGATCTTAGTTTGATTTGAATTACCCTTGGTTTCTGGTCTTCATTTCTTCCTCACACCATGTGACTTGGTCATGTGTGCTCAGTTCCACATTTCTGGCTTTCGTTGTTGAAGTTTAGTACTTAAATAAACTCATTGGCTGTCTCTTTGTATTCAGCATTCCAAGTCTCCTTCCACTTTTTTCCATTACATGAAGATAGATTCTCCTCTTCAGGACCCCACTTCCAAAATGGCAGTTTATGATGCTCTTTTTGTTTTGACATCTTCATCAACCAGTAGCCTTAATAAACAATGGTGGCCACCATGACCCTGATGCCCTTTGCTATTCTCTGTAATGGAAAGAGGTCCAGTTAATCCATTTATTCTCTAATAACCAATATCTGAGTGTTGGATGTTAATAGAGTAAGGATTGGTTTTTGGAGGTCTATGTGTTAATTTCAATAACTCAGATCATATTGACCTTGGTTAGAGAGTGTAAGTATAATTAGCATTCAATAAATCCTAGTTCTTCAGCAGCTAGAGACCAAAGAGGCTCTAAATGCTAAACTGGAAATCAGAGTTTGGTAGCAGTTTCTGATACTTCAATTTGACCTATTCATAGTATAATAAAAAGTGCTAAGAACCATACTATGCTATATTTTTGTACAAGCTTTAGTCTTGGATGCACCAATTTGTAGAAGATAGACTATTCAAATTATTAACAGTTAATTAATAACAATTATAGCTAATATTTATGTAGTACTTATTCTGTGCCAAGCATTGTGCTAAGTGCTTTACAATTATCATCTCACTCGATCCCCACAACAACAGATGAGGAAACAGGCAAACAGAGGTTAAGTGACTTGTCCTGGGTCACATGGCTAACAGGTGTCCAAGGCTGGATTTGAGTTGAGTTTCTCCTGAGACTCAGATCCATCACTCTACCCATTGCTCCATTTACTCACATGGTGGATGGAAATGGCTGTGTTAAATAAACCATTTCATTCAAGAGAGAGGATCTACTTCTTTTCTTGCAATATGAAAAATACTCAAGTGTTTGTGTTTATATCACTGAGGTGGGATTTCCACCTCTCTTTCCAATGACACAGATCTCAACTCATCCATGTCTGCCCATTCTACATGACTTTTGCCCATGATTTCCCATGAGCTTATACAAAGGGTCCATCCAATATCCTTGAGGCTTTTCATATTTTTGCTTCACATGATGAGGATACCAATGGAGCACATTGGTTAAATATTGGTTATTCCTTGCTTTGTCTGTGTGACCAATCAGTCAACGAGCATTTATTAAGCACCTAAAATATACCAGGTACCATCTTCTTGCATATTTCTGTAATAGCATCCTTTATACTGATTCCTACAATGGCAAAATGTGTGATATACTAGAATTTTAGGAATTCCTAAAAAGCCCTTTTGCCCCCAAAATGTACTTCTCCCATTTATTTACTTATGTGTGAGATTCCAAATGTAAAGATTAATTTCCTTGGACTCATCGTTCCTCCCTGAAAAAATACAGATAACTCCTTAGGGAGGTAACTCATGATAGAATATCAGTCATTAACACCTCATTGGATTTAAAGTTTGTCAGGTTCTTCTTTGGGAGTAGGTTTTGATAAAGAGGAAAAAGTAGAGAATATGAAAGCATGAAGTGTCTGAAGGAGGGGGCAAGATTTGACTAAAAGGAGAGAGACAATGTAGTCTGAGTATTGTTACTGCAAGTCTTGTCTAGGGTTAGTAGAGGCAAAACTGGCCAAGGACTATGTCCAAGGGCCCACTACTGAAAGCACCAAAGTGTTAGCAGGGCTTGGTCTGAGAAGAGGCAGGAAGTAGTATTTCAGCGAGGAATCAAAAACAAGAGGGGAAGCATGAAAGGCAAAAAGGTTGGTTACCTCCTCCCACAAGGAAGCAGGCAAATGTGAGGTGTGTCTAAGGTCTGCAAGCACTAATTTTTTTTTCAGTGATATGGGGACATTAGAATCCAAAGGACAAAGGAAAAAGACAGAGAAATATAAAGAAAGACAGACAAAGAAATATACAGAAAAAAAGAGAGACACAGAGATAGAGGTAGACACAGAGACAGAAAAATGGAGAAAAGAAAGACAGAGAAAAAGAAGAGACAGAGACATACAGAGGGAGAAGGAGATAGACATAAAGAGAGACAGAGTGGGAGGGAAGGAGGGAGGGAAAGAGAGAGAGAGAGATGGACATATACATATAGTGGGACGCGAAATGAAAGTCAACAAATATTTGATGGAGGTCTGCTGTCTTCTTTTGAAGTTTTTTTCCCATTATTAAAAGTGTCAGAGAATACATTGAAAAGAGGAAGCTGCTATTAACCATTTCTGGTCAATAGTGAATATTTAGAGTACTGAGCCAGATATTCACTTATCCATGGTAAAAAAGAAAATATTAATACAGTTGTCAAAATATGCAGTTTGCATAGCTATTTTGGACATATTGTGATCTGAATTATAAGGGCTCTATCTTTTTCCTGCTCTTCTCCCCAAGTGTACTGAAACTAAGGGAGTCTAACAGAATTGATGATTATAAAATTAGTAGCTCCTAGAAAGGAGAAACTAATGATGAAGTCATCTGCAAGCATCTTCTTCCTTCAGTTATTCTTGTCCCACCAGACATTTATTAAGTACTTATTGTATACTTGGCTGCAGGGGAAAAAGAGAAAAACTGAAAATATTTTTGCCCTTATGGCTGAGAATCTACTGGGGGCAGGGGTTTAATATATGCATAGGAAAGTAAATAAAAAACCAATACAAAGTGATTTCAGGGAAGAAAGGTATATAACAACTGGGCCACCAAGGAAGGCTACATATCAGCGATGGAGTGTGAACTGAGCATTGAAAAAAGCTGGAGATTCTAAGAGGGAATTCTTCCTTCCTTTGGAATTTCATTTCTTTAATGTGGAGTCTTTCTTCAGCCAGAATTTCTTTAACCAAGTCTTTATTGTAGTGGTAGTGATGGAGTAGTCAGTAATGATTTAATTTCTGTCCTTCCTTCTCTCCTCACTTCTGCATTTTTTCTTTTTCTTTGTCTGTATGCCCCAAAGGTGGGGGTAGCAGTGAGAAATCAGAGGGCAACACCTCCCCCCAAAACCACAGGCGTGGGCTTTCATTCAGAAATTCAGAAAAACGGAAATGAATTCTTTAAACCTAGGTGACCTCTCACAGTGTTTAGTTATCTACAGCAGCTGACTCTTAGAAATTGGCCTGCAATTTTATGTGAATATAATATGGGGAAATATCTGTCAGAAAGCTATAAAGTAGAATTTTATATATAGTGCATTTGTATTATATATGGTATATGTTATATACGTGCATATGTACATATTTGTGTGTATGTGTTTATATATATATATATGTATAATATAAAACCATGACCTTTTAAAAAATAATACTCCAGAAGGTATAATCACAAATAAACCAACTTCCTCCCTTAACAAGTGGGAGGAGTAATACTCTTCCCCTCTACCATCTCATTCTCTAGTGAGAAAAAGGGAATTATGGTCATAGCTTTGTTCAGTTCCCATAGAGCACAGTCCTCGATTCAAATCCAAAGCCCCCCTGAGGATAAAATCCTAGGGACTCTGCCTTTTCAGGACTTCCATACTGGGCTAGTTTTCTGAACCACCCAGCCTAGCTCCAAGGTTACTATGGCCCCAATTCCTGATCTCATGGGAATGACCTCTGGCCCCTGAAACTGAGGAGGATAGTACAACAGAATAGAAACAAACACTTTAACCATCTTGAGGAGAGAAGATATATAAATTCAAGAGGCTGTTAGTTTATCTTGGAATAGTCTTTTTCCTAAGGAGTCTTTCTGCTCTGACATTCCATGATTCCTTGAGGTGGTAGTAGTAGTAGTAGTAGTAGTAGTAGTAGTAGTAGTAGTAGTAGCTAGCATTTTTGTAGTGTTTGCAAGTCTTTCAAGGCATATTGAAAGCATTAACTGATTTGTACCTCATAACAACCATGGGAGGTAGGCACTATTAATATCCCTGTTTTATAGGTGAGGAAACTGAGATAGGCAGAGGCTAAGTGACTTGCATGGGGTCACCCAGTTAGCAAATTTCTCAGGCCAGATTTGAACTCAGGACTTCTTGACTCCAAATTTAATGCTTTACCCAAAGTAATACTTAAATTACTCTAGGTCATTTTGGTAGTACAGTTACTAACTTCTCTGACTACAGTCTAACAATAATAATCCAATATTATTTTTTAATCACAATTTGACCACAATCCTTCACCTTTCTAGGTCTTAGAATCATATAATTTGAGTTGGAAGGGGACTTAAAAGTCATTTAGTCTGAAGCCCTTATTTTACAGGTAAGGAAACTGAGGCTCAGAGAGGGGAAGTGATCCAGATAGTGACACAAATGTGTTGGAACACCTAAATCACCCTGAATATTTTGTCCATGCCAAACAATGAATGGGACCTTTATAAATGAGACAGTTATAAATATCAGAAGGTTCTTTTCTGACTAAAATTAAATAAACAGGGATTAGACAAATAGGAAAAAATTGCTCCCACCCATGACTTGGGGAAAACAACTGAAAATCTTGATTTTGATTGTTATAAATTATACTCTGGTGAAAATTGGCGTACATGGTGAAATTTAATGGATCTTATGAGAGATTGGTCTCATTTACTCCCTTTCCTATCCTTCTCCTTAATGTCTTCTCCATAACTTCAATTGTCTTTCCAGTCATGGCTTTTTCTCTAATAACTCTATTTCTTGTTCCTTATGTTTTAGTTTTTTAAAGATACAGTGTAGGGCCAAAATCAAAAGCAAATTCATTAGGGGTGGGAAAGGCACCCTTTCTTGGAGTACTTTGCCAAGAGATGAGCATTATCTATGGGAGAGGAAGACATGGTGCTGATTTTTCTCACAAGAATAGGTCTATTTTGGAATAGTCAATATTTTACTACTGTCTGCATCATGGGATCCAACACAATTTTGACTTACTGACTCATAGTCCCGAGAGTCTTATTCCCTGGGATTTTTTTAAGGAAAGATGAGAGAGAGAGAGAGAGAGAGAGAGAGAGAGAGAGAGAGAGAGAGA